>NW_006399809.1:768213-793473 GCF_000299155.1 Elephantulus edwardii | reverse complement strand
GAGAGACAGGTCTTTGGAGAGGGACATCATGCTGGGTAGTGCATGAGGGGAAGACCCTCTATGAGGTGGATTGATTCAGTGACTGGGGTAATCGGGATGGTTGTGTCAGAGGCAATGTGATTGGCACAGGATAGAGCAGGGTTTAGGGCTGTTGTACATATGGTCGCTATGAGTCACTAATGACTCGATGGCACATAACAACAACAACAACAATCATAGAAGTAATAGTTTCTCTTCTTTGCCATGCGTTGCAATAATTGAAGTGGCAATCTTGTCATATTCCCTCACAAGTGTGTAAGTGAACCCCAAAATGGTAGCCTTTGGCATATCTGAAATTGCCACCCAGTAGAAGTCAAACTACATTTTAAATCAATCCCAACTTGTCTAAATTTTTTGCTTCTATTGTTCCTTTTTACAGGAAGTTGAAAAGACAGTGCAATTTACTGCTACCTTTTACTGGAAAGTGAAAAGATAATTCAACTTCTTATGAAAGTTGTGTTGTGAGTCAAGACCATCTCACAGTTGACACTCCAGAAGGTTTTTAGTGGCAGCATAATCACACAGGAGGAAATTGTCCAACTCTTTCTTGAGGAAGAGCTGGTAAATTTGCACTACATAGTTTTGGGTTCACAACATACTTTCATACCATTAAGCCATCAAATAATTTTTTGCTTTTGAATTATGATGTTGACAAAGAATATTAGATATCTCAAGGACTTCCTAAACAAATAAACAAGAGAAAGTACAACTAGGGTGCTCATAGAGTCAAGGTTAATGAAATTTCATCTCATTTATTATATATATATTTTTAGAAGGCATCAATCCTTGGGAAAAAATATATTGTGCTGAGGAAGATGAGGATCTGTAAAAAGAGGAAGAACCTCAATGAGATGGTTTGACACAGTGACACTGTAACAATTCACTCAAGTATATCAGAAATGGTGAGGATGGCACCAGATAGGGCAAGGTTCAGATTTGTTCTCATAAAATTGTTATGACTCAAAAGATTGTTATGAGTCATGGTAAACATGATGTCACCTAATAATAATAAAAGTAATCCCCAAAATAGTAAAGATCAAGGTTTTAGCTACTTCAAAGAATTATTTAAAAGTGTTTTCCCCCTTTTTAAATTTAGCAGGAGAAAGTGTGAATGCTTTCCCCCACTCCCACAGATTATACAGTTGAGTTTCCCACATTTGTGGAAATTACAGAGGTCAGCACATGTGGAGTGCAATGGATACACCTCACCCTGGGAAAACCACTTTCATGATCATGGTATTTCCCCTTCCAGGTAAGTATTTAAAAGTCCTTTTTAGAGTGTATGAATAGCTTGATATGACAAGACGACCTAGGTAAACATGTCCCAAAGGGTTCAAACTCAAACTCATTACTGTCCATTCTGAACTGACGAATAGATGACCCTCCAGTGGGCTTTATTGTTGTTATTCTTATTATGTGCCATCAAGTTGACTCTGACTCATATTTAACCTGTGTACAACGGCTCTGAACTCTACTCTATCTTAACCAATTTCATTGTCTCCAACACACCTATCTCCATTACACCAGTCACAGAATCAATTCAACTCATCCAGGGTCTTCCTCTCCGCGCTGTCCCTCCACCCTTCTAAGCATAATGTCCCTCTCCAAGGACTAGTCTCTCTTTACAACATGCCCAAAATATGTCAGACAGAGCTTCAAAATCCTTGCCTCCAAGGAGCAGCCTGGTTTCACCTTCTTGAAGACAGATCTGTTTGTTCTCTAGGCAGTCTATTCGATAATCTTCTCCAGCAACACAGCTCAAAGGCTTTGATTCTTCTTCTATGATCCTCAGTCATTGTCCAGCTCTTTGATGGATAGGAAGTCATTGCAAAGACTTTGGCCTGAATAAGCCACACCTTAGTTTCTAGACTAACATTATTGTTCTTCAGTATTTTGGAGAGGTAGGTCCCTGACAGCAGATTTTCATACTGCAATTCAACTTTTGACTTCCTAGTTCCTGGACCCAAGAGTGTTGATTGTGAAAACAAATTAGCTGAAACTGTTAAATATCTCAGTCTCTTTTCTATCCGTAGTGATGCTATCAATTGTCCCAGTGGTGAGACTCTTTATTTTCTTGATTTTGGGCTTCAATCCATATTGAAAGCTGTAGTCCTTGAACTTCTGCCATAAATTCTCCAGGTCCTCCTCAGTTTTAGCAAGCAAGGTTGTATCATCTGCATAACATAAGTTGTTAATGAGTCTTCCTTCAATCCTACTGCCATATTCCTCCTCATAGAACTCAGCCTCCTGGAAAATTTGTTCTGCATATAAATTGAAAAGTTATGGAGATAAGATGCATTCCTAGCATACACCTTTCCTGATTTCCATGCAAATGTTTCTGTGATCTTTCTGATGATTGCCTCCTGGGCCAAGTATGGTTTTTGCATAAACACAATCAAGTGTTCTAAGCTTCCTATTCTTACCAGAATTATCCACAGTTTGAAATGCCTCTGCATAGTTAATAAAACACAGATATACATTTCTCTTGTACTCTATACTTTCTGCTAAGATCCATCTAACATTGGCTGTAAGGTCCCTGTTCTAATGACTCCTTTTAAATCCAGCCTGCACTCTGGCAGTTTGCAGCTGATGTGCTGTTGCAGTTGTTTTTGGATAATTTTCAGTGGGATCTTGCTTGGTAATGTATCTAGTGGGTTTTAGAAAGCTGTAAATCTCACAAGAAGAAATTGTCCATCTTATTCCATGGAGCCACATCTTTGTGTTAGCTGCACAGCTCCCTACTAACCAGGCAACCATCCCTTTCAGTTATAAAATGGAATGAATTATCTTAAAAAGAATTGTAGTTTCTTCTGCTTGTTGGCATGAAGTCGTTTGTTTACTCTCCCTGATATAAAACATACTATTACAATTTGGAATACTCTAGTACCCCACCTGTGCACCGGCATGTCTTCTGATTTCTGCATCTGTCTGTCGTTGTTGTTGTTACGTGCTGTCGAGTTGCCTGCGAGTCATAGCGACCCTATATACACCAGCCCGAAACTCTGCCCTATCCTGTGTCAATCTCATCATCTCTGACACACCTGCCCCCATTATTACCCTAGTCACTGAATCAATCCATATCATCGAGGATCTCACTCTCCTGCACTGTCCTTCCACCCTCCCAAGCAAGACATCCCTCTCCAAGGACTGGTTCCTCATTGCAACATGTCCAAATTATGTCAGATGAAGCTTCAGAATCCTTGCATCCAAGGAGCAGCCCTGCTTCACCCTCTCCAGGACAAACTTGTTCATTTTCATAGCAGTCCATGGTATATTCAACATTCTTCTCCAACACCACAGCTCAAAGGCATCAATTCTTCTTCTATCATCCCTAGTCATTGTCCAGCTCTCTGAGGCATAACAAGTTATTATTGCAAAGACAATGGCATGTGTCAAGCGTACCTTACTCTCCTTACTGACATCTTTGCACTTCAGCACTTTAGAGAGAGAGGTCTCTAACCGCAGACTTTCCCATCGCAATACATCTTTTTATTTCCTGGTTGCTGGAGCTAAGAGTGTTGACTGTGGACCCAAACAAACCAAAACTGTGAACAATCTAATCTCTTTATACCAAAAAGAATTGGCAGACACAGAAGAATTTAATGAAACAACATATGAGCAAGAGCCTATGGTGATGAAGGAAGAAGTTCAAACTGAATCTGTCTACCTTTCAATAAATTTTTTGTGTTTATTTCTAAGAGTATAAGACTGATCATCTGATTTATAATTTCTTGAATACCTGAAGGAACCCATTCAATCATTCATCTATCCATTTATTTATTTATTTTATTTATTTGTAAGTTCTAAGTCTTCTGGAATTAGATCAAAAGTAGCAGACTGGATCAGTTTTAAATCTTCTATCTCCATGTTGGATTTCTCAACACGATTTTCCTAATATAATTTGGCAGTTTCCTCAAGATATCTCAGGTCTAACCTTCAGTTTTCTTTGCATCAAAGCTCCCTAAGTTTTATTCTAGGATTTAACTTTCTTTTTCTGTTATGTTTTTATAAATGGGATATAAGTCCCTTTAGTTCTGTACAATCAACGTCCTATCTAAAGAAGTTACTTGCTAACTCAAAAGTCATGCCATCCTGCTGCTTTGAATCTATAAGCTGTATGGAAGAATAGATGAGCAACCTTCTCTCATATGATTTATAGCTTTGAAAACCCAATAGAGTCAGCTATGAGTCAATTCCAACTCCATGGTAATGAAATGAGACACTGTATTTGTTTAATAATCTTGTTTGTTGTTGTTGTTATGTGCCGTCGGGTCTCTTGCGACTCATAGTGACCCTATGTACAACAGCCCTAAACTCCGCTCTGTCCTGTGCCAATCGCACTGTCTCTGACACTCCCATCCCAATTATCCCAGTCACTGAATCAATCCACCTCATAGAGGGCCTTCCTCTCCTGCGCTGTCCCTCCACCCTCCCAATTTGTAAGCCTCCCACATAAAGGATATGTGATTCTGAGATACAGAAGGAGCCCTGGTAGTGTATGTCAAAACCAGGTTGATAGTCTTGAAGCCATACAATTCTCCAAGGGAAAAGATGGATTGTCTTCTCCTATAAGTAAGTTTTTTAAAATACACTGTTTATTTATTTGTATCATCACTCACTGTTATACAATTATTTATGTACGCTATTTCAATAAACACTTTTTATTCAATCATTTTGGGTTTTTTAAATTTTTTTTTAAATATAATTAATCATTACTGATCTGCTACTTTTCTCTCCCCATCTCTTGAAGTCCGCATTGCACATTACCTTCTTCTGCACCCTCTCCCTCATCTCCTCTCTGGTGATTTTAGCAATTTCCTATTCCTTTTACCATTCCCCTTCTCTCGTTCCCTTTTTAAATATATATACATATGTTGTTGTTGTAATGTTGTTATGTGCTGTCAAGTCACCTTCCACATATGGTGAATATATATTCCTCCATACAGTCAAATGTCTTTGCACAGTCAATGAAGCACACATAGATATCCTCTGGTACTCTCTGCTTTCTGTCATGATCCATCTGATATTGGCGATAATGTCTCTAGTGTCATGGCTTCTTTTAAACCCCGCTTGCATTTCTGGTAGTTCTCTGTCTCTGTACTGTTTCAGTCTTTCCTGAATAAGCAAGATTTTTCTTGGATGTGATATGAGTGCTACTGTATGCTAATTCCAAACTCTGTCATGTCAGCTTTTTTTTTTTTAAATGGGAATACATATGGATAACTTCCAGTCAGTTGGCCAAGTAGTTGTCCTCCAGATTTCTTGGCACAACCTGGTGAGCACATCCAGGACAGCATCTGTTTGTTGAAATTTGTCAATTAGTATCCCATCAATTCTTGAGGCTTTATTTTTTGCCAATTTCTTCAGAACAGCCTGAACTTCCGCCTTCCTCACCATTGTTTCATAATCATATATTGTTTCTTGAAATTCTTCTGTGTCAGTCAATTCTTTTTGGTGCAGTTACTCTGTAAACTCCTTCCATCTTATTTTAATACTTCCTTGGTCATTCAATATCCCATAGCATCCTTAAGTATTGCAAATTGAGGCAGGGAGCAATCTACAGAATAGGGCAGGGAAACACTGCATGGTTCAAAATCAGGAAGGGAGTGCAACAGGGGTGTGTACTGTCTTCATACCTTTTCAATCTAGATGCAGAAGAGATCATTTGGGAGGCTGTGCTTTCTATGAGGAGGAATGTGGCATCAAGATTGGAGTAAGACTAACCAACAGCTTATTTTATGCAGATGACACAACCTTTTTGCTGAAAATGAAGAGGGCCCAAGAAATTGTTGCAGGTCATGAAAGGCAAAAATCAAGAAAACAGGTTTTCACCACTGGGCCAATAAGAAGCACCATAATGGATAGAGAAGAGATTGAGGTTGTTAACAGTTCACAGTTTGCTTGGCTCCACAATCAACACTCTTGGACTCAGCTGTCAGGAAATCAAAAGACAAACTGCAATAGAATCTGCTATCAGGGACCTTTCCAGAGTACTGAGAAACAACAAAATGCTTGATCCAGGCTATGGTCTTCACAATTACTTGCCATGCATCAGAGCATAGGGCATGACTAAGAACAACAGAAGAATTGCTGCCTTTGAATTGTGGTTTTGGGGAAGAGTCTTGAACATATTATGGACTGCCAAGAAAACAAATAGGTTTGTGTTGGAAAGGGTGAAACCAGGTTTCTCTTTGGAGGCTAAGATTCTGAAGCTCCATCTCATATACTTTGGGCATGTGGCCATGACCTTGGAAAAGGACATCATACTTGGAAGCGTGGAGAGATAGCACAGGAGAGGAAGACCCTGGATGAAATGGATTGATACAGTAACTAGGGCACTGGGGATTGTTGTGCCAAAGTCAGTGAGACTTGCTCAGGACAAGGCAGGCTTCAGAGCTGTCTTACGTAGGGTCACTATGTGTCACAGGTGACTCGACAGCACATAACAGAGTTAACAACAACTATATGACATCGACTTTCTAAACAGCATGCCTTTGGAAACTCTATGAACTTTGAGAAATGGTAGTTATAGAAAGGCTTCAGGTGTTTTTATCACAGGGTTGCTATGAGTCATACTCAACTTGGAGGTAATCAACAATTTTATATTTATATTTATATTTATATTTATATTTATATTTATATTTATATTTATATTTATATTTATATTTATATTTATATTTATATTTATATTTATATTTATATTTATATTTATATTTATATTTATATTTATATTTATATTTAATTTATTTATTGCAAATAACACAACTGTGAACACAGATGATGAGTATATCTCTGTCTGTGTCTCAATTCTGATTTCTTTAAAATATATTACCAGCAGTGAAATGGCTGTCATTGGGGACATCTATGTTCAGTTTTTTGAGTAAAAGTCAAACTATCTTCAATAGTAGTTGTAACATTTTATAATCCACCAGCTGTGCATGAAAGTTCTAATCTCTCTCCTCTCCAACATTTTTAGCTTGCCTTCCATTTATGCTTTGTTAGTGCTTCTGAAGTGAGATGGTATTTCATAGTTGTTTTGATTTACATCTCGGATTGCCAGTGATTTTGAACATGTCTTCATGTGTTTATTTGCCATCTAATTGTCCTCCTTTGTGAAGAGGATTTTCACATGTTATTTTGTTATTGGATTATCAGAGTTTTTCTTGTGGAGGCCCTGTATAGTCTGTAAACTTTAGTTATGAGATCTTTGTGTATAACATATTTGTCAAATGTCTTTTCCAAGTCTTTGGGCTTTTTATTCCTATTGGAAAAAGTTTCTGATACACACAAAGATTTGAATTTTAGAAGGAGTCATTAGTCTATTTTGCTCCCCAACCCCCGTTCTGAATTTTTTTACTGTATTTGTAAGCTTATTATGCTGTAGTCTAAGACTTAAAATTTGTTCCTATTTTGTCTCTGATGACTTTAAGGTCTGGATTTTTACCCCTAGGTATCTGATTCACCTTGACTTGGTTATTTTATAGTGTGAGATGTGGATTCTGTTCCATTTTCTGCAGTTAGAAGTTCAGTTTTGGTGGCACCATTTGTTCAAGAGGTTTTGATTTCCCCATTTAGTATGTTTTGTTTCCTTTTCAAATATCAATTGACCATAGGTAGATGGGCTGATTTCTGGGCTCTCGATAGTCCTAGAAATACAATAGAGTACTTACGTTAAAATTAACTTACTAGTGCTGAGTTTGATTTTGGTTGTAAACCAACTTTATGATGCCTTGGGAAACACAGAGCGTGCTAAATCTGTGAGTTATGCTAAGCCTCCTTTAAGAACTTTTTTACTTATTTCATGAACAATCATATTGATTCTTCACATATTTGTTCTATCTGTTTGTATAACCTAATCAAAAGCAGTTCAGCATATTACTCAACATTTGGGAAAAGTTGGATATTTCAAAGCTAATTTTTCAATGCAATAGTTAGAAAATAAAAGCTACCTTATTATGAAATTGCAACAGGGGACGTTTTAAAAATTTGTACCTCTAGATCTCTCAAAGAATAGAAATAGAAAAATAGCCCTGTTGTAAGATTCTCTTTACTAAAAAAAAAAACCTGCATACTACGGTTTCTGAAGTAACTAAAAACATTAAACTACAAAAAGTTACGCTATGCATAGCATCATACAGAGTAGATTCCTTCACTTCTTTTCTGACAGCCACTTCTCTGTAACTTAATACTTCTCAGGAATTTTGTTTTCTTGTCTGAAAAATACACTAATGGTTCAAAGTGAGTATGTCCATAGTTCATTCCTGAAATGTCTTTAAGAAGTCACCTCATGAAATCCAGAATGGGCTTCAGAGAAAAATCTGAAGAGCCCTCTTAATTCACTCACTGGACTCACACAAAATTATATAGCATTCTATACATTTTTTTTTTTCAAAATTAAATCAGAATCCTCACAAATTTGCTGAAAAAGTAAAACTCTTTATTGAATTATGGCCTCAATGGAATGATTTATTTCTGTTAGTTCATGCTTTAGTTGCCGTAGGCAGTCAAGCTATGTTTGTTGTTGTTAGGTGTCCAGGTTGATGTTAAGTGTGTTATTAGATAGAGTTGTTTACAATTCACAGTTACATTGTGAACAATGGATCTAAAACTATCACTAGACTATGCCATTCTTATCTTCAGTGATATAGTTGAGCCATTGGTATGGACACTGTTAATCTATCTTGTTGAAGTTTTTCTTCTCTTTCACAGACCCTCTACCTTTGCAAGTATGATACTCTTCCAAGATGTCACTGACTTTCTTAACAACATATACAAAATATGAAAAACTTTACCACCTTTGCTTCCAGAATGTACTCTAGCTGTACTTTCTCCAGGACATGTGTGTTTGTTTTTTTGGCAGACTATGGAAATATTCAGTGGTCTTCTCCAGCACCACACCTCAAAGACATTGATTCTACTTATGTCATCCTATTCATTTTCTCTCAGATGCATAGAAATGATTGAAAATAACATGGCCTGATGGTGGCCTAGTGGCAAGGAGCTGCAACTGCAATCCCAGAGGCGAACGGTTCGAATCCACCAGATGCTCTGCCGGGTAAGGAGGGACAATCTCCTCCTGTACCAGTCAGATCTGATTTGACGGTACACGCACACAAAAATAATAAAATAAAAAAAAGAAAATAACATGGCCTGAATAAATCCCATCGTAGTCTTCAAAGTGGCATCATTGCTTCTCAGTGATTTGAAAAGATTCCTGACAGCTAACTTTCCCATTTTAACTTACAGAAAATCGTTTGATATCTTGACTGATGGTACTAAGGGTGTTGACTTTTGATCCAAGTAGGATAAAATAATTTTTAATTTCAATCTGTTTACTATCAATCATAATGCTTATCAGCCTAGTAGTTGTTGTTAGATGTCATCAAGTTGAATACAACTCATAGTGACTCTATGAACAATCGATCAGAACCTAATCTTGTCCTGCACTATCCTCATGCTTCCTGACACACAAGAGCCCATTGCAGCAGTTACCTGGCCAATCCACCTGGCTGAGGTCTTCCTATCCTTCACCGACCTATCCCAACATCATATTCTTCTCCAAGGAATAGCACCTCCTAGTAATATGCCCAGAGTATGTGAGGCAAAGCTTCATCATTCTTGCCTCCACAGAGCAGTCCAGCTGCACCCTCTCCAAGACATAACAGTTCATTTTTTTGGTCTATGGAATGTTCAGTGCTCTTTTTCAACACCAGAGTTCAAAGGCATCATTTTTTTTTCTGTCATCCTTATTTATTGTCCAGCTCTCAGATGCATAGCTAGTAATTGGAAAGACCATGGCACCTTAGTCCTCAAACTGACATTACAACTTCTCAACAAGTTGAGAAGGTTCTAACTGCAGATTTTCCCATTACAATGTGTTTCCTTATTTCCTCACTGCTTGTATCAGGATGTTATTTGTAGATCCAAGCAAGATGAACCTGTTGACAGTTTCAATTTCCTCTCCATTCATCATGACACTGCCTATTAGACCAGTGGTAAGAATCTTTGTTGTGTTTTTTTTTTTTTTTTTTTTTATATTGAGACACAATCCATATTGAAGGCTGCATTCCTTGATCTTCTGCAACAAGTGTTTCAAATCCTCTTCACTTTCAGCAAGTAAAGTCGTGTTATTTGCACAACACAGGTTTTTGATGAGTCTCCCTCATCTTGATGCCCCATTCCTCTTCACAGAGTCCAGATTCTTGGATAATTTTCTCAGCATATATATTGAACAGGTATGGGGATAGAATACATCCCTGATACATTCTTTTCCCAATTCCAAACCATGCAGTCCTCCCCTGCTTTTTTTTTATATTGAAATGTCATCCATATTGAAGGCTTAGTCTTTGATCTTCTGCAGCAAGACTTTCCGTACGCAAGCTTGTGTTTTTCACATAATGCAGGTTGCTGAAACTTCCTCCAATCCTGATTCTTCACTCTTCTTCCTAAAGTTTAGCCTCTCAAATTATTTCTTCAGCATACAGATGGAGGCATGATATTGCCCTGATGTACATTTTTTAAAATTTTTATTTTCTTTTGATTTACTTAGAAAATGTATATTCATAGTGGTTATACTTTCCTTCATAAACATCATGCTTCATACAATATTTCCAATACATTGTGTTCCAGAAAATTAATCAACATTGAACTATACCCACCATTACCTCTTCTTTTCTGTTTCCCACAGGACCTTTCTTATTTCCATTATCCTTTCCCTCCACCTACCAAATTGTGTGACCCTGGGATTTCCCGCCTGCCCATTCTCACCCCTCTAGCTTCCATCTCTTCCTGCCTTGGGTCCCCATACACGTTTTACTAGCTATCCTTCTATTTTTACAATAATGGTCTTACATGGTATTTGTCCTTCTGAGATTGAGTAATTAGAGTATGCTGAATGGAAAGATCTTTGGCTCAGTCAAGCAGCCCTACTATCACAGAAATTCCACAAGAAGATATCTTTAACAAACAGAAATTTATCCTTATACTTTAAGAGGCTAGAGGTCTAAATTCAGGGTATCAGTTGTAGGGAAAATATATTTCTCTGTCAATATTTCAACGTTTGTGAGAGACTCCTTGAAAATTTCTATACATTGTGGCATTAATCTACCCTTGAGTATAAGAGCTCTTGAATGCAAAGACCTTAAATTCAAAGGACATACTCTGCTCTTTAATTATTTAATGATGGTAATCAGAATCTCCTTCTCTACTATTTTTCTCTCTTATAAAATAGGACGTGATGCAGACCAAAGTTCGGTAATAATACTCATAAGGAATGTGACCTTGCATGAAAGTGTTACTTGTACCCTAATCCATGAACAACTGATTGAATCATCACACTCATATAAAAATATACCATAAAGGTAGTGATGGTGGTGTGTGCAAATAGATTATCATTCTTATTTAAAAAAACACTGATAATTGTGGCTTGGAAAATTTGACATGTATTTTTGGGTGGGACATAATTCAGTTTATGACTTACTTAAACTGAAGAAATTAGAGGAAATGACTTTGCTGATGTAACTGCTAAAGGCTGATTAGAAAATTATTGCTTTCTCAGTTATAAAAGAAAGGTATATGAAAGAACCTATGGATAACTATTCCTGAAAGAACACAATATAAAGGTTTTTACTGCACACAATAAAATAAGTCTTTCAATATATCAAAAATTAGCCCACTTGGATGAAACTGAGAGGTTGAAAAAAAATATCTGTAACCAAGACCTTAACACTGGATAGGGCCTAAGGCTCAAACTTTTATTCTAATTTGTGCATATCCCTGTGAAGTACTCAAGTGCAATGACATCAGTCTGGAGACGAAGGTGCACCTGATCCAGACCATAGTCTTCACAATTACTTGCTATGTGTCAGAGAGCTGGACAATAACTGTGGGTGATAGAGTATTGATGCCTTTGAGCTGTGGTACTGGAAATGAGTACTGAATATACCATTGACTGCCAGGATAACAAACAGGTTCATCGTAGAGAGGGTGAAGCCAATCTGCTCCTTGGAGGCAAGGATTCTGAGACTTCATCTGACATACTTGACATACTTTGAGCATGTTGCAAGGAGGGATCAGTCCTTGGAGAGGGATACTGGGATAATAAGGGTAGGTGTGTCAGAGACAGTAAAGTTGTCACAGAGTAGAGCAGGTGTGAGGGTTGTTGTACATAGAGTCGCTATGAGTCCCAAGCAACTCAATGGCACATAACAACAATAACAACATTACGATAACTCCAGATGTGAATACCTATTTAGAGAAATAAAGAAATATCAAAATTTTAAAGAATACTGGTGGAAACATTTCTTTTCTAAGACAACAGAACATGTTAACTTTTATTTTATTATTTTCCCTCACTATATATCTCACTTGAGTTCTGAGAGGCTGTAAATCATACAAGAGGAGATTATGTAGCCTTCTCTTGTGTCTGCTGGATTCAAACTATCTATCTTTGGGTTTACAATACACCTTTTACCCAACATGCTCACTAGAGCTCCAAAGACCAGAAGAGAGGTCATTATAAGACAAGGAAGAAAGAAAATAACAAAATGATGTCAGAAGATTCTGAAAATTGCACTACAAGAGAGTGAGGGCAAAACAAAGGGAAATATATAGCCTTAAGAGAGATGAGGTAGCTGTTCTGCAGATTGTTCTTGGCACAACATGATGAGTACATCCAGGGAAGCATCAGTTTGTTGAAATACCTCAATTGGTATGCCATCAATTCCTGAGACCTTGGTTTTGGCCACTTCCTTAAGAGCAGCTTAAACTTACTCCTTCATCACCATAGGCTCTTGATCATATGTTGTCTCATGAAAGTCTTCTGTGTCGGTCAATTCTTTTTGGTATAGTAACTCTGGTACTCCTTCAATCTTTTGATGCTTCCTGGATCATTCTTTATTCTTCCCATAGTATCCTTAAGTATTACAACTCAAGGCTTGAATTAGTTCTTCAGTTCCTTCCGCTTAAGAAATTCTGAGTGAGTTCTACCCTATTGATTTTCTAATTCTACTTCTTTGCATTTATTATTGTTAATACTTAGCTTTGTCTTTCTGAGCTGCACTTTGAAATACTGGCAATTGGTGCAGAAAAGGCCTTTGACAAAATCCAACACCCCTTCCTGGTTAAAGCACTCAACAAAACAGAAGTAGAAGGGGATTTCCTCAACATGTGAAAATTAAATACACAAAATCAAGAGTCAATATCATTCTCAATAGAGAAAGACTAAAAGCAGTCTCCTCATTAGCAGGGATCAGACAAGGATCCTCACTGTTACCATTTCTATTCAATATAATTTTGGAAATACTTGGTAGGGAAATACAGCAAGAGAAGAAAATAAGAGGCATCTAAATAAGCAAAGCTATATGCAGATGAGATCAAAACAGCATGGTACTGGTGCAATGACTAGCATATAGACAAATAGAACAGAATTGAGAAGTTCGAAATTAACTCATCTTATTTAACCCTCTGTTTATAGTCAACAAGACCTTGGGGAGGGCCTTTGTATTTAAAAGTTGGTTAATATTATATTTTTGAGGAACATTTTTCGAAGGGGTACAGCACTCAATATGCTGTACTGAGGTAACTTGCGGTTGCTGTGATGCTGAACCTTGTCCCATTGGGTATTAAATGCCATAATGATTACCCATAGTTGACAGTGTTTGATGGAGCTCCCAGTTTAAGACAGATTTGGAAGCAGGAATGGCATCCACTTCCTAAGCTCCCCAATTAAAGAAAGCTTAGAAGCAGGAGTGGCATCCACTTCTGTAATAGCTTGCCCCCGGAAACCTTATGAAACTAGAGAAAAGATGAAAGTCACACAAGTGTTGAGGACTTTCATTCATAGGGTCACTATGAGTCGCCTATGACTCGACAACACTTAATGACAATGATATCAACATAGAGAGTGATCAGTTGGCCTAGTGGACAGAAAGTGATGCTACCAAGCTGAAGGTGGGTGATTTTTAATCCGTGGCCCTCAGGCCTGTTTTTTGTTGTTTTTGTTCAGACATTCTTCTACGTCGTATAGCCCTGGTGTGTCCACTTGCTGTACAGCGGTAATTTGTGTCTGTAGTGCTAGAGTATTTTATAAATTCTAGATATAAGTTCCTCGCCTGACATGTCATTACCAAATATTTCCCCCCCTAATCTATGGATTCCCTTTTTACCCTGTTGGAAAAGTGTTTGGATGTATATAGAGATTTGATTCTTCTTGTTGTTGTTATGTGCCATTGAGTCATTTGTAACTCATAACGACCCTATGTACAAGAGCTCTAAAGGCTGTTCTATATTGTGCCAAACTAGCCATCTCAAACACACTTATTCCCACTGTTCCAGCCACAGACTCGATCCATCTCATCGAAGGTCTTCCTCTCCTTCGCCACCCCTCCACTATGTCAAACATGATATCCCTCTGCAAGGACCATTCCCTCCTTGCAACATGCCCAAAATATGTCAGATGAAGCTTCAGAATCCTTGACTCCAAGGAGGAGTCCAGCTTCACTTTCTCCAGGACAAACATATTTGTTGTCCTAGCAGTCCATGGTATATTCAGCACTCTTCTCCAGCACCACAGCTCAAAGGCATCCATTCTCTTTCTATCATCCCAATTCACTATCCAACTCTCTTATGCATAGCACGTAATTAGGAAGACTATAGTACGGATCAGGCGCACCTTGGTCTCCAGCCTGACATTATTGCTCTTCAGTACTCTGGAGAGGTCCCTCACAGCTGACTTTCCCAATGCAATTCGTCTCTTGATTTCCTGGCTGCTGTTACCAAGAGTGTTGATTGTGGAGCCAAGCAAACTAAAACTGTTAACTATCTCAATCTCTTCACCATCCATATTGATGCTGCCAATTGACCCAAGTGGTGAGAATCTTTGTTTTCTTGATGTTGAGCTTCAATCCATATAGGAGGCTGCAGTCTTTGACCTTCTGCAGCAAGTGCTTCAGGTCCTACTCAGTTTCAGCAAGCAGGGTTGTGTCCTCTTCATAACGCAGGTGGTTGATGACTCTTCCACCAATCCTGATGCCACATTCCTCTTTGTACAGCCCAGCATCTCAGATGATCTGTTCTGCATACAGATTGAAAAGGTATGGAGACAAAATACATCCCTGACGGACCCCCTTCTTGATTCAGAACCATGTAGTGTCTCCTTGCTCTGTTCTGACAACTGCCTCTTGGTCCAAGTATAGGTTTCGCATTAGCACAATCAAATGTTCTGGAATTCCCATTCTTCTCAGAGTCAGCCACAGCTTATTGTGATCCACACAGTCAAATGCCTTTGCATAGTCAATGAAGCACAGATAGACATTCTTCTGGTTTCTTTGCTTTCTGCCAAGATCCATCTAACATTAGCTATAATATCCCTAGTACCACGACCTCTTCTATAACCAGTCTGTACATCTGGCAGTTCTCTGTTGACATATTGTTCCAAATGTTTTTGGACACTTTTCAGCAGAATCTTGCTTGCATTTGATATTAATGATATTGTTCAATAGTTTCCACACTTTAGTGAGTCACATTTCTTTGGAATGGGAACGAATTCTGACCTTTTCCAGTCAGTGCGCCAGCTGGCTGTTCTCCAGATTTCTTGGCACAACTTAGTGAGCACATCCAGGGCAGTGTCTGTCTGTTGAGATATGTCAATTGGTATGCCATCAACTCCTGGAGCCATGTTTTTTGCCAATTCCTTTAGAGCAATTTGAACTTCCTCCTTCATCACCATAGGCTCTTGCTCATATGTCATTTCATGAAATTCTTCTGTGTCAGCCAATTCCTTCTGGTACAGTAACTTTGTGTATTCCTTCCATCTTCTCTTCCATCATCTTCCATCATCTTTTATCTTCCTGGATCATTTAACATTCTACCCAAAGTTTCCTTAATTATTGCCAGCCATGGCTTGAATTTGTTTTTCAGCTCCTTCAGCTTAAGAAACGCTGAGCGAGTTTGGCCCTTTTGATTTTCTGACTCCAGCTTTCTGCACATTTCATTATAGTATCTTGCTTTGTTGTCCTGGGCTGCCTTTTGAAATTTTCTGTTTAGCTCTTTGATTTCTTGGTTTCTTCCTTTAGCTTTGGCTTCTGGGCGCTCTAATGCAGTATTCAGAGTCTCATCTGACATCCACCTTGGTCTTTTCTTCTTCTTCAGCCTTTGTAATGATCTTTTGCATTCTTCATAGACGATTTTCTTGATATCCTCCCAGAGCTTGTTTTGCCTATGCTCATTGGTGCTCAAGGCCTCAAACCTGTTCCTGAGATGGTTTTGAAATTCAAGCGGGATACTTAAGATCAAATTTTGGTTCCCATGGACTTCACTTAATTTTCCTCAACTTCAGCTTGAACTTGCATATGAGTAGTTGGTGGTCTGTCCCACAATCAGCACCCGGCCTGGTTTTCACTGCTAATATTGAGCTTCTCCACCAAGTCTTTCCACAAATGTAATCTATTTGATTCCTATACATGCCATCAGGTGAGATCCATGTGTATAGCCTGCGTTTATGTTTCTTATAGAAGTTATTTGCAATGAATAAATCATTGAATGTGCAGAACTCTATCATTCTATCTCCAGCCTTATTTCTCTCACCGAGCCCATATTTTCCAGCTACTGATCCTTCTTCTCTGTTCCCAACTTTTGTGTTCCAGTTGCCCGTTATTATCAATGCATCTTCATTGCATGTTTGATCAATTTCTGACTGCAAAAATTGGTAGAAATCTTCTATTTCCTCCTCTTTGGCTTTAGGTGCATATATTTGAATTATAGTGGTATTCACTGGACTTCCTTGTATGTGTGTGGATATTATCCTGTTGCTCACAACACTGGATTTCAGGATGAATCTATAAGTGACTTTTTAAATTATGAAACCAACCCCATTCTTCCTCACCTTTTCATCCTTGGCATAGTAAATCATATAACCATCTGATTCAAAATGATCCCAATCATCTATTTTATCCTCTCCTGGTTGCAGATATTCCAGGATGTTTGCAAGACTGTTTGTGTTGTGGATTAGCACTTCTCAAGTTTTCTCAAGCCTTTTTTTAAATGAAGTTTATAGTCCTTGGTTTTAGTCCTAGGTCCACAATCCACTTTGAATTGGTTTTTGTGTATGGAGTGAGGTGTGGATCTTGCTTGAGTTTTCTGAAAATAGTTTTCTAATTTTGCCAGCACCATTTATTTAAAAGGCTGCTGCTTCCTCACTTAACTGATCTCCTTGTCAAAAATCAGTTGACCATATGTAGATGGGCTGATTTCTGGATTCTCAATTTTATTCAATTGACCGATGTGTCTGTCATTGTACCAATACCATGCTGTTTTGACCATGGACAGTGTAGTAGAATTTGAAGTCAGGGACTAAGATGCCTCCTACCTTACTTCTTCCTTTAAGGAGTGCTTTGCTTATTCAGGGCCTTTGAATTCCAAATGAAATAGGAGATTGCCTTTTCCATCTCATTGAAAAATGGAGTTGGCATTTGTATTGGGATTGCATTGAACAGATAAATTGCCTTTGGTAGTACTATTGTCATTTTCACAATATTGAGTCTTCCTATCCATGAGCAAGGGATATTCTTCCACCTCTCCAGCTCTCTTTTTGTTTCTTGAAATAAATATTCTTTGAACAGATCATTTTTGCTTCTGGTTAGGTTTACTCATAAGTATTTAATTTTGTGATTAGCTATTGTGAAGGGTATTGTTTTTCTCCAGTTCTGTACTCTCTTTGTTACTGTAGAGAAATCCACGTTGATCATGTATCCTGCCACTTTGCTGAATTGATCAACTATGTCCTGTAGTTTTCTTGCTGAGTATTTAGGGTTTTCTAAGTAAATTATCATATCATCTGCATAGAGAGATAATTTTACCTCCTCTCTGCCAATTTGGATAACTCTTATTTCCTTCTCTTGCCTTATTGCTATTGTGAAGACTTCCAATAAAATATTGAATAGGACAGGTGATAGTGGGCGTCCTTGCCTAGTTCCTTTTCTCAAAGGGAGTGCCTTTAATCTCTCTCCATTGAGAACAATGTTGGCTCTCAGTTTTGCATATATACTTTTAGCTATGTTGAAGAAATTTCCCTCTAATCCTATTTTGCTAAGTGTTTTAATCAAGAAAGGGCATTGCATTTTGTCAAGATGCTTATTAATTTTAAGATAAGATCTTTTGCAATGTAAGTTGTCCCTGTAATGTGGACTTATTTTCCAACACCTTCACCAATGAGATCTAGGTTAGCCTTAATGTGAGGTCCAAATCTATATCAATGCAGCAAAATAATTTTTCCTACCTCTAATATCATCTGGAGACTGAAAATCTGAAATATATCAACTATCCCCCAAACACTAAAACCTTTCAATAATGGTTAATCAATTTGGTGATCTCTGACCCTAGTGATGACTTAACATGAAAGGAGGAGAATGAATAAGCAAACCCTAAAACCAAGCCAATTGGCATGAAATGAGTGCTCAATACAGAAATAAAATTCTATTTTAAACTAAACTACAATTTATAAAAAAGCCTTTTGTTTCTTCTACTCTGAAGAGACATCTCTGGAGAAGTTTAAGTTCTTCTTCCAAAGGAAAAAGGGTAAATAATTTAACATGTGGGAGAATTTTTTTTTAATTAAAGATGTTTCTGGGCACTATCTGCATGTCCTAATCCAAGAATAATACCTAGTAAACATGTTGAGGGAGATTAATAAGAACAGTGTTTAAAAATATTGTAGTTTCACTAGCTCATTTTATCTTTTATGCCATGTATCTCCATAAAACTTAGTTTAATTCACCTGATAAAGATCTTATTCTTTTGAAGTCTAGAGCATGATAGTATCCAAATAGGGGCCATTGTGTTTGCCCAATTCATCAATTTGACTATATCTCAAGAAAACTCTTTGGTTTTTTTAACTAAGAGAGTGTAAGACTGGTGCTTTGATACTACACAAGCAGGTAACAAGTGTACTATCAATACTAAATGGTGCAGAAATTACACAAAATTTGAGCACTAGAAGATATAAACCAGGAGGTTTACGTTTGAGTTTGGCATGCTTGGTGAATTTCAAGAAGGACAGCACCTAACCAAAGATAGCATAAATGAATTATACTTTACTGCTAACATAAAGATAGGAACTTCAAACCCACACAAAGATACCTTAGAAATTAAAAAAAAAAAAAGATGAGGTTTTCATTAAGATTATAGAGAAGAAAGTATTATGGGGCAGTGTATTTAGCAATTCATGGGATTGCTATGAACCAGAATTATATTGATGACCAAGATTTTATTTGGTTTAACTACATACCAAGCACATTGATTAAGTAATTACTGAACTAATTAACTTATTTCAATTATGTCTTTACTGTTCACCAAATTAACTAACAAACGTGACACAGTATTACAGAAAAAAAATATGGCTAGTTTTTAATATTTTGAAATAAAAGGACATCTATAAACCAATGAGAAATAAACATAATAATGGGGGAAAACTCACAAATCATAAACAAGCAAATAACAAAAGAATAAGATGGTTTTTTTTGGTAGTTGACTTTGACTTGGCTCTTACTCACAGCTACCTATATAAACAAAATGAAGCAATTTCTGGTCCTACAATTAAGATCGTAACTATTATGTCTGAGACCATTATTGTTATTACTGAGCA
Organism: Elephantulus edwardii; assembly: GCF_000299155.1. Taxonomy (NCBI): domain Eukaryota; kingdom Metazoa; phylum Chordata; class Mammalia; order Macroscelidea; family Macroscelididae; genus Elephantulus; species Elephantulus edwardii. Next base: position 773,795 of record NW_006399809.1, on the reverse strand, counting down.
AATTAACCTCATTGTGGGTCTTCCTCATTTCTAGTGACCTTCTTCTGTACCAAGATGATGTCTTTCCTTAAGTATGAGGAATTGCTAATAATACATGCAGTGAAAATTAGAACAATATCATCACTCTAGCTTCCTTAGAACAGTCTGACTGTACTTCTTCTGTCAGTCTATTTTTCTCACTAACACCAAGACTAACATGCATCAAATCTTCTTTAGTTATCTTTATTCACTGTCTTCCTTTCACATGAATATGAAGCAATTTAAAATATCATGGATTGGATTTGCTTCACTCACCTTAGTCTTAAGAGTGGCATATTTGCTTTTTGCAACTTGAAAAAAGGCCTTAAGCACAAGATTTATCTAACATGATATGTTGTCTAATGTCTTTTTCAATCAATCTCATTTTGCCAATACCTATATCTCAATATTTATGCTTTCATTTCTTTCTTAACAATGATAAGTATTCCTACATTCATGCTTCTTATATTACATGTTCCAATTATTCGTTTCTGCTAACAATTGTTCCTCCTCCTTTATGTATCCAAATTTGAGGGCTAAGCTTCAGTTGCCACATCTGTTAGTCTACTCTGGTAGCCTAGAGGCACGGAGCTGTGCTGCAATCCTAAAAGCTCATGGTTCAAGGTCACCAGCTGCTCCGTGGAAGAAGGACAGGCAATCTCCTCCTGTACATTTAACTGCTTCTGAAAACCTACTGGAGGGTCAGCTATGGCCAAGTTCTGACTCTACGGCACACAATAACAACAACAACAACAACTCTTAAGTGTGCTCTACTGTACATAGGGTTTTCGAAGGCCTGCTATATTTTGGAAGTGAATGGCCAATCCTTCTTCTTAGTCTGTCTTAATATGGATGTTTAGATTTAGAACAGTATCTGACAGACAAGCATTTCACAAATTGACAAAGACATTTTCCATCACAGAAATAACCAATGCATTCAGTGTTGCTCACCATCCTCACACTTGTTTCTTGTTCCTTCTCTTTCCCTGCTACATCAGCATCCCTTGTATCACTGCATACTCCATATAGCACATCTCTCCTCCCAGCCACCTCTTGATATGATGACTTAGGCAGCCATCTCCCAGGAGGAACTGAGGGAGAACAGCATTGCAGTGCTCAGGGCCAAAGCTCAGGAGCACAGCACCAAGTTGCTGGGGACTGTGTCTGGACCCGACTGCCTGGCCAGGAACACTGAGAAGCCCAAGGAGGAGGAGGCCATGGATGAAGACAGACCCACGGAGAAGCTGAGCCCACCACAGGTGGAGGACATGGCTTAGGTCGAGGAGCACACAGACTCAGAACCCCAGGACTCTGCTTTTCTTGGGGGCTGGGGAGCTGGAAGCTGTTCTCCAGGGCCTGGCTGCCCTCTTCCAGGCCCGTAGGCCCCCATGACCCCTGGAATAGCTCGAGGAGCAGCTAGCTTTGTGATGGTCGAGGTTTTGGACCGAGCTGAAACACCCCTTAGTCCTGACCTCTCAACATTCTTCTAATCCCAGGACCCTTCTTGCTGCCCCAAGTCACCCCCTCTAACTCAATGCTTTGGCAACTCTCACTGTTTAAACCCACTCTTTACTCTGTTTCTTGTCTAATGAGCCTACCTTCCCAGCTTTGCCCCTGTGCATTCTGTTTCACACACTCCCATTGCTGCAAATGCATTGCCCAAGGACCCATCCTCTAGTTCCAGGGCCTGAAGCCACCAGCCCTCAGCAAAAGTCAGCTTCCAGCCCTCAGACTGTCCCTTCCTCAGACCTAGGGCTGGACTTGAGTCAGGTGCTGCCCTGCAGGCTCCAGTCCAGCCATGGGGTTCAGATTCCAGATTAAACATGGGATATCTCAACCCCTCAGCTTCATGGCCCCGTAGTCACCCTGGGAACTGCCCTCTTCACACACAGCCTACCCTACTGGTCCTTCCCATCACAGGAGCCAACACCACATGTGGCATTAATGAACCTGTAGAGCCCAAGTCCTGGGCCCTGTAGAGATGGGACACCTCTCTCAACAGTGCAGTGGCTCACTGCACTGGCCCTGGCAGTCTTAGCCCTAAAGGCCCCTGACTTGATATGCTGCCTGTCATCTTTACTTTGCTGTACATTCCCACTAGAACTTCCTGCAAACTACTGCTTGGCATGTGTACCCTTGGAGTAACTCAATCTAGCTGTTAGCTGAACACCTAGGAAGCTACAAACTCTGCCTCAGCTTCATCAAGGCTGTTTTGTGAGGCCAGCCCTGGAGTTCACTTGGAGCTGCAACTCATTAGCAGATTCTTGGGGGAGCGCAAGGCCTGGAGGCCAGCTTAAAACTTAAAGCAAGGTGCAGGGCACTTATACACGCCTATCTTTATGCCAGGTGTATGCCATAGTGTGTGGGCTAGAATGGCAGGTGACGTAACAATGTGGGACTAGGAGACCAGGGGCTGCTTCTTCTTGTCTATGATGGGGGGACCTATGGATGCCAATGGCCTCTGCCCATCTCACCTTGGCCTTCACCATTCAAACTAGTAACGAGAACCCATAGCTTTGGTGAGCCCATCAAACCCATATTCCCAAGCCAAGCACAAACCTGCCCACCTGTGACATTTCCCTCTATTATTTGCCAGTTTTGCAGGGAATACCTCGCAAGAGAAAGGCCTGAGACAGTGAGTTGCAATTTCAGTTCTGTATCCAGAGTTGAGTTCTTCATTCTGTTCAGTTTTTGTCTTTGTCCCCCGTTGGTTTGAAGCATTAGGGTATAGCCACTAGTGTGTAAATAATGTACATACAGTGAGAAGAAAGAAACTTGATAGAGAGGTGTTTGACACACGGAACTGTAATAACTTCTAGATATTCTAAAGCTGTGATTTCTGTGCCATTTTCTGTAAAGATACAAGTATGAATAAATTGGTGTAAAAATAGTAAAAAAAAAAAAGAAATGGATTGATATAGTAACTGGGATCATTGGAGCAGGTGTGTAGGAATCAGTGAGACTTGCTCAGGACAAGGTAGGCTTGAGAACTATTGTACATAGGGTCTCTAGGAGTCGCAGGTGACTTAACAGCACATAACAACAATATGCTCTATTAAAAATATGGTGGCATCTAACCTATTCTAATTTCACAAGGGGAAAGGAAAAAGAATATAAGCCCAAGATTTTTGTTGTGAGGCAAGAGCTCAGACATGTTCCCTCTCTAAACTTTCTACTAATCTGGACACCAACCATCCTTTTATACATACTTTTCTCACGGGGTTGATAATTTGTTGAACACAGAGACCTCACAGGCACAGTTCATGGTGGTGGTTGTTGTTGTTATGTGTCATCGAGTCACCTGTGTCTCACAGGAAGCCTATGTACAACAGCTCTGAACCCTACTCTATCATGAGGCAGTTTCATTGTCTCTGGCAAACCTACCTCCATTACCCAAGTCACTGACTCAATTTGGGGTCTTGCTCTTTTTTGCTATCTCTCTACCCTTCCAAGCAGGATATTCTTTTTCAAGGAGTGGCAACATGTCCAAAGTATGTGAGACTGAGCCTCAAAATCCTTGCCTCCAAGAGCAGCCAGATTTCACCCTCTCTAGGACTGATTTGTTCTCTTAGCTGTCCATGGTATATTCAGTACTCTTCTTCAGCATCACAATTCAAAGGCATGAACTCTCTTCTATGATCCTTAGTCATTGTCCAGCTCTCTGAGGCATAGCAAACACATGTGAAGACCATGGCTTGAATCAGAAGTGTCTTAGTACTCTTAAGGGGTTCTTGACAGCAGATTTTCCCAATGCTTTTTGTATTTGATTTCCTGACTGAAGCTGTTTACAGTCTCAATCTCTTCACCATATATTCTTATGCTGCCAACTGGCCTGGTGGTGAGAATCTTTATTTTGTTTTCTTTAATTTTTTATACTGGTTTGCATACAAATTTCATGAAATTTATATGCATTGTTTTTCACACTGGACCTTCCCACTTTCTTTTACTAATCCCTCCCTCTACCCATCAAATTGTGCACTCTGTATTTAAGGTCCCTCTTACCCTCCTTGGAGCCTTGCACATGCTCTACAATAATGGTCTTACACAGTATTTGTCTTTATGAGTAGGTGTTTACTTAGCAAAATGCCCTCTAGTCTCTCCCATGGTAGGTAGCAATTTACAAAATCATTGCTATTGTGTGCTGTGTAGTACTCCATTGTTTGAATGTACCATAAATTCTCCATCCATTTCATTGTGGTTGGATATTTGGGCTATTTGCATGTTTTTGCTATGGTGAATAATGCTGCTTGATGTTGAACTTGAATCAATATTGAAAGCTTCAGTCCTTGACCTTCTGTAACAAATGCCTCGGGAACGCCTCATTTTCCCCAAGCAAGATTGTGTTACCTGTATATGTTGATGAGTATCCAGCCCGCCCTGATGTCACATTCCTCCACAGAGCCCAGACTCCCAGATTATCTCTTCTGCATTTAGATTGAGAAGAAATGGAGATAGGAGATAGCACCCCTGGAGGTTTTGAACCATGCAGTGTTCCCTTGCTCTATTCTGACGACTGCCTCCTGGTCCACATATTGGTTTCAAATAAGCACATTCGAGTGTTCTGGGATTCCCATTCTTCTTAAAGTTAACCACAGTATGTTATGATCCACAGAGTTAAATATTTTGCATAAACCATTCAACACAAGTAGAAGTTCCTCTGGTATTCTCTGCTTTTAGCTAAGATTTACCTAACATTGGCTATAAAGTTCCAAATGCCATGGCCCAAAGTTACAAGTGAGAATCAGAAAGAACGCCAGATACTTATATGAGGTCAGTTTTTCAGAGTGTCCTCAGGGAATCTTCTGGCATCAATCTCCCAGCTTTCAGTACCTCAGGCCTCTTGAGTCAAGCTGGCCTTTGCTCTTCTCAGTAAAATGCTTTAACTATATTATTAGAGGTACCTCACTAGACCAGTAACTCTTGGATTGATGATTTTCAGCTTGTTGAACCTATGAGTCTGTAAGTTTATCTGTCAAAGGCCCACATTCTTCCTTTCCACTAGCAAGCCTTCTGCCTGAAAACACTTCATTTTTCACTTCATAAGCTACAAAGTACAGTTACTGTCTGCGGTTGATCTCTTGGTTTTACTACTTCTTTGGCTACTGTTTATCTGCCACTACTTCTCACTATATCCCACTACATGTGATGTCACAGCAGTCCTCTGGTGTCAAATGCTCGGCTCCTAGAACCAAAAGACACACACTATTCCAGTCTCTTCATTCCTATTGGTAATGATATCGCCTATCTGTTTTGTTATGTGTTTTCTTGATTCTGCTCTTTTTATTAAGTGCTATCAAGTTCACTATAGAACAGTATCATTGATTTCACATGCAAGTAAGATTCTACTGAAGATTATCCAAAAATGATTAGAACAGCACATTAGTAGAGAATTGTCGGAAGTCCAGGCTGGGTTTAGAAGGGGTAGTGGTACTAGGGATAATGTTGCTGATGTTAGATGGATCTTGGCTGAAAACAGAGAATACCAGAAGAATGTCTATCTGTGTTTCATTGATTATGCAAAGGCATTTGACTGTGTGGATCATAACAAACTGTGGCTGACTCTG
>NW_006399809.1:765458-767588 GCF_000299155.1 Elephantulus edwardii | reverse complement strand
GAATGTACCATGGACTGCCAGGAAAACAAACAGATTCATCTTGGAGAGGATTAAACCTAGCTACTCCTTGGAGGCAAGGATTCTGGGGCTTCATCTGCCATACTTTGGACATGTTGCCAGGAGGGACGGGTCCTTGGAGAGGGACATCATGCTTGGGAGGGTGGAGGGACAGCACAGGAGGGGAAGACCCCCTATGAGATGTATTGATTCGGTGACTGGGGTAATCGGGATGGGTGTGTCAGAGGCAGTGCCCTTGGCGGAGGACAGAGCAGGGTTTAGGGCTGTTGTGCATAGGGTCACTATGAGTCGCAAATGACTCGACGGCATATAACAACAAAACAACAATATCAAGTTCACTGATTCATAGCAACCCTATGAAGAACAGATGTGAAACTTACCTAGTCTATGATCTCTGATATGCTCAAATTCATTGTTTCAGTCACTGTGTCTGTCTATTTTATTGGAGGTTTTCCTTTCTTTCTTTGGCCCTACACTTTCACCAGCATGGTAGATTTCCTTTTTTGAAGTCTGGTAAAGCCCTTCTGACAGCATTCATAAAGCATTTGAGATGAAGTTGCACCATACTTGTCTCTTAGGAACACCTTAATTATACTCCCTTCAAGATAGACTTACTGGTTCTTTAGGCTGTCTATGTGACATCCAATAATTTTCTCCAGCAACATAATTCAAAACCATCAATTCCTCTTTGGTCTTCCCTATTCATTGTCCAACTCTCAGATACATAGGAAGAAACTGAAAAAAAAAAATAATGAGTTAGATTAGGTGTACCTTAGTCTTTAAACTGGCATCCTTCTTCATGAGCACTTTTAAGAGGTCTGATGGTCCTTGGCAATAGAAATTTCCAATGTAACATAGCTTCTGATATCTTAACTACTGCTACCATGAGTGCTGATTGTGGATCCAAGTAAAATTATACAAACTACTGTGTTTTCTCCATCTATTGTGATGTTGTCTATTGTTCAAATGATGAGAATTTTTGTTTTCTTGATGTTGAGATCTAATCCATATTGAAAGCTATAATTTTTTGTCTTCTCCAGTAAACTGTTTCAAATCTTCTTCACATTCTGCAAACCATATTGTTTGATATGTATAACAAGATTGTATGATCAATAACACTGGTTATTAATGAATGTTCTTCTAAGCCTGACACCATATTCATATTCATATTCATATAGTTAATCTTCTGTAAGATTACACAACATACAGAATTAATAAGTATGTAGAAAGGACAGAGACCTTACAATTCTTAACATTGAATTGTTCCCTTGTTCTGTTCTCACAACTTTTTCTTGTTTAACAAATAATTTTCACATGAACACTAAGTGTCCTGAAATTCCCTAATCCTTCCCATTTAATCCATAATTTCTTTTAACTACACAGTCAAGTGCATAGTCAATATAGCACAAGTAAATACCTTCTAATTTTAGAGAGAAGGCAAATTAGGCATTATTTGCATGATAACAGTACAGAACAAGAGGTGCATAGTAAAGAGGACTGGTGATGTGGGGGAAGGGAGGAAATTGTACAACTATGAATGAATTTTTTTTAAGAGAAAAGTGAAGTAGGGGCATAGGGGGAAAATGTACAACAATGAATGAAAGGAAATCTAAGTTTTCTATAAGCCTTCAGTAAAATCACAATAAAAATTATTTGTATATGAAAAAAGAAAGTCAAAACCAGCCAAACAAACAAACAAAAAATAAATTACTCAATAACCTGGTTCTATAGACCTTATTTTCATGAATTCACCTACATCTATAGACCAGTCACATTATTTGTATTATTATCAAGCCACCTAATTCCTTTAGTGGACAACGGGTGTTTTATTGGCATAGATTCAGTAAAAATTTTGGCAGGAATTACAAGATTTTCTAGAAAGACCACAGTAAGCTATTATCTAGATTTCAAGTATTTGAACTGTGGTCTTGAAGAACAGTGCTGAAAGGAAAAAAAAAGTGTATTTTAGAAAAAAGTGCAGCTAGAGTTTTCTTTGGAGGCACAGTTGATAAGGCTATGTCTTACATACTTCAGATATACTTCTAGGAGAGGTTATTCCTTGGATTGGGACATTATGTTTGAAAAGGTGGTGGTTGTAAAAAGAGAGGAAAA
>NW_006399809.1:759068-763213 GCF_000299155.1 Elephantulus edwardii | reverse complement strand
AACAACAACAACAACAATATGAAGACTATACTTGGCTAACAGCATCTAACAGCAACAAGTATTATAAGATTCCCTTACAGTGATTTGGTCACATAGCTGACTCTCAAATATCTTATCATAGAAAACTGTGCATTTCTAGTATTCCATCTGTATACTGAAGCACCATAATTTGCCATTCTATCTGGTTTCTTTAGGGTATATTTTCAGGAATTGTTGGGTCAAGTGTTATTTCTATTTACAACTTTCTGAGAAGTGCCAAACTGCTTTCCACTGTGGCTCTACCATATTACAATTCCACCACCAGTAAATAAGAGTTGCAATCTCTACACAACATCACCAGCATTTGTTGTTTGCTGCTCTGTTGAACTTTCCCACTGTAGCTTGGATGAGATGATTTCTCATGAGATGATCTCTCTGATAGCTAGAGATTTTGAACATTTCTTCATGGGTTTGTTTGCTATCTGAATGTCTTTGGTGATGTGTCTATTCATATTCTGTGCCCTTTTTGCAATTGGTTTGTTAACCTATTTCTTGTTATGGTATTCAAAATAGGTTTAAACTAATATTGAAATATTTTTCTCACAATGTAAAAGTAGGCTATTACAAGAAATATTTAAATTAAAAATATTGCTGTTGTTATTAAGTGCCATCAACTTGCCTGCAACTCATATCTGTATCCTCCTGTCCTATTCTGAGCCAGTCTCACTGACTCTGATACACCTAACCCCATTGCCCCAGTGACTATCAATCCATCTCATCCAAGGTGTTCCTCTCCTGTGCTATCCTTCTCAAGGACTTGTTGCAAAGTATGTGATATGGAACTTCACATTCCTTGATCCAAGGAGAAATTTGGTTTCACTCTCTCCAAAACAAACCTGTTTGTTCTCTTTGTGGTCCATGGTATGTTCAATACTGTTTTCCAGCACCACAACTCACAGTCATATATTCTTTTCCTGTCATCCTTGTTCATCGGTCAGCTCTCTGATGCATAGCAAGTATTTGTGAAGATTATAGCCTGGATCGGGCACACATTAGTCTCTAAATTGATATAATTTCTCTTTAGCACTCTAGAGAGGTCCCTTGCAGCAGACTTCCCAGTGAAATTAATCATTTGATTTCATAACTCCTGATGTCACAGTGTTGATTGTGGAGGTCATGGAGCTGAAATTGTTAGCAACCTCAATCCCTTCTCCTTCCATCATGGTGCTGCCCATTGGCTTAGTAGTAAGAATCTTTGTATTCTTGAGTTTGTATTTCAATGCATTAGAATTATCATTTATATATTTAACTGATCACATCTATTTGAGAGACTTGTTTCCTATGATGAAATTAAAATGTCAATTTCCTACATGGTCAATTTACTGATTAACAAATACGAAGGTTTTTAGAATTAACTATAGCAATACAACACTGATTGAGAAAGCGGATTAATATGTGACTTATCTTAGAAGTAATTATTCTTTATTTCCATTTGGGTTCCACGCCCCCCACCCTGGAAATTCAGTGGAGATTTTTTTCAGTACACATATAAAGTTCGATCACTGTTTAACAGCATTAAAGTTTTGCCAGTGACTCTAATTTTCTTACATTGTTGAGAATAGCAGAATGACATTAAGAACATTTTGGACTTACTCTTTTAGCCTTTGGAAAGCATTCTATGCTGTAGAAACCACTTATAGACTTTTCTTTTGTAAGTCTTTGTTTTGTTAATTTTCAAACCACAAGGAAGGAGGAATTTTACTAATAAAGAAATATAAATGGCCTGCTTCATGTTCTCTATTTCAATACAGTAGGAACTAAACATGGGTCAGGCCAGCTTCATACATGGATCTCTCAAATGTCTTGTACAGGGCCTCAAATGTGTTGGGTTTGGCACAACCTGCAAGACCCTGGGCCAGACACTGTTTCCTTTTTGGTTTTTAAACCCTTGTGTATTTCAAGGGAAACTTAATCCATATGTTTCTGATTCATTTACACTTAACTCATCAAAACGTTGTCTTGAAGGCGCTATTTGATATCCAACAAATCTTTGGAGCCCTTTTCTAGAGTACTTTGAATATCGTTATTTTGATCCCCATAGAACAGAAACGTAGAAAGTTACTCTTTTAGTATGTGCATATGTGTATGTGTGTGTGTGTATGTGTTTCAATAAGAAAATTCAGTCATTCTAGGGCTTGCATACAACCTAAAACTAACAAATAGGATGTCAGCATGGATTTTTTAGTGTGGTCTAATTAGAGCTGCTAGGAGAGGGGTGGTCTCGCTCAGATTAAAACTAGTCCCAAGTCCATGAAAATGTTCACCATCTGTTAACAATATAGGACCTAGATATGACTGACATTCAATGCCTTGATTCTTGGGTCCCAATCCACATGAAATATTCCAAATGATTTTATCCTGATCATTTTTTTTAACTTACTATGTTTTGGGTTAAATGTTACATTGTAGATTTATAGAGAAGAATATGTAATGATACTAGAGTCAGATAATTGTCTTGTCAATATTCTGGGATAAGACTGCTTAACCAATTTAATTTATACCCTAGAATCAACCAGATTGTTGGCTTGAAATTCTTTCATTAAACCATTTCACTGTTCATGGACGTGGTTCATTTTTTCCCCCTAAAAATACACTGTTTGACAAGTTGAGATGGTATTTTCTGCCATTCAAATCAGGAAAGGAAGCTGATGTCGGGAAGGAAAAAACATTTGCTTTTATATTATTGAATATCTCCCTAGCAATACACACTTTAAACATTTAATGATCCAATATTCAACAAGATTTTATTGTTGTTATTATGCATCTTTGAATCAGAAATGACTCATAGTTGACTCTCCAGTGACTTTTCAGGAGCTGTACATCTCAAAGGAGGAGACTTTCTTTCTCCCTTGAGGCAGCTGATAGATTTGAACCACTCATCTTTGGATTTGCAGCACAACTCAAGCTCAGTAGATGGCCAGATATTTTATTAAACATGCATTAAGTGCCAGTACATTAAGTACTGTAGCAGGAAAAAAAGAAATAAAACCAGATAAGAAGGCTTTATGTATCAATAGTGATATTATTGAAGAGATACTGATAATCTATAGAGTAAAACAAATGATAAACAGTGGTGTCCTCTGGAGAGACCAGTACTTAGACGAAGTACATCACACTTGGAGGGGTAGAGAGACATGCAGGAGAAGACTTGAGATGAGATGGATTTACACAGTGACTTGTGTAATGAGGGTAGTTGTGTCAGACACAGTGAAATTGGCTCAGGATAGAGCAGGATTCAGAGCTATTGTGCATAGGGTCGATATGAGTTGTGGCCAACTCAACAGCATGTTAAAAAAGCAACACCACCAAAAATAATGTTAGAAACTGGACTTGGAGTCATTTAATCTTTAATGGATACTCTCATTATATCCACATAAACATTGCAAAACTCAGGGTATGAGAAATTAATTTGCCTTTCTCATATGACCCAGCTATTTCACTGCTGGAATGTAGCCTAAGAAAATAAAAATTGAGACACAAATGGAAATATTTACATTTTCTTTTATAGCATTTTTATTCATTATAAGAATAGTAAGAAAATGGAAACAGTGCATATGCCCACCAATAAACGAATGAATTGAGCAACTGTGATATATTAATACAATGCAGCACTATGGAACACTATGCAAAATTAACAATTATTTTGTATAGTATTATCCACTGTCCTGTGAGGTGCCCAACTTCAGCTAGTCAGAGCCGAGCCTCTGTTTCGACCTTTCTGCCGGAACGGATGTCGCGGGCTTTTGGCGTCTCCGATAACCTGAGAAAATAGGGTGGGTCTGCCTATCTACACAGCAATTCTACAGGATGCATCACCTTTGACCGATAAATATTGCGACTAAACTTCAGAGAGACTACCATCAGCTGATGTGTTTGAAATCACAGAAGCCATGGAAGCTTCATATATGTTATTAGATGGAGGGATGGTTAAAGGGAGATAGATGTGAAGGGCGGGGGTAGAAGTGGATGGGTATCCTGTGGAATGGTGAAGCAGGAAATAAGTGCGTAAAGGTGCATGTGAGAAAGGCAGGGACAACACTGACACTAAAGTTAACTCCGCAATAAGGGATATACCTTTAACTTGCTGGTCTGTCTAATACTTCTCT
>NW_006399809.1:741032-745619 GCF_000299155.1 Elephantulus edwardii | reverse complement strand
TGATGGGCACTTAGGTTGTTTCCAACTCCTTGCTATTGTGAACAAACTGCAATAAACATGGGTGTGCATATATCTGCTTGGATGTCAGTTATGGTCTCTTCAGGGTATATTCCCAGCAGTGGAGTTGCTGGGTCAAATGATATCTCTATTTGCAACTTTTTGAGAAAGCGCCATACCGCTTTCCACAGGGGTTGCACCATTTTACATTCTCACCAACAGTGAATAAGGGTTCCAGTTTCTCCACAACCTCACCAGCATTTTTTGCTTGCTTTTCTGTCAAATTTTGCTATTTTGACTGGGGTGAGATGATATCTCATAGTTGTTTTAATTTGCATCTCTCTTAGAGCTAGCGATTTTGAACATTTCTTCATGTGCTTGTTAGCCATCTGAATGTCATCTTCGGTGAAGTGTCTGTTCATATCCTGTGCCAATTTCTCTTTTGGATTATTTACCTTTATCTTGTTGTGGTGCTCAAGTATCTCATAAATTCTGGGTATAAGTCCCTTAGCTGATATGTTATTACCAAATACATTTTCCCAGTCGGTGGCTTCCGTTATTCCCCTTTTGGAGAAGTTTTTGGATGTGCATAGGGATTTAAGTCTTAGAAGATCCCATTCATCTACTTTTTCTTCTCCCGGTTGTAGGTTTTCAGGATACTTGGGAGACTGTTTATGTTGTGGATTAAGACTTGCCAGTGGATTTTCAGAGGCTGTAAATTGCAAGAGAGGAGATTACCTATTTTTCTCCAATTGAGCCATTGGTGGATTTATACTACCGGAGATTCATTGTCTTTGATTAGCAGTGTAACTGCCTAGTGATTGTGCCAGTAGAGGTATCTAAAATATAATAAATAGATAATATGTGCTTATTAAGTTGGGTGAAAATAAAGGCAATACTTGTTAAGAGGTTTATCGTTTATCAGACATTGTAATTAATAGAATTAAAGTTAATTCTATAAAATGCAGTGTGTAGGAATGATTGCCTATGATTCAATCCAATATGATTTGTAAAATTTCACTCAAATAATTCTATTTAAAAATAATTGGTACCCCTCAGGTTTTAAATTTTGATCCTTGGTTTTCCTAAAGTAAACCATCTTGTCAATACATAGATACATTGTATGCCTACTCATTGATGTCTCCTTAGCTTTTATTTCTAACTTAGAAATCTCCTTCTACTTTTTGTCTACTTCTGTAGGCATGGGTTTATAATCTCAGCTTCCTACTTGACATCTTCAGAATTGATGCTATACAAGTGTGAATGGAGCAGTTACATCATGGAGGTGGCTGAGTCTGACTTCTGCCTACTTCATAAAGGAAAACTGTCTCCATCAGCAATATCCATAGTACCAAACAAATATCTACAATGGTCAGACATGCCGCTGCACATGCTGCTGCCCCTATATCTACCACTCATTGGGTCCAATGTTGGCTGCAAATTGACTCACAGACTTTACTCACAGTTGTAGGTTTTATTAGGGAAATAGATTGAGGAATAGGGGAGGCAAGGAATATCATACAGTAGAAGTCCAGGTTTAGTTCAGCAGTCCCAGGCCAAAGTAAGAGCAAAATGCAATTCCTCAAATAGTGAAAGACAACTTCTTAGGCAACAAGTGGAAGCCTGGGTTCAGCTCAGTAGCACAAATAAACCTCTGGTTTCATCAATTGTCCAGCAAAATTTATCTCAAAGGAGTTAGAAAATCAGCTTTTCCTTCAACCATCCAGCAAGCAAAACTTTTAACTATGGTTCCATCTCCAGCATTCCTTTGGTTATACCTTGCCCCAGTTTCTTCAAAGCAATGCCTCAGTTTCTTCACAGCAGTGCTGCAGTTTCTTCACCCTCTCTTTACCACTGTCTCTCACAGTGTGGAAAGCACTCTCTTTTGTTGGTTTCATAGTTGTTGATGACTTTCAAGACCATGTCTGCAATTACGGAAGCTAGAGACCATGCTCCCAGTGGGGGTTAACACAATGTACCCAAAACAAAATCCAATTTTTAAGGGCTTCTGACAGCACAAGATACTAAAATTGTACATAACCAAAAATAATTTTACTTCTAAGAACCAACTCAACAAAATAGTAGGCGAATAAGCTAATTGTCACAAACTCACTGCTATTGAGTTCAAGCCAACTCGTAGCTAATGCTTTAATGGGTTTCCAGTGGCTGTAAAATACATGACAAGAAAATGGTCTATCTTTTTCCATGGAGTGGCTAATGAATTTAAACTGTATGCCTTGGTTAGCAGCACAACTCCTTATCCACTAGGGCAAGAGAACGTCTTGAATTGTGAATTCAGTATGCCATTTTCTAAGGGAAGACGTCCTTTCCATGTCATGCACGGAAAGATCTTTGTCTCTTCTGAGTTTCTGCTACTAGACAATCTTCATGTGATTTGGCATCTCTATCACCCTGTATCTGTTTACTAGCTTGTCCAATCTCTCTCATATCTAAAGTTAAGTTATTTCGGACACAACGTGTAGAAATCTTTCCTCAAATCACAACCAAGAGTAACCTGTTCACAAATAGAACTATATACACAGACAAAGAAAGAACAGAGAAGATAGCATTCACAACACATGTTTTTGAGGAAACAATTCAATCCACAATTTCCAGTATTTGGTATCCACAAATTTCATATTTTTCATATGCAAAATACATTCACCCATCACATTATCTCTAAAATCTTTAGTCAACTCCAAGTCTAAAAATCTCATCTACTGAATCATCTAAATAAGAAAAAAAAAATAGTGGCACCTTAAAGTATATTTAATCTTAGGGTAAAATACCTGTTAACTTGTGAATCTATGTAATACAGAATGCAAGTTTTCTGCTTCCAAAGTTGTCTGATAAAGCAAGAATAAGGTAAATATTTTTGTTACACTGGGATTCAGTAGAGTAAAAGAAGGAATAAAGGGCACAAAACTGTGGGAAAACCTAAGTAGAACTATTTAGATTAGTTATAAAGACTAAAAAATAGTCCTCTCTTTTTGAGAGCATCTGGGGAATGGTCCTACACTCCGAACTCTGGATGTTTACTCTGCTTTCTGAATTCTGGGTGGAGGCTTCTCTTCAATGGAGAGATTCAGTTTCGCCTTCCAGACTCAGTGGTACAGAAACTCTACTTCCTTGAGTTTTGATGTTCCAGTTCTACTAATGCATCTGCATGGTGACGGTACTTTCTTTCAATTTCCCTCACCCTTCATTCATCAAATTGCGCAACCCAGTGATTAATCGCCCCTCTGCACATCCACATTCCTCTGCTTCCAGTATCTCCAATCCCCTTGAATTCTTGTACTCAAATCCTTCCTTTTTAGAATGAATATTTATTATTATAAAATAATTTCTATTTCTTTTTAATATTAATTCATAGTTAATTACCATTTGTTAAGGTAATTTTATAATATTTAACCGACCCTTTATTATATCATGGTCGTTATGTTTGTGACAATAATTACAGTCTTTACAAGGTCATAACTTTGTTCCCTACATTTTCCATATCAAGTCATGCTTCCTTTCTAAGGTTTTTCCTGCCTTCTGACCTTTATTCTTAGGCAAATTATGCCCTTTTGATCTTGTATGTTTGATTGGTGTAAGAAGTGCATTCCTCCCTGGTATTATTAATTACTTTATAAGTCTGCTTACTGTTTAGCTCAAAGTTGAGTCATAGAGATGATTTCAGTTCCAGATTTAAAGAATCACTAAAGACTATATAGAGTCATTGTACCAAAAGAAATTGGCAGACACAGAAAAATTTCATGAAACAACATATGAACAAGAGCCTGTGGTAATGAAGAAGTTCAAGCTGTTCTGAAAGAATTGGGGGGGGGCCTCTAAAATTGACAGTATACCAATTGATATATTTCAACAAATAGGTACAGCCCTAGATGTGCTCACCAAGTTGTGCAAGAACTTTGGAGGACAAGCACCTGTCAAACTGACTGGAAGAGATCTATATTTGTTCCTATTCCAAAGAAAAGTGATCTAACAGAGTGTGGAAATTCTCAAACAATAGCATTAATATCATATGTAAGCAAGATTCTGCTGATGATTATCCAAAAACAATTGGAATAGCACATCAACAGAGAACTCTCAGAACTGGAGGCTGGGTACTGGGGATATTATAGCTAACATTAGATGGCTCTATGCAAAGGCATTTAACTGTGTGGACCACAACAAACTATGGCTACTTTGAGAAGAATGGGAATCCCAGAGCACTTGATCATGCTTGTGTGAAACCTATACTTTGACCATGAGGCAGTTGTCAGAACAGACCAAGGAAACACTACATGGTTCAAAACTAAGAAGGGTGGACTCCAGGGATGTGTCTTATCTTCATACCTTTTCAATCTATATGCAGAATATCCTAACTGGTTGTCTGGGCTCTATAAGGAGAAATTAGGCACCAAGATTGGAGGAAGACTCATCAAGGATCTCTCTTATGCAGATGACAAAACCTTGCTTGCTGAAACTGAGGACGACCTGAAGCTGAGGAAAATAAAACCGAATCCACAGGAGCCAAAATATGACTTTCATTTCATCCCACCTGAATTTCAGAATCATCTCAGGAACAGGTTTGAGGCCTTGAAC
>NW_006399809.1:734609-740932 GCF_000299155.1 Elephantulus edwardii | reverse complement strand
TGGCACAGGACAGAGCGGAGTTTAGGGCTGTTGTACATAGGGTCGCTATGAGTCGCAAGCGACTCGACGGCACATAACAACAACAACAACATTATCCACTCCTGGTGACCCTTCTGTCATTTGAAATACCGGTGAGATAATGTCAAACATTTTAGAAACCCACAAGTTACCACAGCACAAAAAAGGTTAGGGGACATTATGTTGAGTGAAATATCTCAGTCGCATAGGTATAACTTGCATAAGATATACTATTAAGACATATGAGGATAATAAGGGGGGAAACTAGCAAGATGTATATAAATATTCAAAAGGGGAAGGTGAATTGGAGAAGGAAGGATGGAAAAAGGGGAAGAGAGGAAAACCATTGGTATAGTAAAGATTGGTGGGTGGAAGAAGTTGTAAAGGATTGGGAAATCCTTCAGTGGGGACTTGAAATTACAAGGTGATAATAGACATAGAGCAATGGTAATTAATTACATAAAATATGAAGCATATGCTGACCTGGAAGTGTTCTCCAGGTTGTGCCAAGAGATCTGGAAGACAACTATGTGGCCAACTACTGTAAGAGATCCATATTCCCATAAAAAAAAAAAAAGTGACTCAACAGAGTGTGGAAATTATTAAACAATATCAGTAGTATCACACACAAGGAAAATCCTGCTGAAGATTATCCAAAGACAACTGGAACAGTTCATTGACAGAGAACAACCAGTAATACAAGCTGGGTTGAGAAGAAGTTGTGGCAATAGAGACATTGTAGCTCTAGAGACTTTGTAGCCAATGCCAGATGAATTTTGGTTAAAAGCAAAGTGTAATAGTGTAATTTCTATCTGTGTTTCATTGACTATGCAAAAGCATTTGACTGTGTGTATCACAACAGATTGTGACTTATTTTGAGAGAATTGGCATCCTGGAAAATTTTTGTGCTCATGTGAAACCTACACTTGGCTCAGGAAGCAGTCCTCAGAACAGAGCAAGAAAGCTCTGCATGTTTCAAAATCAAGAGAGAAGTGCATCAGTGATGTGTCCTCTCTACATACTTTTTCAATCCACACGTGGAAACATCATTCAGGAGGCTGGGTTTTTAATGCGGCATCAGAATTGATGGAAGGCTCATCAACAACCTGCATTATGCAGATAACACAACCTTGCTTGCTGAAACTGAGGAGAACCTGAAGTGTTTGCTTCAGAAAGTCAAGAAAGGACTGTAGTCTTCGATATGGATTGAAGTTCAAGGTCAAAAAACAAAGATTCTCATAACTGGGGCAATTGGTAGCACCATGATAGGTGGAGAAGAGATTGAGATTATTAACAATTATAGTTTGTTTGGCTCCTCAACTATCTTGGCACCAGCAGCCAGGAAATCAAAAGAGGAATTTCAGTGGGAAAATTTGCTGTCAGAGACCTCTTAAGAGTACTGAGAAGGACCAATGTCACTTGAGAGACTAAGGTGGGCCTGATCCAGGGCATGGTCTTTGTAATCAGAGAGCCTAGACAATGACTAAGGATGGCCGAATAATTTATGCCTTTTAGTTGTGGTGCTGGAGAAGATTATTGAACATGCCAAGAGAAAAAAATAGGTCTATTTTGGAGATGGTGAAACCAAGTTTCTCTTTGGAAACTAGGGTTTTGAAGTCTGTTTCACATACTTTGGGTATGTGGCCAAAAAAGACTGGTCCTTGGAGAAGAACATCATGATGAAAAGTGTGGAGGGACAGAGCAGGAAAGGAAGACCCCAGAGAAGATGGATTGACACCATAACTGTGGTAATGGGGGTAGGTGTGTCAGAGTTAAGTAAGAATTGCTCAGGATAGAGCAGGCTTCAGAACTGTTGTACATAGGCTTGCTATGAGTCAACAATCGCAAAATATGAAGAATATGAATAATGGTGTAAAGTCCAAAGTACACATATAAAGAATGATACATATGAATTATTGCATGCAATCAGTATTTTTAAAAAATTACCTTCTCCATGTCATGTAGTTAGTAATCAATCAAATTGCCTTTGACACAGCCACCATAATACACTGAAATGCTTAGTTTAAGTTCACTTATGTAGTTGATATCTTTAAATCAGTCCTACCGTAGCTCATTTTCATGACATTCACATATCCTCATACTTTTACAACTGTCTCTGAGTTCAGTGTTACAATCTTCAATGCATAGATGAAGAGGCTATAATTTAAAGGATAGGAATCATGCTTAATATATTTTCTGTGTCTGGGGAAAATCTCTCTTGCAAAAGACAGGCAATAATAAAGAATTATTACATTAGCTGTGAGTCCAGGTGCAACATTGGGTTCAAAGTTAAGCTCATTTGTTATTATTACCATAATTCCCTTTAATGTAAGTGTCAAAGGTAGAGAATGTGGAAGCTGTATCATCATCAATAAAGAAAACCTAAAAGTAAATAAGCTGATAATTACATAAAAGTCTATTTAATTTCTTAAACAAATGCTACTGTACCATTATTTTGTAAATTAAAAAAGGACTCATACTTAAGACAACATAGTTGTAGATAACAGAATTTTAATTTGACTCTACTGTATCTGACCACAAAGCTGTATAACACTTTTTACTATGCTATTTTGCATTTTATTTCCAAATCACATTAAAAGATATTAGTGTTGCTCTTGAAAGGCTTGGATTTGAGCCAGAATGTATTGATAAATACACCCTTCTCTCTCTCTCTCTCTTTATTTAATCAAGTCACAAAATGACCTCAAGATGGGATCGCACAGTCTTATATGAATTGATTCCTTCCATGGCTGTTAGTCATCAGTTTAGAGTCCCTTGACACATAGCTTTGCATTGAGAGATGTCTTTTTATTTTTTTTTATTTTCTACTAATTTTTTTATAATATTCAGATACAATGTTTTCAAGAACAATTTTTTTTTCAATTTCCTTCACCACCCCGCCCATCAAATTGTACAAACCAATGATTAATCCATTCTTCTCCCTGCACATCCTCATCCCTCTGTTTCCACCCTCTCCCACCCCTCTTGAATCTTTATACTCATTTTACAAGTATGGTTTTATACAATATTTATCCTTGTGGGACTGAGTTCACTCAGCATAATGCTCTCCAGTCCTTCCCAAGTTCGGTAATAATTTACAAAATTGTTGCTCTTGCATGCTGCATAGTATTCCACTTTGTGAATGTACTATAATTTCTCAATCCATTCATTTGTGGTTGGATATTCAGGCTGTTTCCATGTTCATGCTGCTATGAACATTGGTGTAAAAATCTTCATTTGTTTCAGTTCTCATTTTATCAGGATATATTCCAAGTAATGGAATAGCTGGGTCATATGGAAGTTCTACATTCAGCTTTTTGAGGAAGCCCCAAACTGCCTTCCAGAATGGTTGTACCTTTTTACTATCCCATCAACAATGTATTAGAATTCATTTCTGGCCACATCCTCTCCAACATTTATTACTTTCTGCCCTGTAAAACTTTGCCACTGTTACTTGAGTGAGAGGATACTTCTTTGTGGGTTTTGATTTTTATCTCTCTTATTGCCAGACTTGGAGAATTTCTTCATGTGCTTTGTTTGCCATTCGAATATCTTTTACTGTGAAAATTCTTTCCATGTCTTTTGCCCATTTTGTAATCAGGTTATCAGTCTTTTTCTTGTGGAGGCCCAGGAGTATTCTATAAAATGTGTCCTCTTCCTGGATAGGAAGACTCAATGTTATCAAAATGGCAATCCTATCAAAAGCAATTTACATGTTCAACACAGTCCCAATCCAGACAACAAATTCATTTTTCAAAGAGATTGAAAGGGAAATTATCAAGTTTATTTGGAGATGCAAGAGACTCTGGAGAAGCAAAACACTCTGAGAAACAAAAGTGAGGTTGGAGACATAGCACTTCCTTACCTCAAAATCTACTACACAACCGTAGTAACCAAAACAACATGGTGCTGGTACAACGACAGGCACATAGACCAATGGAACAGAATTGAGAATCCAGAAATAGGCCCAGATATTTATTGTCAACTGATATTCCACAAGAGAGATATCTTTTTTCTATTAATTTATTTTTGCATTCCTATTACCTGAACATAACATTTTCCAATGTCCTTCTGAAGGGGCACACTGAGGGAGTTTTGAAACCTCTTGGAGGTTATTAAATCGCAGCAGGAAAATTCACATTTTCATCATGAGATATGGAAAGGGAAATCTGTAGGGTGAAAGGTAAACTTAGATACATGGGCAAGGGTGATGACAAGCTTTGGGGCAAAGCCAAGCATTTCATCCTATCCAGTATTAAGTAATGCTGGAGTACCTTGACATATTCTTGGCACAGCTCAGGGAACCTTTCCTCCTACCTTGACTTGCTAGTGTGCAAATAAATGTAAGAATTGCCCAAGTATAATAATCACAGAGTGTCCTGTGTAATGATGAAAATTGCCTGTAAATATCTGACAGCCGATTTTAGCTTCATTTGAAATGGTATGAAAGCCAACATGTTCCATGAACTTACCCTTGTGTTGGAGACTCCTAGGACAAAAGCTCTTTCCTAGTAAGAAACAAGGCACCTTTGGAAACTATTTTAACCACTTCAGCACACAGAGATGGATGGAAAAACTTAGCTAGTTAAATGACATTTGATGGCTACTATCAATGGAATCTGTTATTACATCACTATTGACATAATACAGTTTTATTTTAAGGTCACAAACAAAATAATAAAAATTCAGACATCACAAATACATTTTATGGTAGTAATGAGTCAAATATACTTTCCTTTTTCTCTGCTAGACACTGCTAGAACCTCACCTCAGACCTAGAAGCAAGAATAGGAGCTTACATCCTCACTTTCTTGTTGATTTTTAGTTTCTTACAATAACACTTTCTGAGAAAGTTTCAGAAGACAAAAGGAAGGTGTTCATGCATCCATTCATCTTTCCTACTTTCTTCTTTTCTTTAAGAAAGAAGTCATCCTTCTGTTGAATTTAAACTTTCGTATGTGTGCATACTGTGCTCAGCTTTCTAAAGCTTCAATGTTCTTGAGGACTTTGCTTATGACATTCATTCTCAAACCTATCCCTTTTCCTCACTAAAAATACAACAATTTGTCTCAGTCTTTTTATTCCCTCAAACTACTCTTTTTCTTAGCTTATATGATTCTTTCATCTCACTCAAGCTTCTTTAAAGGGTCAGAACTTTAAGTGTCATATCTGCTCCTTATTTCTGAAACCCCTCTCGCTCTACTCTGTCCTTCATCCACTCAATACAATCTGTTCTTGCCAAAGTCAGTGTGAATTTCCCTTTTGCTGAAGTCTAGTGTTAAGAACTGAATTGTTCTCCTTTAAAAAAAAATTAAGTCTTAGAGTCTTTGAAGGTATTGTCAGATAAACTAGCATGAGATCATCCTGGAATAAGATGCATGCTAATCCTATATGATTAGTGTTCTCATAAAAAAGGACGAAATAAAAGACAAAATGACAGAGGGAGAATACTGTATGACACTGCAGCTACAACTGTCAGTAGCTGCAAGAGAGTTTGGAAGGGGTTTTCATCAAAGTCTCAGAAAGAAACAACAGGACTGATACACTCCTTGTTCTCAGACTTTCTCTAGGACTGTAAGACAGTAACTTTCCTATTTTAAAAGTCATTACTTTGCAATGTTTTATTATAGCAGTCCTAGGAAATAAATACATGAAGAAAAGATTTTAATTCCCAATCGCATGAAGTATCCTTGGGGAATATTATTGTCTATCCAATTCATTTGATAATGGTTTTATTCTGTGACTTTTACCATTTCCTTTTCTCTCATTTTCCAGCTATCCTTTGCTTGTTTATTTGGTGAACTTGCTTCCATGTACTAAGAAGCGTCAACTATTGGTGTAGTTCAGAATCACCTGTGTAGTTACAAAACAAAGATAGGTCATCTATCCTTCAGAGAGATACTTCGGTAGATCTGTATCTAAGCATTTTGTATACAATCAGAAGAATTTCTAGAAAGGATCAACTCACATGCATTAATTTGGAGGTTTGTTCAGGACCATGATTTTAAAAGAAGCACTTTAGATGCTTTTGAGGTTAATGGTTGGCTGCCCACATTTTGAGAATCTCTGTTTTTAAAACTGACACTCTTAAAATGCATTAATCCAGAAAAAAATTATGCTTGATGACATAAATCAGTTACAAAAGAACAGTTATTGTGTAAAACAATTTTAAAAAGTTAAGAATACATACAGAATGATTCCTAGATGGTAGCTGGGAACAGGAAAGAAAGGAGGAGGGAAAGACAATAAAAATTCATTGTCATGGAGTTGGACGTGACTTATATCTCATGTGCCAGTGGATTTTT
>NW_006399809.1:722705-727094 GCF_000299155.1 Elephantulus edwardii | reverse complement strand
TCAACACTCTTGGCACCAGTAGCCAGGAAATAAAAAAATGTATTGCGATGGGAAAGTCTGCTGTTAGGGACCTCTCTAAAGTACTCAAGAGCAGCTATGTCTCTCCGGAGACTAAGGTGCGCCTGATACAGGTGTCAGGTTTGGAGAAAGACTCATCAATAAACTTCATTATGCAGATGAAACAACTTTGCCTGCTGAAAGTGAAGAGGACTTGAAGCACTTCTATGGGAGATTCAACACTGCAACCTTCAATAACGATTGAATCTCAGCAACAAGATAATAAAAATTCTTGCCACTGGACTGGTAGGTAACATCATGATAGAGAAAAGATTGAGATAGTCAATTATTTAATTTTATTTGGATTCATAATCAATACACTTGGTACTAACAGTCAGAAGATCAAGAGATATATCACACTGGGAAAGTCTGTAGACAGTGACCTTTCAAAATTATCGAAGAGCATAGATGTTAGTTTGAGGACTAAGGTATGCCTGACTCAGATTATGAGATGTATTTAACAACACTATTGTTGTTATTGCCAGGTGTTATGGAATGGACTAAAATTAAAAGCTACTCTATGTCGTCGTCGTCGTCGTCGTCATTGTTGTTATGTGTCGTCGAGCCATTTGCGACTCATAGCAACCCTATGTACGACAGCCCTAAATCTGCTCTATCCTGTGCCAATCGCACTGCCTTTGATATACCCATCCCGATTACCCCAGTCACTGAATCAGTCCACCTCATAGAGGGTCTTCCCCTCCTGCGCTGTCCCTCCACCCTCCAAAGCATGATGTCCCTCTCTGAGGATCTGTCCCTCCTTAAAACATGTCCAAAGTATGTCAGACGAAGCCCCAGAATCCTTGCCTCCAAGGAGTAGTCTGGTTTAACTCTTTCCAGGATGAATATGTTTGTTTTCTTGGCAGTCCATGGTACATTCAATGCTCTTCTCCAGCACCACAGCTCAAAGGCATCAATTCTCCTTCTATCCTCCCTAGTCATTGTCCAACTCTCTGATGCATAACAAGTGATTACAAAGACCATGGCCTGTATAAGGCTCACCTTAGTCTCCAGAGAGACACCTTTGCTCTTGTCCCTAACAGCAGACTTTCCCATCACAATACTTTTTTTTTATTTCCTTGCTGCTGGTGCCAAGAGTGTTGACCGTGGAACCGAGCAATCTGAAGCTGTGAACAGTCTCAATCTCTTCGCCATCCATCCTGATGCTACTAATTGGTCCAGTGGTGAGAATTTTGTCTTCTTGACACTGAGCCTCAGTCCATACTGAAGGCTGCAGTCCTTGACCCTCTGAAGCAAGTGCGTGAGGTCTTCCTCAGTTTCCGCAAGCAGGGTTGTGTCATCTGCATAGCACAGGTTGTTAGTAGATCTTCCACCAATCCTGATACCACACTTCTTCTCAGAGAGCCCAGCCTCTCGGATAATCTGCTCTGCATACAGGTTGAAAAGGTATTGAAATAGGACACATCCCTGTCGTACACCCTTCCCAATTTTGAACCATGCAGTTTTGCCCTGCTCTGTTCTGACGACTGCATCTTGGTCCAAGTATAGGTTTCGCATTAGCACGATTAAATGTTCTGGGATTCCCACTCTTCTCAGAGTCAGCCACAGTTTGTTATGATCCACGTAGTCAAATGCCTTTGCATAATCTATGAAACACAGATAGACATTCTTCTGCTTTCAGAAAGACATTCCCTGCTTTCAGCTAAGATCCATCTAACATCAGCTACAATATCTCTAATACCCTTTAAAAACAGATCAGAAGTACCTTGACTGAACTTTTCCCACTCTCAGCGATCACTGTGTCAATCTTGTTAAGCATCTTTCTCTCTTTTCCTGACCTAAACTTCTGTAAGATGTCTTTTCTAAAGACTGGCCCTCCCTTGTGAAAATATGTGCAAAAAAGTACGTGAGACAAATTGTCTTCCTTCTAACTAAGGATCACCCTGGTTGTATGCAAACTAAGATACAGTTTTTCTTTAAGCAGTTCACTCCATTACGTTTCACTATCACCACAATTCAAAGACATTATCTCTTCCTGCTTTCCTTATTCATTTCTCAATTTTCAGATGTGTACAAAGCAACTGAAAATACCATTGTTTGGATCAGGCATGCCTTAATCTTTAAACTTATGTTCTTTAGAATTTTGGAGGGGTCTTTGACAGCAGACTTTTTCAGAGCAAACCTGGAAGAATCTTTACATACCTTACTGATGTTACCATGGGTGTTGATTGTGGATCCAAATAAAATTAAATCATTGGAATTTTTTTCTCCATCTTTTGTGTTGTTGTTTTTTGGTCCGGTAGTAAGGATTTTTTTTTTCTTCTTGAAATTGGTATGTAATCCATATTGAAAACTGTAGTCTCTGATCTTTCGTAAGTGTTTCAAGTCTTCTTTACTTTCTACAAGCAAAGTTGTGCTCTCTGCATAAAGCAGACTATGGATAAGTTCTTCCTGCAATAGTGATGCTGCATCTTCTTCACATAGTCCAGGTTTTCAAATTATTTGCCTAGCAGATGGATTAAATATGTACGGACTAAGGTTACAACCTTGAGTCACATCTTTCCTGATTTTAAACCGTACAGTTTTCCATTGTTCTTTTGGACAAACTGCTTCTTCGTCTATATATTGTTTTCACATGATCACAATTAGGTGTTCTGAGATTCCCATTCTTTCTCAATTTGTTATGATCCACTTAGTCAAATTTCTTTGCATAATCAGTAAAATCAAGTAAATATCTTTCTGGTATCCTCTGCTTTCAATCAAGATCCATCTAACACTAGCAATGATATCTTTAGTTCCACAGCCTCCTCTGAATTTGGTTTGAATCCCTGACAACATCTGTGCTAGTTAATTTTTAGTAATCTTCAGCAATATTTTACTTACATGAGATAATTATAGCATTTTCCATAATTTCTGTTAAAAAATGGGAACAGATATGAATTTTTCAGGTAATTATCTTGCAAATTTCTTAGTACACGCAAGTGAACATGCCCAGGACTGAATTTCTTTGTTGAAACATTTCAAACACTTCCATCAATTCTTGAGGCCTTATGTTTTGCCAATGCTTTTAGGGCAGCTCAACTTCTTCCTTAATTATCATTATTTTTTATCACTGGCTACTTCCTGTAATGGTTCAGGAATGATAATTAAGTTTTGGTAAAATGACTCTACATTCTTTATATCTGCTTTTCATGTTTCCTTCATCATTCACAATTGTGTCCATAGAATTCTGCAGCTTCATAATTTAAGGTTTGTTTGGTTTTTTTTTTTGTGTGTGGGTTTTTTTTTTGTTTTGGGTTTTTTTTTTTTTTATGTTTCAACTTGAGAAATTCTATGTGTGTCCTTTCCTTTGGTTTTCTACCTCCAACTTCATTTTTTAATAAAAATTTTATTTTATACTGGTTTACTTACCAAGTCTATATACATTGTTTTTCACACCAGATCTTTCCTCTTTCCTTTACCCATCCCTCCCTCCACCCATTAAATTATTTAACCCTGTAATTAAGCCCCTTCCATTCTGGTCCAGCTTTTTTCATATTTCATTATACTAGTTTACTTTGACTTTTCAAAGTACTCTTGGGAATTTTCTATTCAGCTCTCTACTTCAGAATTTCTTCTCATTGATTTGATATTCTAAAATAAATTTCTGAGTCTCATTTTGGCCCTTTCTTTCTGTTCTCTAATTACCTTTTGCTTTATTATTTTATGATGTCTTGATGCCATTTCATCTGGTCTTTAGTCTTTCCTGTTCAATAGATCAAATATATTCTTTTTTTTTTTTTAGATCAAATATATTCTTGAGATGTTTTTCAAATTCAGTTGAGATAGACTCAAGGCTGTATTTTGGTTCTCAGGAACTTGTGTCAGGTTTTCAGTTTGAATTTGAACTTTTGAAAGATTATTGATGGTCTTTTCCACCCTGGCCTGGTTTTAACTACTGATCCTGATTTCCCATTGACTTTCTCCATAGATGTAGTCATTCTGATTCCTGGTAACTCCCTTCCTTGATTCCACCCTAGAAATAATTATAGAGAGGAAGGGAGTTATTTTCAGATACAGGCTTGTAAAGAGATCTTTCTAATCCACACAAAAACATATTGGACATACTGGCTTTATTGGGGTACTTCAGTCTATTTAGCTTACAGATAAGTAGGGGGAAACTACTTAATTTTAAAAAGTTAAAGTTTTAACAAGATGAATCAATAAAGATAATAAACAATTATAAAAAGGTAATTTATCTTTAAAAAAACCACTTATCATGCAGATCATTGGAATTCCAGAACAGGCAGAAGCAAGTAAAGACACTGAAAAACTTGTGGAAGAATTATTAGAGGAAAACTTCCCAGGCATAATGAAGAGTGAGAGAATATA
>NW_006399809.1:719758-720178 GCF_000299155.1 Elephantulus edwardii | reverse complement strand
AAAACATTACTACAAGAAACAAAAAGAGATCTGGAGAAGTGGAAGAATATCCTTTGCTCATGGATAGGAAGACTCAATGTTGTCAAAATGGCAATACTCCCAAAGGCAATTTATACATTCAACGCAATCCCAATACAAATACCAATCTCATTCTTCAAGGAGATGGAAAAGGTTATCTCTATTTCCATTTGGAATGGAAAGAAGCCCCTAATAAGCAAAGCACTCCTTAATAGAAAAAATGTAGGAGGCATCTCTCTCCCTGATTTCAAATCC
Source organism: Elephantulus edwardii (assembly GCF_000299155.1). Taxonomy (NCBI): domain Eukaryota; kingdom Metazoa; phylum Chordata; class Mammalia; order Macroscelidea; family Macroscelididae; genus Elephantulus; species Elephantulus edwardii. The sequence continues at coordinate 719,905 of NW_006399809.1, read as the reverse complement.
TACTACACTGTCGTGGTGGTTAAGACAGCATGGTACTAGTACAATGACAGACACATAGATCAATGGAATAGAATTGAGCATCCAGAAATCAGCCCATATACCTATAGTCAACTGATTTTTGACAAGGAGATGAAATCAGTTAAGTGG
>NW_006399809.1:705676-718739 GCF_000299155.1 Elephantulus edwardii | reverse complement strand
TGGATAAATTATGTATATTGTATTGAAACAGATGAGGGAAAGAACAGATTATAAGTGATATATGATTGAGTATTATGGTTAGCACAGGAATCCAGAATTAAGTTTGCATAGAGAAGTGTACTCGGGGTGGGGGGTGGGCGGAAGAGACGTGGGAATTATATACTAATGAAGGAATTTTTCTTTTCTCTCTCTTCGGAGGGGGAAGCGAGCTGGTGGGGAGGGGTGGGCAAGGAGAAAATTGCGGTAATGAATGAATGGAAATTCAAAACCTCTGTAAAAAAAATTAAAAACAAAAACAAAAAAACCCACTTATGTCACTATTTAGAATGCATTAATTAATGCCATATATGTAATTTATATTCTTCAATATCAAAAGAAAATATTTTTCCAAAATTTATAACTGAAATTGAGAAAGTTATGGAGAGGTACATAAGGGGAGGAAAAGAGGAAGAGTAGATAATTAAGAAACATGTACATTAAGAGTTCTATCACAAACTAGAGAAAACCCTGATATATGTATGTCCCCATGAGGCAAAAACAGAATAAACAGATATATATCCCAGCGTGATGGCTATTTGCATGATAACGAATACTGATTATGTCTGTAAAAATCCATTCTGCTATGAGTATCAAGTGACTCGATGGCACATAACAAGAACACAACAGTAATGATATCCTGGATATCATTGTTGTTGTTGTTGTTGTTATGTGCTGTCGAGTTGCTTGCTACTCATAGCAACCCTGTGTATAAGAGCCCTAAACCCTGCTCTATCCTGTGCTAACCTGACCATCTCTGACACACCTACTTATAGTACCGCAATCACTGAATCGATTCATCTCATTGAGGGTCTTCCTGTCTTGTGCTGTCCCTCCACCCTCCCAAACTTGATGTCCCTCTCCAAGGACTGGTCCTGCCTTGCAACATGGCCAAGGTATTTCAGATGAAGCTTCAGAATCCTTGCCTCCAAGGAGCAGCCCAGCTTCACCCTCTCCAGGACAAACTTGTTTGTTTTCCTAGTCATCCGTGCTATATTCAACACTCTTCTCCAGCACCACAGCTCAAAGGCATAAATTCTTTCTATCATTCCTAGTGAGTGTTCAGCTTTCTGACACATAGCACGCAACTGTGAAGACTATTGCCTGGATCAGGCACATCTTAGTCTCCAGCCTGACATCATTGCTCTTCAGTACTCTGGAAAGGCCCCTGACAGCTGACTTGCCCAATGCAATTCATCTCTTGATTTCCTGGCTGCTGATAACCAGAGTATTTATTGTAGAGACACAAGCAAGCTAAAACTGTTAACCTCAATCTCTTCACCATCCATTATGATGCTGCCAATTGACCAGGTGGTGAGAATTTTTGTTTTCTTGATGCTGAGCTTCAATCCATATCAAAGGCTGCAGTCCTTGACCTTCTTCAGCAAGAGCTTCAGGTCCTCCACAGTTTCAGCAAGCAGGGTTGTGTCATCTGCATGACACAGGTTGTTGATGAATCCTCCTCCAATCCTGTTGCCACATTCCTCCTCATACAACCCAGCCTCCCAAATGATCTTTTCTGCATACAGACTGAAAAAGTTTGGAGACAGAAGAAATCCCTGATGGACACCCTTCCCAATTTTGAGCTCTGCAGTGTCTCCTTACTCTGTTCTAGATATACAGGTACTGAAATATCAGGGCTTGAAGTTGTTATCAGTGTGAGAGCCACGTAAGAATAATATGAAGTGAGTAGATAAAACTTTAATGTGAGGACTTTGGAGCATGATTCCTGTTTATTAATTTTTGAATCTATTTCATGGAATGCCAGAGGAGTGGTCACAACAAACCAAAACTAAAATGACTTCAAAAACATGGAAAGCAATAAAGAACTAGCAGGCTTAAAACCCACATTGTTGCATTCACCCCCACCTGGCACCAATTATTTTCAAATAGTCATGTCTTCAGGAGGAATGATAGTTTAACGCTTGCCTTATTTATAACATCCATCATGGTGGGATTGAGGCTCTGAGGGAGATTTTTCTTTAAGATAGTGAGCTTTCATGTTCTCTGTTTTATATCTTGCCAATGTAGGAGTTAAGATGTGTTAAAGATGACTGTCTCACTAAAGAAAAGTAACTCTATAAAGAGGAATTCAGAGTTCTCAGCCAAGTCAAGGAGGGCACTATTTTGCACCATAAAATGAACAGCCAAAGAACATAAGAAGAGACATCATTATGTTCAAAAGCATCTTATAAATGTAAAAAAAGAAAAAAAATATCTCGTTTGTTGTTGTTGACTGTTTCAGATTCTGGCCAAATGTTAGAATGGGAACAATCATACAGTAATGCCAAGGTCTTCATGAGATCTCAACATCTTTTTTAACATCATTTTCACCCATCTATAAGAGACATATTGCCCTGGGCAAGAGCCCTCTCCAAAGTGCTGAAGAGCATTGATGTCAGCTTTAAGACTAAGGTGTGCTTGATTCAGGCCCTGGTCTTCTCCACTACCTGCTATATGTCAGACAATGAATATGGAAGACAGAATAACTAATGCCTTTGAGTTGTGGTGCTGGAGAAGAGTATTGAACATGCCATGGACTATCAAAAGAACGAACAGACATATTGGATATGTCTAATGCTAACTGGATGGATGGCGAAGAGATTGAGATTGTTCACAGCTTCACTTTGCTCAGCTCCACGGTCAACACTCTTGGCACCAGCAGCCAGGAAATAAAAAAAACTATTGCGATGGGAAAGTCTGCTGTTAGGGACCTCTCTAAAGTACTCAAGAGCAACGGTGTCTCTCTGGAGACTAAAGTGCGCCTGATACAGGCCATGGTCTTTGCAATCACTTGTTATGCATCAGAGAGTTGGACAATGACTAGGGAGGACAGAAGGAGAATTGATGCCTTTGAGCTGTGGTGCTGGAGAAGAGCCTTGAATGTACCATGGACTGCCAAGAAAACAAACAGATTCATCTTAGAGAAGGTTAAACCAGGCTACTCCTTGGAGGCAAGGATTCTGGGCTTTGTCTGACATACTTTGGACATGTTGCAAGGAGAGACAGGTCCTTGGAGAGGGACATCATGCTTGGGAGGGTGGAGGGAAGGCACAAGAGGGGAAGACCTTCTATGAGATGGATTGATTCAGTGACTGGGGTAATTGGGATGGGTGTGTCAGAGGCAGTGCGATTGGCACAGGACAGAGCAGGGTTTAGAGCTGTTGTGCATAGGGTCGCTATGAGTAGCAAACGACTCGACGGCACATAACAACAACAAACAACAATGCTAACTGCAGACAGAGTGCTTAATGGAGGTAGAGATAGTGTAGTTTCATCTTTTATACTTAGCACATGTACCCAGGCAAGGCTATTCCTTAGAAAGGAACAACATGATTGGAAAGATAGAAGGTCAATAACGGAGAGGAAGATTTCCAACCAGATAGTTTGACACAACGCCTGCAGCAATGTGCAGCAACGTGCAATCTGTCAGGGATGATGAGTATGAAACAGGATAAAGCAGAGTTCAGGTCAGCTGAACTCATCTGTTCACTGTGATCCATGCTTAACTCCATGACATCTATCAACAAAAATCAGATGGCTCTATCTAGTTAATGTAATATAGTTTGATTCTTAAACAAGGGAGGTCAAAAGCATTTTCACACAACAAAATTGATTAAATATTCGGGAGTAAGAGGTAAATCTTAACACCTTTTCCAGTCCTGTAAAGATCCATATTTTAGTGGACACTTTTCTTAATTAATTCTTGCTTTGTGTTCTATTGTCTCCCAAAGATCTTTCAGAGCTACCAGCATACTTATAAAGCTTTAAGGACCATGAACATGTGGTTTGTTTCCCAGAGTTTTCAAGCCGAGTTTTCTTATCACTGACAGCAGATTTTGTGTTACAGAAGTCTAAATTTGTGGGTAATTCTCATGTAATTAGAAATAAAATAGAAAAATATCCCCTTTCTCTTAAATAGAAATAATATAAGAAATATAAAAAAGTATAATGGAAATATTCTTTAACATAGTTATATCCCAGAAACTAATAACTGTTTTAAAACTTAAAATAATTATCATCCTGTTGCAAACAACTCATAGCTGACCCACCAGTGAGTTTTCAGAAGCTATGAATTGTGCATGAGGAGATTACCCATCTTGCCTTTGGGTTGACAAATACAAATCTTTATCCACTAGGCCAGAGACATCAAAAAACACAGTTTACTGCAACTTAACTCCTTCAGTTTCAAAGATTGTCATGTTTCTGTCAATTTAACTCTTGTGAGATCAAAAGCGTATTAACGTTACATTCTAGAGAAATGTTTTTCCTTTGTTACCAGTTCTGTGATGGGATTATGGTGTTACATCTCATTCTCAATCCTTTTACAACTGTTTGGCTTATTAGATCATGGGGGAAATAATTACATAAATTCTATATTAAATTGAATATGCTTGTATTTGGGAGAGACCCACTTCAAATTATGACAACCCTAATTTCTATTCTGGGAATGATGTAATTATAGCAAGATATTTATTTGATGGAAAATTCTGCTAGTTATAAAATATTTGAGTGATAATTCTCTTTTGCCCACCCTCTCAGAGCTGCTCTGTTATATTCTTGTCTCCATGATTTCTGCTGAGAAATTAGAGCTTAACATTCTTGATTCTCTTTTGTAGAAAGCTTTCCAGTTTTCCCAATCTGCTTCCAGAGAATTCTTTCCTCTGTCATGAGTTTTGGAAAGGTCTTCTTCTCTTTCACTGACCCTCCACATTTCCAAGCATAATGTCCTTTTCCAAGGAACAGCCTTTCTAGAACATATCCAACGTATGTGAGACCAAGCTATGTTATTTTTGCATCCAAGGGGAACTCTGGTTGCACCTTCTCCAAGACACGCGTTTGTTCCTTTGACAGTCCATGGGAAATTCAGTACTTTTGTCCAACACCACAGCTGCATTAATTCTTCTGTAATCCTTACTCCTTGTCTATCTCTCAGTTAATAACAAATGATTGAAAAGATCATGGTCTGAATCAGGCACACCTTGATCTTCAAATTGACCTCCAACCTCCTCAATAACTTGGAAAGGTCTCTGACTTCAGACTTTCCCCATATAGTATGTTTTCTGATCTCCTGAATCCTAGTACCAAGGATGTTGGTTGTGGATCCAAGTTAGACGAAGTCAGATTAAAGGAGATATACATAGAATTTAATACAACTTAAAGCAATGTAAATGTCTACTTCCCTATTCCATATTATCAGATTTTATAGTTACTTCAAAATTCTACAAACTATTATCTCTCAAAGTGGAGGAAACACTATATTATTACATTATGCTAAGATTACTATCAGATTAGCTACTAAAAAGTGGAGATCAAAAATAACCCAAACATTTAATCTCTTGTACCACTACATCATTTGTGACATTAATTGCTCCTCCTCTCTTAAATTCCCTCACTCCTGTCTATGTTTCTTGAGTTTTTGTGGTTCTGTAGTTTGCTGGAAGGTCTCACAGGAACTCAAAACTCATCAGGAAAACGACTCGCCTGACTTTGGATGACATTAGAGAGACTGGTGAGATATGGGCCAGGATCCTACAGACTGTCAGTTCTGGTGCAGCTCGATACCATGTCCCAAAAGGCTAGGCTTCTTAAGCAAGAATCACAAGATTCTGTGAATTTATATTGCCTTCTAATAAGGTAGAGCCTGTACCCTATCCTAATCCTTTCTCTTTAGTACCATAATTACTTTCTCACAAAATGGGAAGCTATGAATGGAAATGCCACATTAATTTATTGTACCACACAGAGCAACTACTGAGATGGTTTTACATTCTTAAGAATGCTCATGACTGAGGACTCCCCTTTCCAGTACCTTCTTCAGGATTACTGTCACCAAAAATATCTTCTATTCCAGTTACGACAGGTATACCTAAGACTATCTCTATATATTTAATGTTCATTCTCCAAAATTAGTTAAGTGATAGTCACAGATACCTCAGCATCAAAAGTGTTTATCTCAGAAGAAATGTCTGATGTGACTAAAAACCATTAATTGGTATCCTAACTTTGGATATTTTTTTTAAAGAAACCTAGATGGAATTACTTGCCAGAATTTCAACTGTTAAGACAATGAAAGGGATATACCTAGTGAACTGTACTTTTTGGCTGTTGTGTGTGCATGTGTACATACACTCAGAAAGATGCTTTAGTGAGACTTCTGAGGCCAGACTTCCAAGTTTTGTAGACAACGTGTGAGTCATTAGGTTTCCAGGCTCTTGTCCCTAAGGACAATTGAGAGACCAGTTGGTCTCTTCCTTGATCTCTATCGAACTCATTTTAAAATGATCTGTTTACTCTACAAAGTATAATGAAATAAAAATTAAGATTCTTCTGCTGAGGTTATGTAGTGGTTTGCTTTTGGAACTAGATCTTTTTTTAGAAGTGTAAATCTGTCTATGGATAATACACTGTGTAAAGGCATTGCAACTATCCCAGAAATGTCTCCTTCTATTTATTGATTCAGTGACTGGGATAATTGGGATGGGAGTGTCAGAGACAGTGCGATTGGCACAAGACAGAGCGGAGTTTAGGGCTGTTGTACATAGGGTTGCTATGAGTCGCAGGCGACTCGACGGCACATAACAACAAACAACAACATACCTAAGATTATCTCTCTATATTTAATGTTAATTCTCCAAAAATTAATATAGTTCCATATGGCTTAATTAAGTGATAGTCCCAGACACCTCCAATGTCTTAATTATATATAAGGCTGCCTTAACAAAATACTACCCAGCTGATAGCTTTAAATGACAGAAATTTGTATCTTTTACAGTTATGGAAAATAGAAGTTCAAATCAGAATCTCATCCATGTTAATTCCTTCTGGGGCTTTGAGAGGAACAACTCTGTGTCTTCCTCTTAGTTTCTGATGATTGGTGGTAATAATCAACATTATTTTGCTACTTTTGTTTCTTTTGTTGTCCCATGGAGTTTGTGTTCCCCTGCTTTGTTTAGTTGTAATTCTTTGTCCACGAGTAATGGAATGATCTACTCAAGGCGTTCCTTAGTTAAGAGGTTAAGGGGAGAGGAACTCGTTGTTGAGTGCCCTCCCAACCTGTACATCTTCATAGCCTTTATTGAGAAGTCTTTTATTACATATGCAGTAAAATAAGTTAACTGGACTTCAAAATATATTTTACTGTTTCTTTTGGCATTTGTTGGCCTTTGTTTGTTTTCATAACCGCATCTTTATCAGAGGCAAGATTAGTGAAAGAAACAAGGTTTTTTGCTTGTCCTAGTGTTTGTTTTGTCTTGATTCAAACATCTCCTGCCTTGGTCAGCTTAACCGCTGTAATGTTTTACTATCTTTTTATGTCTATGTCCCCTTTCATAAGACACTGCTCAGATTATATGATAACTAGGATGAGTTGGTGACAATATGACAATATTTTCAACAAAAGCTTTATTTCCCCCAATAAGGTCAAATTCATAGGTGAATGAATTAGAACTTTAATCATATACTTTTGGGACACACAATTAAATGCACAACACACAATTTAAGTGTTTTCATCCAAACTCACTGCTGTCAAGTCAGTCCTGGCTAACAGTGACTTCCTCAGGTTTCAGAGGGTGAAAAACTCAAGAAAAGGAGACTCCCCACCTTTCTCCATCTGAGTTGCTGTTGGATTCAAACTGCTGAAGATATGAAGCCTTTTGGTTAACTGCAAAACATGCTTCAGACTATAACCACTAAAGTCAATTTTATCTAATCTTTCATAAAACTCATTGTCATCCAGTCAGAACTAACTCACATCTGACCCTCCAGCTATGTCCATTCACATAGGAAGAGATTGCTCATCTTCTGCCCTTACTTCAAATTTCCAGAAAGGAACAGCCATTGTGATGCTAGCACAATTTACAGATTTTAAATTTTATGGATTTTAATAAATTGCTCTTCATTCAATTTGTTTTTGTTGCTGTGATGTTGTTGTTTTGTGCCATCGAGTCACATGTGACTCATAGTGACCCTATGTACAATAGCCTTAAAAACTGCTCTATTCTGTGCCAACTTTACTGTTTCTGACACACCTGCCCCATTACCCCAGTCACTGAATCGATCCATCTCATTGATGGTCCTCCTCTCTTTGCCTGTCCTTTAACCCTTCCAAGTGTGATGTCCCTCTCCGAGGAATGGTCTATCCTTGCAACATGCCCAAAGTATGTCAGACAAAGCCTCAGAATCTTTGCCTCCAAGGAGCAGCCTGGTTTCACTTTCTCCAGGACTGACCTGTTTGTTCTCTTAGCAGTCAATGGTATATTCAACACTCTTCTTCAACACTAAAGCTCAAAGGCAACAATTATGAATAATCCTTAGTCATTGTCCAGACTTCTGACACAGAACAAGAAACTGTGAAATATATGGCCTGCATCAGATGCACTTCAGCTTCCAGATTGATGTCATTGTTCTTCATTTGTCTAGAGAAGTCCATAACAGACTACTTTCTCAGTGCAATTCATCTTTTGATTTCCTGGCTGCTGGTACCACAAGTGTTGATTGTGGAGCCAAGCAAACTAAAGCTATTAAATATCTCAATCTCTTCAACATTTTCCAGAATGCTGCCAATCATCCCAGTGGTGAAAATCTTTGTTTTCTTGATGTTGAGCTTCAATCCATATTGAAGGCTCTAATTTTTGACCTTCTGCAGCAAGCACCTCACGTCCTCCTCACTTCCAGCAAACATGGTTGGATCATCTGCATAATGCAGGTTGTCTTTGAGCCTTCCTCTAATCCTGATGCCACACTCTTCCTCATACAGCCCAGCCCTCCCAAATGATCTGTCCTGCATACAGATTGAAAAGCTATGGAGACAGTACACATCCCTGATGGATACCATTCTCTATTTTGAACCATGCATTGTCTCCTTGCTCTGTTCTGACAATGGCCTTCTGGTCCAAGTATAAGTTTCATCAGCATAATCAGATGTACTGGGATGCCCATTCTTCTCAGAGTCAGCCACAGTTTTTCGTGATCCACTCAGTCATATGCCTTTGCATAGTCAATGAAACACAGATAGACATTTATCTAGTACTCTCTGCTTTCAGCTAAGATCCACCTAACATTAGCTATAATATCCCTAGCACCAAGGCCTCTCCTAATCCCAGCTTGCATATCTGGCAGTTCTCAGTTGATGCGTTGTTCCAGTCGTTTTTGAATAATTTTCAGCAGAATCTTTCTTGCATGTAATATTAATAATATTGTTCAATAATTTCCACAATCTGTCAGGTCACCACTCTTTGGAATTGGAACAAATATAGATCTCTTCCAGTCAGGTGGCCCGGTTGTTAGGTGCAATAAAATCGAGTACGGCTCACAGCAACTTTATGCATGTTGTTGTTGTTGTTGTTATATGGCGTTGAGTTGCTTGTAATTCATGGTGATCCCATGCACAACAGCCCTAAACCCTGCTCTATTCTGTGCCAATCTCACTGTCTCTGACATACCTATTATCCCAGACACTGAATAAGTCCATCTCATCAAGGGTCTTCCTCTCTTGTACTGTCCCTGCGCCCTCCCAACATGATGTCCCTCTCCAAGGACTGGCCCCTCCTTGCAACACGCCCAAAGTATATCAGATGAAGCTTCAGAATCCTTGCCTCTAAGAAGCAGCCTTGTTGAACCCTCTGTAGGATGAACCTGTTTGTTTTCTTAGCAGTCCATGGTATATTCAACATTCTTTTTCAACACCACAGCTCAGAAGCACCAATTTCCTTCTAGCATCTATAGTCATTGTCCAGCTCTCTGACTCATAGTAAGTGGTTGCAAAGACCTTGGCCTGTATTAGATGCACCATAATCTCCAGACTGACATCGTTGCTCTTCAGTACTTTGGAGAGGTATGAGAGCAGGCTTTCTCAATGCAATGCATTTTTTTATTTCATGCCTGCTGGTGCCAAGAATGTTGATTGTGCAGCTAAGTAAACTAAAGCTATTAGCAATCTGTGGAAAGAACCACTGGAGAAGCTCAATATCAGGTGTGAAAACTAGGCCAGGTGCTGACTGAGGAAGAGACCACCAGCTACTCATATGCAAATTTAAGCTGAAGTAGATTAAATCAAGTCTACTCTAACCAAATATGACCTTGAGTCTATCCCACTTGAATTTCAAAACCATCTTAGGAACAAGTTTGAGACCTTGAACACTAATGAGCAGAGACCAGATGAGTTGTGAGAGAATATCAAGAATATCATCAGGTAGAATGAAAAAGGTCATTACAAAGACAGAGAGAAAGATGGATGTCAGAAGAGACTATAAAATATTGCATTGGAGGGCCAAGAGGCCAAAGGAAAGGGGAAAATCAAAACATTAAGGAGCTGAACAGAAGATTTCAGATGGCAGCGCAGGAAGAAAAAATAAAGTATTATAATGAAATGTACAAAGAGCTGGAGTCAGAAAATCAAAGGGGCCAAACTCGCTCAACATTTATTAAGCTCAAGGAACTGAAGAACAAATTCAAGCCTTGCGTTGCAATACTTAAGGATGCTTTGGGCAGAATATGAAATGATCTAGGAAGTACTAAAAAAGATGAAAAGATTATATAGAGCCATTGTACCAAAAGTAATTGGTGTACACAGAAGAATTTCATAAAGTAATGTATGAGCAAAAGCATGTGCTGATGAAAGAAGAAGTTTAAGCTGCTCTGAAAGAATTGGCAAAAAACCAAGCCCCCAGGAATTTACAGTATACCAATTGATATACTGCAACAAACAAATGCTTCCCTAGATGTGCTTACCAAGTTGTGCCAAGAAATCTGGAGGACAACCTCTTAGCCAAGTGACTGGGGAAAAAAAATCTATATTTGTTCCCACTCCAAAGAAAAGTGATCTGACAGAGTGTGGAAATTATCAAACAATATCATTAATATCACATGCAAGCAAGATTTTTCTGAAGATTATGCAAAAAAAAAATTAATGACTGGAACAGCACATCAATGGAGAAATGCCAGAAGTGCTGGCTGGACTTAGAGGAAGCCATAGGACACCATGAATATCAGAGCTGATATCTTCCCTTTACTGTGCTATCCTCAACATCTCTGCCATATTTGAGTCCATTGTATGTGTCAATCGTCTTTTGAAGGTGTTCTCCTAGTTTGCTTACTGTTCAATTCTTTGAACATTATTTCTTTCTCCACAGCCTAGTTCTTCTTAACAATATTCCCAAAGTATATGAGACAAAGTTTCATCATCCTTTCATAGAAGCATCATCTTTGCTTCACTTCCTCCAAGACATATTTGTTCATTCTTTTGCCATTCTGTGAAATATTTATTGCTCATTTCTGGCATCATGATTCAAAGGAAATTTTTCTTTATTTACTGTTGAACTCTTTGATGTATAGCAAGTAATTAAAAGGATCATGGCTTGAATTGGTCACACCTTAGTCTTTAAACTGACATCTTTTGCTTTTCAGCACTTTGGAGAGGTCCCTAGCTTCAAATTTTCCAAATACAACACTTTTTTTTTTATTTCCTAACTTCTAGTACCAATATTGTTGACTATGGATTCAGTTCACATGAAATAATTCAAAATTTCTATCTTTTCTCACTGTTGTGATGTTGCCTATTGTTCCCGAGATGAGGACTTTTGTCTTCTTGATGTTAAGATTTAATCATGCTGAAGGCTATAATTATTGATTTTTGCAGCAAAGCACTCAATTTCAGCAAGCACAATTGTGTCATCCATATAATGCAAATTGTTTGTAAATCTTACTCTGATTCTGATGTCATATTATTTTTCTTAAAGTTCTGCTCCTTTTCTAAATTATTATTAAATTTTATTAGTTTTAGTGAACATTTACAGAAATTTTGGGTTTTCATTCATTCATTGTTGCACTGTTTTCTCTACCCTCCTCCCCAGTTCGTTCTTCTTCCCCCCCATGTCTGTTTTAATTGTCCAATTGCCACAGTGCTTGTCGAAGTCAGTTCTGATTAATCTCCTTTGTCAGTGTGTCCTTTGCATTTCTTATCTCTCCTCCCTGAGAGAGACTTCACCCTGATTCATAAGGAAAAGGGGATGGCGTATTCTCTTAGTTACTTCCTGCTGAAAAGGGATGCTGTAGGTTTCAGGGTGAAGATCTTCTCTCACTACTCCAAAGGGCCCCTTTGGCAGTAGGAAACACATAGACTAGTATGGAGATTGATTTTGGAATTTAGATGCACTGTTATCAATTGTGCTTAGCCGTATATGTTCATATCCTTGAAGATGTATCATGGAAGTGTTGCAGCCTAGAAGACACTGGAAACAGAGGACGCTTCAAAGTTCTGCTTCTTAAATGATTTGTTTTGCATAGAGATTAAACAGATATGGAGAGAGGATACAACCCTGATGTACACCTTTCTTTTAAACTATGCAATATACCTTTGCTCCATCTGTATAATTGCTTCTTGGTTTAGGTAGTATCGGTTTCACATCAGCACTTAAATGTTCTAGAATTCTCATTCTTTTCTATTTTAGTCACCATTTGCTATGGTCTATACAGTCAAGTGCCTTTGCATAGTCTATAAAATACATATATACAAATATACATCTTTCTGATACTCCACGTTTTCAGTCAATATTCATCTGACATCAGTAATGATATCCCTAGGGTCATGGCCTCTTCTGAATCTCTGGCACTTCTTTGTCAATGTAATCTGCTAACATATTTTTCAACAAATTTCAACAAGATTTTATTTGCATGTGCTATTAGTGATATTTTTTCATAGTTCCCACATTCTGTTGAGTCATCTTTTCTGGGATTGTGAACACATACAAATTTCCTCCAGTCTGTTAACCAGTTAGCTGTCTTCTATATTTCATTGCATAACATGGTGAGCACATCTAGGACAGCCTATGTCTATTGAAACCTGTCAGTTGATATTCCATCAGATTCTGGGACCTTACTTCTTTTTTTTTTAAATATAAATAATTTCTTTTATCAAAGAATCTGCAATCTGTTCCTGAAGAGAGCTTGAGGATAGAGGCAGGAAGCAGCAGGGGTCCAGCCATACTGCCAGCCTCCGCCAAGACCAACAAAGGAAAGGGTGATGGTC
>NW_006399809.1:699948-701211 GCF_000299155.1 Elephantulus edwardii | reverse complement strand
CTTGAGAAATGTTGAGCAAATTTTTTCCTTTACTTTTTCTAACTGCAGTTTTTTAATATGTTGTTATAATGCTTGGCTTCATTTGTTCAAACTACTTTTTAAAATCTTCTATTCATCTCCTTTGCTTTGAGAGAATAAATCTCTTGATGTCAGCATGCAATTCTCAGAGTCTCTTGTGACATTCATTTTAATCGTTCCTTTTGCCCTTGTTTTTGTAATGATTTCTAACTTCATGGATGCTACCCTTGAAGTCATTATGCAACTCATCTGGTCTTTGTTGATTAGTGTTCAATGTCTCAAATCTATTCTTGAGATTTTTTTTTTTAGATTTATGTGAATAGACTGAAGATCGTACTTGGGATTTGATTTAATTTTTTTCAGTTTCAACTTTAATTTACTCATGAGCAATCGGTGTTCCACAAAAATCACCTAGCCTATTAGTGACTGCTGATATTGAGCTTCTTCAATGATTTCTTCCTCATTTGTTATAAGTTTGTTTACTTTGCTGTTGATCAGGTGATGTCTATGTGTATCATCACTGCATGTGTTTATTTTTAAAAGGTATATACAATGACAGGATAATACCCATAACACCTACAAGAAAGTCCAGTGAATACCACTATCATGCAGATATATGCACCAAAAACCACAGCCAAGGAAGAGGAAATAGAAGGTTTTTACCAACTTTCACAGTCGGAGATATATCGAACATACAATCTATATGCATTGATAATAATGGGTGACTGGAATGCAAAAGTTGGGAATAGAGAAGAAGATTCGGCAGTTGAAAAACATGGACTCGGTGACAGAAACGGAGCTGGAGATAGCATGATTGAATTTTGCACAATCAATGACTTATTCATTGCAAATATGTTTTTTAAGAGACATAAATGCAGGTTATATACTTGGATTTCACCAGATGGTATGCATAGGAATCAGATTAATTACATCTGCAGAAATAACCACTGGAGAAGCTCAATATCACCTGTGAAAAATAGGCCAGGAGATGATTGTGGAACAGACCACCAATTACTCATATGCAAGTTCAAGCGTAAGCTGAGGAAAATTAAACCAAGTCCACGGAAACCAAATTATGACTTTGATTCTATCCCTCCTGAATTTCAAAACTATCTCAGGAACAGGTTTGTGGCCTTGAACACTAAAGAGCGAAGACCAGATGAGTTGTGGGAGGATATCAAGGGTATCATCCAGGAAGAGTGCAAACGGTCATTGCAAAGACAGAAGAGGAAGAAAAGACCAAAA
>NW_006399809.1:670890-699168 GCF_000299155.1 Elephantulus edwardii | reverse complement strand
ACCAGAGGAATGTATATCTGTGTTTCATTGACTATGCAAGGGCTTTTAAATGTGTGGATCATAACTGTGGCTGACTCTGAGAAGAATGGGAATCCAAGAACACTTGATCGTGCTAATGAAAAACCCATACTTGGACCAAAAGGCAGTCATCAGAACAGAGCCAGGGAACACTGCATGGTTCAAAATTGGGAAGGGCATGCACCAGGGATGTGTCCTGTCTCCATACCTTTTCACCCTATATGTAGAGCAAATTATCTGAAAGGCTGGGCTCTATGAGGAGGAGTATGGGGTCAAGATTGGTAGAAGATCTATCAACAATCTGCAATATCCAGATGACACAACCCTGATTGCTCAAAATGAGGAGGACCTGAAGTGCTTGCTATAGAGGGTCAAGGACTGCAGCCTCCAATGTGGATTGAGGCTCAATGTCAACAAGACAAAGATTCTCACCACTGGACCAATTGGATGGATGGTGAAGAGATTGAGATTGTTCACAGTTTTAGTTTACTTGGCTCCATAGTCAACACTCTGGGCACTAGTAGCCAGGAAATTAAAAGACATATTGCGATGGGAAAGTCTGCTGTTAGGGACCTTTCTAAAGTACTCAAGAGCAATGGTGTTGCTCTGGAGACTAAGGTGCGTCTGATACAGGCCATGGTCTTTACTATCACATGTTATGTTGGACAATGACTAAGGAGGATAGTAGAATTGATGCCTTTGAGCTGTGGTGTAGGAGAAGAGTACTGAGGGTACCATGGACTGCTAGGAAAACAAATAGATTCATCTTGGAAAGAGTCAAACTGGGCGGCTCCTTGGAGTCTAGGATTCTGAGGTACAGTTTAACATACTTTGGACATGTTGTAAGGAGGGACAGGTCCTTGGAGAGGGACATCATGCTTGGTAGGGTGGAGGGATAGCATGGGAGGGGAAGGCCCTCTAGGAGGTGAATTATTTCAGTGACTAGGGTAATTGGAATGGGTGTATTGTTGATGGTGGGGTGGCATAGGATAGAGCAGAGTTTAGCGCTGTTGTACATAGGGTTGTTATGAGTCCCAAGTGACTTGACGTTACAACAACAGCAACAACATATACAATGAAATTATTATTGTAAAAAAATTAATCATTCTATCTTCAGCCTCATTTTTTATCAACAAGCTCATAATTTCCAACTACTAATCCCTTTTTCTTGTTTCTAACATCTACATTTCAGTTGTCAGTATTACTGAATTTTGACTGCATATTCTATAAATTTCATACTGAGGAAACTTATAAAAAGCCTCAATTTCTTCATCTTTGGCTTTGGTTGTTGGCATGTTTATGTGAATAATAGCTGTTGTAAGAGATTTTCCTTGTACATGTGTCCTGTTACAGCATTGTACTTCAGCATAGATTTTGAGATGGTCTTTTCAAGCTAAGAATGCAACATAATTCTTCCTCAATTTGTTTTACTTTGACTAAGAAACAGTTGTCCAAACAGAGCAAAGAAACACTGAATGATTCAAGATCAAGAAAGGCATGTATCAAGAATGTGTTGATTTTCCATTCCCTTTCAATTTCTATGGAACAGATCAGATCATTCAGTAGGCTGGACTTTATGAGGAGAAATGTAGAATCAGGATTGGAGGAAGACTCATCAACTACTTGTATTATGTAGATGACACAACCTTGCTAGCCCAAACTGAGGAGGACCTGAAGTGTTTGCTACAAAAAGTCAAGGACTATAGTCTTCAACATATATTGAAAAAAAAAGTTTCTTACCAATGGGCCAATTGACAGCACCATGATAAATGGAGAATAGATTGAGGCTGTTAACTATTTTCACCTTGCTTGGTTTCATAACCAATTTCTCAGCACTAGCAGTCAGAAAATGAAAAGATGAGTTGCTCTAGGAAAATTTGCTTCAGGAAACTCCAGAGTACTGAGAAACAGCAATGTCATCCTAGAGACTAACATGATCTGGGCCACAGTCTTCACAATAACTTACCATGCATCTGAGGTTGGATAATGACTAAGTATGACAGAATAAGAATTAATGCCTTTGAGTTGTGGTGCTGGATGTAGGTACTGAATATAACATGGACTGCCAAAAGAACAAAAAGGTCTGTCCTGGAAAGGGTGAAAACAAAACCACTTGCTTCTTGGAGGAAAGAATTTTGAAGTTCTGTCTCACATGATTTTGGCATGTTGCTGGAAGGGACCAGTCCTTGGAGAAGGACTTCAAGCTTGGAAGTGTGGAGGGACAATGAAGAAGAGAATGATCCTGGTTGAGATGGATTGACATAACAACCTGGGTAATGTGGTTAAATATGTTTGTGTCAGTCAGATTGCTTTAGGATAGGAGAGAGTTCAGAACTATTGTGCATAAGGTTGAAATGAGTATCAGGTAGTTCAATGACACATAATGACAACAAAAATTGCTGTGCAAAAAGTTAGAATTGTAGTCTACATTGAGACTTCTGAGAAGAAAGTCAATCTGACAAGCTAATTGTAAAAATTTTCCATTTAAAACTGTATTAGAAATAATTCTACCCTGATAGAAGTGGGTTCTCAGTGAGTTGGAATAAGCAGCTGGCTTATTGATCATTAATGATGTTGAAAATATATCTTGGATCTATCCAGTTCTCTATCCATTCTTTCCAAATAGCTAAAAGTAAAAGTAGATTTGTTTACCCCTTGCAGTTGCTACTTTTGAAAAAATAATAAATTTCTTTTGCTTCATCGCCTTTAAGAAGTTTCTGATGTCTTAATGTATAACGTATCAGTCCACTAACCAAAAAATTCTGTAGTGTGGTTCCACCAGCTACTCAACAAGAGAAAGAGGTGCAGTGTCCCTGTAAAGATTTACATTCTTGGACACCTGATTGGTGAATCACAATAAGTTGGAATGAATTGGATGGAATTCTAGCTTTCTCTTTTTTCTCTGATTATAGAGATTTCTGGTGATTTCTGTCTCTACTAGAAACATTTTTGAATCCTAAAGAATTTCTACCTCATCCAAACCATATTTCTTGGCCCTCATCTTATTTGATTACAAATGGTCCTTCTGCTACTTCATTCATAAGATGTTTTTCTATATTGTTACAGAAATTTTTTTCCCCTTCATGGGCTCTCTTTCTAGTTCTCTTTACTGCCTCAGTTAAGTCTCCTCTATACAATTTTATTTCCTTAAAAACCCTAAAAGAGTGCATCCAAAAAATATTGTGGTTCTTTCTGGGTGTCACCATTCAATAGACATTGTTTCAACTGTCAACTATTTACACTTTCTTTCCAGTTGTATAAGAACTAATCTGTTGCTGTTGTTGCTATGTGCCATCAAGTCACCTGCAAATCATAGCGTCCCTATGTACAACAGTCCTAAACTCTGCTCTATCCTGTGCCAATATCACTGTCTCTGACAATCCCCCCCCCGATTACCCCAGTCACTGAATCAATCACCTCATAGAGTGTCTTCCTATCCTGCACTGTCCCTCCAACCCCTCAAGAATGATGTCCTTCTCCAAGGACTAGTCCCTCCTTGCAACATGTCCAAAGTATGTCAGATGAAACTTCAGAATCTTTGCCTGGTTTAACTTTCTCCAGGATAAACCTGTTTGTATCTTAGCAGTCCATGGTATATTCAATAATCTTCTCCAACATCACAGCTCAAGGCATCAATTCTCCTTCTGTCTTCCCTAGACATCGTACAGCTCTCTGATGCATAGCAAGTGATTGCAAGGATTGCGGCCTGTATCAGGTTCACCTTAGTCTCCAGAGTAACACCATTGTTCTTCAGTACTTTGGAGAGGTCCCTAACAGCAGACTCTCCATCGCAATACGTCTTTTCATTTCCTGGCTACTGGTGCCAAGAGTATTGGCTGTGGAGGCAAACAAACCAAAGCTGTGAACAATCTCAATCACTTCACCATCCATCCTGATGCTGCCAATTGGCCCAGTCGTGAGAATCTTTGTCCCCTTGATATTGGACCTCAGTCCACATGAAGGATGCAGTCCTTGACCCTCTGCAGCAAGCATTTCAGGTCCTCCTCAGTTTCAGCAAGCAGGGTTGTGTCATCTGCATAATTCATATTGTTGAGGAATCTTCCTCCAATTTTGATGCCACACTTCTCCTCATACAGCCCAGTCTTGCAGATAATTTGTTCTGCATGTACGTTGAAAAGGTATAGAGATAGGATACATCCCTGGCATACACCATTCCTAATTTTGAACCATGCAGTGTTTCCTGGCTCTGTTCTGACACCTGCCTCCTTGTTCAAGTATAGGTTCACATAAGGATGATAAAGTGTTCTGGGGTTCCCATTCTTTTCAGAGTTAGCCACAGTTTGTTGTGATCCACACAGTTTTTGCATAGTCACTGCTTTTAGTCAAGATCCATCTAACATTAGCAACAGCATTAGTTAATTTTAAAATTGTCTGTCTAGAAATGAATTTCATTCAAACTTTCCAAACTTGCACCTCCTTTTACTTTCCTTATTTTGATAAATGGTGCCATAATTAATTTAGTTATCACATTCCCATATAAGACTAGATTTGGGAAAGTGCATAATACTTACATTTGGTGCATTACTACCTGCCACTGTGGCTTGTGCCTGATGGTTTGCCCTCAGACAGCTGATGCCACTCCCCAAATGTCATAATCTCTCTCTTCTTTAAGACTTTAAATATATTTAATGTCTGAAATAACCTTAAATTTCAATAAATCAATATCTCTGTAAATAAATATTTTGATGCAAAATTTTTTCTTCCAAGATTTTTATATCTTTTTATAGCTAGAAAGATATTTTCTAGATCGATGAGTACTTTGATGTTTCATCACATTTTTTAATATGCTGGCCTAGTGGTAAGGAGCTGTGCTGCAATACCGAAGGCACATGGTTCAAGTCCACCAGCTTCTCTGTTGGATAAGGATAGGTAATTTCCTTCTGTGTGATTAACTGCCTCTGAAAACCCACCAGAGCATCAGCTATGGGTCAATTCCGACAATATAGTTCACAAGAACAACAATAAAATATATAGAAACACTGGCTGCAAAAGATTAAGGACTACAGAGTTCAGTAGGGATTACATCTCAACATCAAGAAGATAAGAGATCCTAATCATAGGCCCAACAGTCAACAAAATAATAGATGGGAAAAAGATTGAAGCTGTCAATAATTTAATCTTGATTGGATCAACAATCAACAACCTTGGTACCAGCTTTCAGGAAATCCAAAGATGTATTGCACTACAAATGTCTGCAGTCAGAGACCTGTTCAAAGTACTGAAGATCATTGATGTTAGATTGAAGACTAAGGTGTGCCTAATTCAGAACGTGGTCTTCTCAATCACCTGATACACACTAGAGATGTGTATAAGTATGAACTATAAATAAGGATGACAGAAAAAAGAATTTATACTTTTGAGTTGTGGTTCTGGAGAACAGTACTGAATATTCCACACATTGTCAAAAGAAAAGTAGGTATGTCTTGGAAAGGGTGAGCCATCCTGCTTCTTAGAGATACGGATTACAAAGCCTCACCTTTCACACTTTGGCCATGTAGATAGGTGAAGCTATTTATTGGAAATGGACATCATATGAGAGAAAGGAGGGTCAGTGAAGGGAAGGAAAACCCTCAATAAGATGGATTGACATGATGACTTGAGCAATGGGCCCCAATATGTCACAGATGATGATGATGACATAGGACAGGACAAGTTTCAGTTTGGCTGATCATAAGGTCACTATGAGTCATACTTGAAAACAACAACAACAACAAAACCACACAAGTGCCATTTGATGCAGCTTTTAACAGTAAGTTGAGTAAGTTGTGCAGAGTGGAGAATTATTTCAAGTAGTTTTAAAAATAATAATGATCCTGTCAAGTCATGTCCCTTCCAACCTCTGTGTTATCTTCTTTCCTTCGTTGGGTTTCTGTCTTCCTAATTCCTTTTCTCTCCCTTTTTAATACTTCCTCCACCTTGTACCAGCAAAAGTATTGGAAGATGCACTAGATTTATAAGTAAATGTAGCTATTCACATTTTCCAAATAAACTGTTTTCCTTCTTATTTTTATGAAGAAATGCCTTTTAAAAATAACTCATTTCAATTGCACAATACCCTCCTCTTTAGCACATGACTATGCTTTCCTGCCCTCCAGAATTTTCTCATCTGCCTTTACCCACTCAGCTACCCCCACCACACAACTCCTAATCCATCCTCCAAAATGTGACCAGTACAATCACTTGTTTCTGTCCGTAAGGTAAGGACATTGTAAAATTCTAAATTCTTTAAATGTAAAAATTGAGGAAGATGCTGCTGTCAACCTAGGAAGTTAATAATTCTACTCATCTCCCCAGGAAACTCAGCCCAGGAGTAAAATATTAGAATACATATGTGTGTTTAAACATGACTCTTTGGTTGAAAGTATTGGCCTTTTTGAAAAATAGTTGTCTACCAGAAAACTTAAAACAGCTCTGCAACCTGTGTGCCCTTATGATAAATACTGTGTTAAGAGTTATCATTCACAGTGTGATCTTGCTGTGCCAGGCAACAAATTAAAAAAGTTGCATATACTATACAATTTAATATTAAATAAAAAAAACCCCAACTACCAAACATCCGAAACATAATGAAAATCAAAATGAGAAAACAGGTAAAAGTGATTGTAAATTTTTTAATGGATTAATATGATTTACAAAATAAAAAGGTAAATTCTCTCCTAATTCATCATTTTAGATATGCTATATTCTGGCCACAGTGAGTTAATGTGTGTGCTTCTCATACCTCTAGATCTTTGCATACTGCTTTTTCTGCCTGTACTCACTCACCAAGTTATATTCACCCTTCAAGACAAAGCATTCAGTGATTCATCAAGTCAACTTTACCTCTTTCCTTATGAAGTTCACTTTGTTCATAGCTTCATTATATCAATAACATTATTATATGGAATTCATTAAACTGCCTTCAAATCTACTTAGTCATATTGCATGGTCATTAAGGCCAGGAATGTATTTCTTTACCTAGTAGGCATGTAGGCATGTGTCCAATAAATATTTATTGAAAAAATAAGCAAACAAGTGAATAAACAGATGTTTCTTGAAGGCAGAGGGAAGTCCTTCTTCCTTCTGGCATTCAGTTTTCCTCATTTACATGTTCCAGAGTAGGAGTCCCCCTGTAGCCTCTTCTTGGTGGGAGTCTCCAGCTGCACATGGCCTGAGTAAACCTGAAGTGCTGGTGACCATGTTAACATCAAGCACACTGTTGATCCATAGGGACTATTGCAGCTTGCTCTATTCTCAACTGCAAAAGGCTCAGGATTGATTTCTGTGGTGTTCAAGAAAAGCTGCTGAACAGTATGAACTATTGCCTATAATCATAAATTTAGCTATGTTTCCCTTGTTTGAGTGAACTAACTCCCACAGACACCAAAAGGGAGAATGAGAATATAGCTTGCATATTTTAAATACTAAAGAGCAAACATACAGATGGGGAATCCTCAATTCTTCCTTCTATGAAGAAACAAGTTCTAAACAATTTAAATAAAAAGTGTCATTTATCATATACTCATATATTATGTACCACCATGAAACATGGCAAAGACGGAAGAATCAGATCCCAAAAATAAACACTGAGGAAGAGCAGCTAGTTCTTGAAACCAAAGCCAAAATCAAGTCATGGTGCTGTTCAGCTTCCTATCAGGGCTTCTGTAGTCTTTACAACTGCTGCAGATTTCACTGTGGATTTGGAAATAAGAAGTGATTCTGACACCAGAACGCTTGCCTCATTACTGTATTATGTCAATACCTCCACGTCCAAAATGCAGTATGAATCTGTCCAACGTGTATACCAACATCCTAACTCCATGAAGTAGGAAAGAGTCATACTGCTTCTTTAGTTTCTATAGTGGGTAGTGGGAAGTGTCTTCACTTTTGTAAGGCAAGGATTCCTCAAACATAAGATGAAGAGTGAAAATTATGACAATGTCTATTACACACTGTAAGCCTATATTCTCATGCTGATGTCTATATGAAGGAAGCAAGAGTTTTTCTTATTTACATTTTTAATGTCATAACATGTTAAATATAGAGAGAAGAGAAAAATAATTTCATTAACATTTTAAATAACTTATTTATTAATTAATTGTGCACACATCTAATTTCCATTCCTATTTTATAAGTCTGGGATTCCCATTCTTCTCAGAGTCAGCCACAGTTTGTTATGATCCACACAGTCAAATGCCTTTGCATAATCAATGAAACACAGATAGACATTCTTCTGGTATTCCCCGCTTTCAGCCAAGATCCATCTAACATCAGCAACGATATCCCTAGTACCACGACCCCTTCTAAACCCAGGCCGGACTTCCGGCAGTTCTCTGCTGATGTGCTGTTCTAATCGTTTTTGGATGATCTTCAGCAGAATCTTGCTTGCATGTGAAATCAATGACACTGTTCTGTAGTTTCCACACTCAGTTGGGTCACCTTTCTTTGGAATGGGAACAAATATAGATCTCTTCCAGTCAGTTGGCCAAGTGGTTGTTCTCCAGATTTCTTGGCACAACTTGGTGAGCACGTCCAGGGCAACATCTGTTATCTGAAATACTTGGACCAAGAGGCAGTAGTCAGAACAGAGCAGGGTAACACTACATGGTTCAAAATAGGGAAGGGTGTACGCCAGGGATGCATCCTGTCTCCATACCTTTTCAACATGTATGCAGAGCAGATTATCTGAGAGGCTGGGCTCTATGAGGAGAATTGTGGCATCAGGATTGGTGGAAGATCTATCAACAATCTCCGTTATGCAGATGACACAACCTTGCTTGCTGAAACTGAGGAAGACCTCATGCACTTGCTGCGAAGGGTCAAGGACTGCAGCCTTCAGTATGGACTAAGGCTCAACGTCAAGAAGACAAAGATTCTCGCCACTGGACCAATTGGCAGCGTCAGGATGGATGATGAAGAGATTGAGAGTGTTCACAGCTTCACTTTGCTCAGCTCCACAGTTAACGCTCTTGGTACCAGCAGTCATGAAATCAAAAAGCGTATCGCGATGGGAAAGTCTGCCGTTAGGTACCTCTCAAACGTACTCAGGAGCAACAGTGTCTCTCTGGAGACTAAGGTGCGCCTGATACAGGTCATGGTATTTGCAATCGCTTGTTATGCATCAGAGAGTTGGACAATGACTAGGGAGGACAGAAGGAGAGTGGATGCTTTTGAGCTGTGGTGCTGGAGAAGGGTACTGAATGTACCATGGACTGCCAGGAAAACAAACAGATCCATCTTGGAGAGGATTAAACCAAGCTGCTCCTTGGAGGCAAGGATTCTGGGGCTTCGTCTGACATACTTTGGACATGTTGCCAGGAGGGACGGGTCCTTGGAGAGGGACATCATGCTTGGGAGGGTGGAGGGACAGCGCAGGAGGGGAAGACCCTCTATGAGATGGATTGATTCGGTGACTGGGGTAATTGGGATGGGTGTGTCAGAGGCGGTGCAGTTGGCGCAGGATAGAGCAGGATTTAGAGCTGTTGTGCATAGGGTCGCTATGAGTCGGAAACGACTCGATGGCACATAACAACAACAACAACATTTTATAAGTCTCAGTGGTCAAAACTCAAGTTTAGAAGGCCTAATCTACAGTAAAAAGAGGCTGACAAATACAGCCAGAAATGTACAATCTGGAGAGGATAAAATTGATTAATGGGATCTTCTAAGGATTCAATCCTTGTATGCATCAATAACTTTTTCCAATAGGGTGAAAAGAAAGCCTATCAACTGGAGAAAACCATTAGACAATATACTCTCAGACAAGGGTCCCATAACAAAAGTCTACAGAATTCTGCAGGGCCTCAACAAGAAAAAGATTGATAACCCAATTACAAAATGGGTAAAATACATGGAAAGAATTTTGACAGAGGAAGACATTCAGGGAAAGAATTTTCACAGAGGAAGACATTTAGATGGCCAACAGACACATGAAGAAATCCTCAAAATCACTGGCAATAAGAGAGATGTAAACCAAAACCATAATGAGATAACAGCTTACTCCAGTAGAAGTAAAAAAGTTCATCAGGGCAGCGATAATTAAATATTGGAGAGGATATGGAGAGCTTGGAACTCCCAAACACTCTTGGTAGGCTTGTAAAATAGTACAACCCTAGAATGGCAGTTTGACATTTCATCAAAAAGCTGAACTAGACATTTCATATGACCCAGCTATTCCACTTCTAGGAATATACCCCAAGGAAATTAGAATTGAGAAATAAACAGAGATCTGTACACTAGTATTCATAGCAGCATTACTCACCACTGCAAGATTATGGAAACAATCCAAATGCCCAGCCACAACCAAATGGATTGAAAAAGTGTTTCATTCACATGATGGAATACTATGCAGCAGGAGCAATGATTTCAGAAAATATTGTATAATTTGGGAGAGAGTGGAGAGCATTATGCTGAATGAACTAATTCAATCACTTAAGGACAAATATTACATAAATACATTATTGTAAAAATAAAAATATGACTTGTAAAAAATGTATGGGAATTCAAGAGGGGAGGGATTGGAGGAGAGGAGTGAGGATGGATAGAGGTGAAGTCAGAGAGTTGCATTTGGTGGTTGGAGGGAAAGGGTAAAGGAAATGGAAAAAATCTATCAGGGACTTGAAAAGACAGAGTAATGTGGGACACAGTTCACTGGGTATTAATTTTATAAAATATAATGAATGGCAATGATTGTATGAAAAACAATGTGAATGAAAAATGAAACACAATGCATACAAACTTTGTAAGAAAATCAATATAAAATAAAAATCCAGAAAGGTAAATGTAAATCTTCTGCCGAGAAGAGTACAGAAATGTGGCCACAGAGTATGTATCATAAGAAGATGTGATACTAAATTTGAATTCCTAATCTTAACTCACTCCAATACTCATCCTCTTTTTTTTAAGACTTCCAATATAATGATCAAAATTTGTGAATTTTGATTATTATACTGGAAATATCCTTCACTGTATTTTCTGTATATCATAATTTTAATATTTGGGTTTGTTTTTTAAAATTTTTTTTAAAGTTTTCTTAAATTTTTATTTTCAAGAAATTTTGCTGAAAGTTTGGGTTTTCATTGACTAATTAAGCTTATCTTCAGGAAGTAAGAGTGTATGTGTGTGTGTGCGCGTGTAAATAGACATAGGAAGAACTTTATACAAATTAAATGCTTTCAACTGCAAGGGACAGATATTATATGAATAGCAAACATAACACTTCACTTTCAATTATTTACAACTATGATTTTATGTGTCTAATGATTTACTCTATCTCCCAAATTATATTTTTTTAAACTTTTGATATCATATGAACCATCTCCTTGACCTAACTATTTTTGGTAAATAGAAGCTATTTTCTTTAGTTTTCAAAACTTTGAATTATGCTGATTTGCTATTCCTAAATATCCTCTGAAACTATTAAATTATCATCATTTGTTATTTTATGTTCTTCAACATGATTTCTAACTCATATTTTTCAATGTTGTTTTCCTTTTTGTTTGTTTCTTCTCCATTACATTTCAAAAATTCATGTGAAGTAATTCCAGTGGCTTCCTTGATACCAAAGTTCCTTGTCTAGTATACACCCCATACATTTGGTCAGACTAATCATCTCTGAATATTCATTTCACATTCTTGGTTTTCCATTTAAGGAACTACTTGACTTCCTATTCCCTAATTCATTAAATTAAATATTTTTGCCAATTGTCCAGAAATTCTCTATCATGAACATATATAAATTCTATAATGTCTTGTCCCAGATCTCCCTAAATGTAGATCATCTTTAAAAAAATTATTTTATATATTGATTTATTTCAAAGCCCTTTCTGTTTGTATATATTGTTTTTCACACTAGAAGGAAATATGCATTGTCTTATTAATCTAGTATTAAACACTTGAGCAAAAATCAGGTTTATGTCATATTTACACTCATTTAGTTCATTCTCCTTCTCTGAAATAGAATCTGTATAAAGATTTTAGGTAACAGCATGAAGATGTTCAAGTCTGATCTCTGTTACTTTCACAAGAGGGAACAATTTCCATTAACAACATCTACAATAGAAAACCAAATTGTGTAAGGTCAGAAATGGCTTTGAAATTCCTGCACTTACTTCTACTAATTCCAACACTAATCGTGCTCTTCTGCTACTGGGCCTGAAATCTTCTATAATGGGCACTCAGGTCTGATAGAACCATACTCACAGTTAAATAATTTATCAGCAACCGAAGTGCCCATCAACAAATGAATAGATTTAAAAAAACCCTTTGGTATATGCATATAATGGAATACTATGCAGCACTGAAAAACAATGAACTTGTAAAACATTACACAACATGGGAGACCTTGGAGCACATCATGCTGAGTGAAATATCTCAGTCTCAAAGGGACAAATACTGCTTAGTACCACTATTATAAAGCAGTCTGATATAGGAATTTAGGAGAAGAATAGGATAAGAGTAACATTACCTTGGAACAAATGAAAGACAGAACTGTCTAAAATGAGTATGTGACTAGGTTATATGTATAACAACAGCCCAGAATAAAAGATATATTAAAGAAAAGAGGAATTGTGGTATAAGGGAAGAGTTAATAGTATAGCAATGAATTATTTTTTTTTAAAGGAGGAACTGGGGGAGAAGGAAAGGAGGGCAAGGGTAAAATGTGCAAAAAGTAATGAATGGAAATATAACTTCTCTGAAAATGTTCACTAAAATCACAACTGAAATAAAATTTTATTTTTTAAAGAGTTATAAGGGAAGTTAACAGGTTACATTCAGGTTAGCAACAGTTTACAATTACTCCATCCAGAGAGCTTCTCGAGTATGCTCATAGGCCCTTTCAGCTTCAGCCCCATGGCTTAGGTCAATGTTACAAAGTCCCCTTAAACCTACGAATTATAGAATCTTCCCTCAGTTCTCCTGCAAGCTTAAATGAAGATCCTTGGGTCTGGCTCCACGCATCAACAGTCCCAAGTCAGCTGTTTCATTTCAGTCTCTGCTTCTGCTACTGCTCTCATGGATATCTTGGTCTGACAGGTGCAAGAATCTCTGGACCAGAAGGTTACACATTGCACTCTCCACTTCCTCTTCCTTGCTGATAGTAGGATTCCTATCTTTCTTTCTGTATTTGCTCTATTTAAACTTGGTGAGATGGGGAAAAAAATGACAAATCCCATAATGATTAATTTAAACACACCCTGTTTAAAGTTCCCACCCAGCCCAGTCATGTAGTGAACTCCAAAATTTAAAGCCAATCAAGCCATCTTAATCAATAAATGCAGATTGTTACCACTGAATCGAATCCCCCTCTCTGAATGTTGTAGACCGAGGTTAAAGTATATTAATAATTAACAACAAGACAGAACACCAATAATGAGATAAAACAGAGAGCATGTAAAATAGGGGGCCAGCAATTTGAATCAATTGAAGTGCTACAAGCCATGCATCTCTGTGTATTTATTGAGAATCAGGGGAAGCAAATAATAAGAGAATTTTCTTGTAAATGAAGCATAATTTTTCTCTATTGTCAACCTGATGCTTAGTTCAGGAAGGAAGTATTTCACATGTATTAACACTCCCTATGCAGGGGGACCCTAGCTGTCTCTTGTCTGCAGGAAACAGCTCATTTCCTGTGATCTGTCATAAGAGAAATTTCAACTTATTATTTTGTGTTTCCTTCAATTTCTGAGTAAGCATATAGTTTACCATATAATATTTGGTACGAATTTGGCTTCCCACATCTGAAGAACTCTCTAATGTCTAGTCATCTCTCAGGGCTCCACATCATATTCATTGAGAGAAGTCCACTGGCTCTGACTCTCACTCTGTGGGTCCCAGGTCAGTTCTGTCTAATATTGCTCTCTGCTGCTCCTGTTCTTCTCTAGTTTCCTGTCTGCATTGCATAGAACATGTACTAAACTCTCTGATTCTTCTTTCTTGGTGGTAGTAAAATTCTTATTTTCTGCTTCAACCTAAACCAGCTCTATTGTCTGTATTATAGTCAATACTTGCCTGGATTATAGGTAAGACTGACCAATCCCTTCATAAGCAGTCTGTAAAATATTTTCATGTCCCCATGGTGCTATCTACCTCATTCATATTAGCATAATACCACCAAGAAAATGGTAAAATATAAATTGAATGACCTAGGAAAGGCATTTTGAGCAACAAATCCACTGCACCACAGGCCAAACCCTGCCTTTCCTAGCCATTGGCCTTCACAATGGAAGGATTAACTTTTCATAACACAATTATCTTACTAATTACTACATTAATGAAAGTTTGTTACTTGTATGCACTTATCATTCCATCTAAGATAGTAGATTTTTAATCTTCCAATCCCTATTATCACACTAGAACTTTTTGTGAAAACAAATATGATCCTTTTGAAGAATCCTTTGTTCCATCTGGAATTTTGAGCACTTGCATTCACAAGTGAAGTCCAATCCAAAGTAAACCACCTGATCACAGCAACATAAATTAACTCACAGCATCTTCTGTTCATCTGGTTATGTTCTGGTTAACTCATTCTTAGCCATTAGAAGCTAATTCCAATGAATACTAGCTGAAAACTCAGGAATCAACACATTTTCCTGAATTTAGCTCCTTATGTAGGGTAAACCACGTCTCTCTGCACACAGGTCAGCAATCCTTCACTTGTCTTTAGCATCCGTACATACTATGTCATTGGGTCTCAGTGGAACATGTCCAAATTCAGCCCTTCTCTTCATTGCTGCATTACACCTACTTCCAATCATAACATAGACCCAGGTGGTCACCATAAGTGAGCATACTAGGCTTCCTAATCACCAACTCCCTTTAATCTCCATTACTGGAAGTGTTGTTCATGGTTACAGCGTTTTCTTGCCTCAAAGCACACTAAGTAAAACTTCTCTAATTTTTAAAAGCCAATTTATTTCTCTCTTTTCTTTTCTACTCATCTTTCCTTCACATATAAATCTCTTCATTCTACCATGCTAGGTGGATATAATGTCCATTCAAATAAATACTTTCCCAACTCAGAATACTGAACAGAGCTGGGGCCTCCATGCTCTATTCTCTCCCACTACAAACATCTACTGATTTTAACAAGTCTGTATTTCCTTGGGAAAAATCTCCTTGCCTATTCCATCAAGTATTGGCCAAAGGTGGATTTATACACATTCTGTAATCTATAATATCAGGGTCCATATCAATCTCTAATTGATCACTCTTTGTATGAATAATAGTGACATGCTATACAATTTAACATTTAAATATTATTATATTTTATCAATCTGGTCATCGGTTAAAAAATGCTAGTTTTAACTATCTAACTAGAGGTAAAACAGCTTATATTAAAGAATCATGACATGCACCTCAATATTTTTTCTAAGGCTCAACTGAGAATTTTATTAATAACCAGTGACAATTCTGATGATAAGTCCTATGTTGAGTCCAGTGTTTATCATGGAAATGTTAGTTCAAAGATTCATATCATATTACAGTTAATGAACAAATTATTTTTTGGAATTATGTGTTTAATATTTTTTGAAATCACTTTTAAGGTCAGAGTAAAAAGAATACCTTTTTGATCTCAGAAACCTGAAGTACTGAGCCCAATGATTTAAGAAGGGTCTTGAATTCCTGACTCCTTGACAATCTCATAAACTTGGCAACTACTCAACATCTCTTTAGTCATGAATTCATTCCTGGTATAGAAGCAGTTCTATCACAGGATATTTCAAGAACCCAGATGTTCCTAGCATTTTTTACTGTCTGCTCTGGAATGCTTCTCTGAGGTTTCCTCATATAATTGTTTTGGTCAATTCACTGGGGCAGATTTATCAACAAATATAGGCTTGATGCAATCAGTCAAGTTTTATGTTCCTTATGTGACTCTCACACAACGGGGACCTTCTGTCTTTGAAGTCATATGTCTTAAATAAAGCACATATTTCTTTTCAAATAATCTTTTTGCATCTTAGTGGATGAAATGATTTTTCTACAATCATGTGACTCTACTGACTCTAACTTCCTTAAAGAAGAAAGCCCAGGAAGTTGCAGCCTGGTAAAAGCTTTGTTATTTTCCTTTGAGAGACTATAGATGCCACTCCATCTAGCCTAGACTGGGATGCTATGAAATGATAATTTGAACAGTAAGTTACTAACTAAGAAATCACTAACATGACTTGTGTAGGAAGACTTTACCTAACAATCTTATTTCCCATAATATTTCATAAAACTACTTCAAGTGAAAAGTCTTAATATAACTTCCAAATCACATAAAACTTCACAGAACTACTTCAAGTGAGAAAACACTATGTATAACTGTTAAGAGGTGGTCTACTTCAATTGAATTTCAAAAATATTTCTAGGCTAGATTTTTAATATCCTGTATACATTCTTCCCCAAAGAAATTTTCTATTTTAACTTTCACAGACTAAATTTAGCACTCTTGTCGATTTGGTAGTAGTCATTTTTTTTTTTTTGCAAAAAGTTTTCAGAAAATAAAATAGTTGGAACTATTTCTCAGCAGTTTCATAATAATTACGGGGGAAATTTTTTTTTTATTTTAGTGAAAGGTAGTCAGTCTCCTTCCATGCAAATCACAGCCTTGGAAACTCAATGGAAGATCAAGACTCTCTGGTCGCAGAACCATGAACTATCAGGCCCTATGATACAAGCAGGCTTGTTCTGACTCAACAGTAATGAGTATGAATTAGCATTTGGGAAGCTCTGGATATACAATGGTTAAATTTCTGGCTAATAACTACAGTCTAGCATTTCAAACCTATAAATATATCTGTGGGAGAAAAGACATGATGATCTGCTCCTTTACAAATAGTAATTGTTGTTAGGTGTCATTAAGTCCACTACAATTAATAGTAAACATATGAACAAAACTTGAAAACTATACCATCTTCATGATTTCCATAATGCTGAAGTATTTTGGCACCATGACTATGTCCATCTATACTGTTGAAAGTCATTTTCTCTCTCACTGACCCTCCGTTTCTCCCAGCATGAATTAATTTTCAAAAACCTAGCTCTTCCATGGACTGCTAGGAGAACAAACAGGTTAACCCTGGAGAGGGTGAAATCAGGCTGCTCCTTAGACACATTGTATGACATACTTTGGACATGTTGTAAGTAGGGACCAGTCTTTGGAGAGGGACATCATGCTTAGGAAAGTAGAGGAACAGTGCAAAAGAGGAAGACCTTCCATAAGATGATTGACTCAGTGACTGGGATTAAGTGTGTCAGAGACAATAAGGTTGGCTCAAGATAGAGCAGAGCTGTGGTACATAGGGTCGCTGTAAGTTGTAAGTGACTAGATGGCGCATAACAATTACAACAACAACCCCTCCTGAAAATGTCTGAACTATATAAAGTTTTACCATCTTTACTTCTAATTTGGACATGTTACAAGGAGATACGGGTCCTTGGAGAAGGGTGTTATTCTTGGGAGGGTGGAGAAACAGAAAAAGAAGGAAAGATCCTTGAAGAGATAGATTGATTCAATGACTGTGGTAATGAGGGTAGGTGTATCATAGACAATAAGATTGGCACAGGATAGAGTAGGGTTTAGGGCTCTTGTACATAGGGTTGCTATGAGTCACAAGTGACTCAAAAGGCACATAACAATAACAGAAACCTCTTATTAGTACCCTGGTTGCAGTTCCTTGCTAAAAAAATATAGATGTTTTAATTCTTTTATTTTCTAATATTTTCATTCTTTTGGCATCCTCTGGGCTATTCCTTATTCTTTACCAACACAATTAGTATTTAATAATTCTTCAGTCTTCCTTACTCATCTGTCCAACTTTAGATGCATTGGAAACAATTGAAAATAACATGGTTTGGTATACCTTAGTTTTAAAACGGAAATTCTAGCTTTTCAACACTTGGGTCTATGACAGCAGATTTTCCCAAAAACATAGCTTTTGACTTTTAAACTACTGCTATCATAAAGGTTGATTGTGGATTCAAGTAAAATGGATTCATTAACAGTTTCATAGTTTTCTCCATATATTGTGATGTTGCCTATTTAGAAGTTAGTGAAGCTCCTTACAAACAGGTTACTGCAATTCCCCAGAAAATAACAAAGAATTTTTAAAAGATTAATGATGTGTTTGGATTTGTATCTATATTTCTGCCAGTGATTTTGATCATTTCTTTATGTGTTTGTTGGCCATTCAAATATTTTCCTCTGTGAAAATACTTTCTATGTCTTTTGCACGTTGTGTAATTTTGTTATCAGTCTTTTCCTTGTGGAGGCCGAGAAGTATTCTGTAAACTTTCGTCATGAGACTCTTGTCTGAGATTGTATTGCAAGTGGTGTGTTGTCAGTTGATAGGTTTTATGTTCATTCTTTTGAAATTTAATCTTTAGAAGGTCCCATTCATCAATTTTATCCTCTTCTGATTGTTAATTTTTGGCAGTCTCTTTATACCATAAACTAGGCCTTCCTAAGCTTGATTTCAGCTTGTCTCTTATGAACTACGGTGTTGATTTTATTTACTCCAAGGTCTCTGGTTCACCTCGAGTTGATTTTTGTGTATGGTGTGAAATGTGGATCATGTTTCAGCTTTCTGAAGGTGACAGTGCAGTTTTGCCAGCACCATTTGTTGAAGAGGCTGTCATTTTCCCACTTGATAGGATTTATTTCCTTGTCAAAGGACAAATACTATATAAAACCATCATTACAGAATGAGTATGAAGATTCAAAGCACAGGAGAAAGTGGAAGCAGAGGGATGAATATGTCTCGAGCAGGGAAGATTAATCATGGGTCATACAATTTGATGGGTAGGGAGATGAGGAAAATGAGAAGGATCTTGTGTGAAAAAAAATTTAAAAATTTTAAATAAACTAGTATGACAATAATTTAAAATAGAATGTTTGAATGATTGTAGGATTTTTTTGTTGTTATGTTCTGTTGAGTCGCTTGCAGCTCATAGTGACCCTATGTACAAGAGCCCTTAACACTGATCTTCTTGTGCCAATCTCACTGTCCATGACACGCCCACCCCAATTATCCCAGTCACTGAATCAATCCACCTCATAGAGGACCTTCCCCTCCTGTGCTTTCCATCCACCCTCTCAAGCATGTTATCTTTCTCCAAATACAGGTCCCTCTTTGCAACATGCCCAATGTATGTCAAATGAAGCCTCAGAATCCTTGCATCCAAGGAGTAGCCTGGTTTAACCCACCATAGAATGAATCTATTTGTTTTCTTGGCAGTCCGTGGTACATTCAATACCCTTCTCCAGAACCACAGCTCACAGGCAACAATTCTCCTTCTATCCTCCTTTGTCATTGTCCAGCTCTCTGATGCATGGCAAGTGATTGCAAAGATAATGTCCTATATCAGGCACACCTTAGTCTCCAGAGTGACTCCATTGTTCTCTAGTACTTTGGAGAGGTCCCTAACAACTATAGCAATACATCTTTTAATTTCCTGGCTTCTGGTGCCAAGAGTGTTGATTGTGGAGCTAAACAAACCAAATCTGTGAACAATCTCAATCACTTCACCACCCATCCTGATGCTATTGAGCCTAATCCACATTGAAGGGTGCAGTCCTTGATCTTCTGTGGCAAGTGCATCAGGCCCTCCTCAGTTTCAGCAAGCTGGATTGTTTCATGTGCATAAAGCAGATTGTTGATGAATCTTCCTCCA
Source organism: Elephantulus edwardii (assembly GCF_000299155.1). Taxonomy (NCBI): domain Eukaryota; kingdom Metazoa; phylum Chordata; class Mammalia; order Macroscelidea; family Macroscelididae; genus Elephantulus; species Elephantulus edwardii. Next base: position 679,491 of record NW_006399809.1, on the reverse strand, counting down.
ATCCTGATGCCACTCTTCTCCTCATAGAGCTCAGCCTCACGGATAATCTGTTTTGCTTATAGATTGAAAAGATATGAAGATAAGACACAACCCTGGAGTACACCATTCCCAATTCTGAACCATGCAGTGTTTCCTTGCTCTGTTCTGACACCTGCCTCCTAGTCCAAATAGAGGTTTTGCATTGATGCCATCAAGTGTTCTGGGATTCCCATTCTTCTCAGAGTCAGCCACAGTTTGTTATGATCCACACAGTCAAAAGCCTTTGCATAATCAATGAAACACAGATAGGCATTCCTCTGGTATTCCCTGCTTTCAGCTAAGACCCATCTAATATTAGCCACAATATCCCTAGTACCACAACCCCTTCTAAACCCAGCCTGGACTACTGGCAGTTCTCTGTTAATGTGCTGTTCCAGTCATTTTTTAATTATCATCAGCAGAATCTTGCTTGCATGTGAAAGCAATGATACTGTTCAACACTCTGTCGGGTCACCTTTCTTTGGAATGGGAAAAAATAGAGATCTCTTCGAGTCAGTTGGCTAAGTAGTTGTCCTCCAGATTTCTTGGCACAATTTGGTGAGCACATCCAGGGAAGTATCCTCTAGTTGAACTATGTCAATTGGTACAATCTATTCCTGGGCCTTTTTTTTTCTAATTCCTTCAAAACAGCTTGAACTTCTTCCTTCATCACCATAGGCTGTTTCTCATATGTTGTTTCATGAAATTCTTCTGTGTCTGTCTATTTCTTTCAATACAGTGACACAGTATACTCTTTCTATCTTCATTTAATGCTTCCTGGATCTTTTATTATTTTGCCCAAAGCATCCTTAAGGATTTCAACTTGAGGTTTGAATTTGTTCTTATGTTCCTTCAACTTAATAAATGCTGAGCAAGTTTGGCCCTTTGGATTTTCTGACTCCAGCTCTTTGCATATTTCATTGCAATATTTTACTTTGTCTTCCTGTATTGCCTTTTGAAATCTTCTGTTTACCTCTTTAGTGTCTTAACTCTTCCTTCTGCTTTGGTGTTTAAGCACTCCAGTGCAATACTCAGATTCTCTTCTGACATCCATTTTGGTCTTTGCTTCATCCTATTTTTGTAATGACCTTTTGCACTTCTGGGTGATACTCTTGATATCCTCCCACAACTCAACTGGTATTTGCTTATAGGTGTTCAAAGCCTCAGACCTATTGCTGAGATGGTTCTGAAATTTAGGTAGGATAGACTTATGGTAATATTTTGGTTCCCGTGAATTTGATTGAATTTTCCTTAGCTTCACTTTGAACTTGCATATGAGTGAATGGTGATCAGTACAATCAGCACCTGGCCTAGTTTTCACAGCAGTTATTGATCTTCTCCAGTGGTTCTTTCCACAGATGTAATCAATCTGATTCTTATGCATATTATCAGGTGAAATCCATGTGTATAACCTGTGTCTATATTTCTTATAAAATGTTTTATGCAATGAATAAGTCATTGATTGTGCAAAATTCAATCATCCTATCTCCAGCTCCATTTCTGTTACCGAGTCCATATTTTTCAACTACTGAATCTTCTTCTCTGTTCTCAACTTTTGCATTCCAGTCACCAGTTATTATTAATGCATCTTGATTACATGTTCAATTGATATATGACTCTAGAAGTTGATAGAAATCTTTTATTTCCTCTTCTTTGGCTCTGGTTGCTGGTGCATATATCTGAATGGTAGTAGTATTCACTGGACTTCCTTGTATGTGCATGATTATTATCCAGTCACTCACAATATTGTATTTCATGATGGATCTAGAAATTACTCTTTTGTGTGATACACAATGTAAATGAAAGATTGTATAAAACATAATATATATGAATGAAATATACTGTAAAGTTATTACTATGAAAATCAATAAAAATATTTAAAAACTAAGGTGAGTAATATTAGAATTCCCTATCTATGTACTGTTCCAGACTGTTTTGAAATATCTTCAGCAATATTTTGTTTGCATACAGTTTTAATGATATTGTTTGATAATTTCTACATGCAGTTGGATCACTATTCTTGGGAATGAATGCAAGCAAATATAAACCTCTTTCAATCAGTTGGCCAGACAACGCTTCTCCGTGTTTCCTGGCATAGACTGCTGAGTGTATCCAAGGCTGCATCTGTTAATTGAAACAAGTCAATTGGTATCACATCAATTCCTGGGGCCTTAATTTTTGCCAATGCCTTCTATGCAGCTTCCACTTACTCTTTCATTACCATTGCTCCTGTTCTCATAGTACTTCAGTGTAAATTACTTATTTCTGGTTCAGTGACACTCTGTATACCCTCCATCTTCTTTTGATATTTCTTGGATCACTCAATATATTGCCCATAGCACCTTTCAATATGGTCACACAGGGTTTAAATTTTTCTATTCTTTCAACTTGAGAAATGCAGGGCAAGTTCTTCCCTTTCTCTTTTCCAATTTCAGCTCTCTGCACATTCCATTATAATACTATGCTTTGTCCTCTTGAGCTGACCTTTGAAATAATCTGTTCAGCTCTTTCATTTTGATGTTTTCCTTTAGATTTGGCTTCTCAATGCCCCAGTGCAATCTTTGGAGTCTATTCTGACATCCATTTAAATTTTTTCCTGTCTCCTCTGTTTTTTTTTTATGACCTTTAGGGAATTGCCAGAAGTTCAGGAGGGATTTATAAGAGGCCGTGTCACCATTGTTATTGTCTGATGAATCCTGTCTGATAGTAAGGAATACCAGAAAAATGTCTCTATTTGTGCTTTATTGACTATGCAAAGGAGTTTGACTGTGTGGATTATGAGACCTTGTGGCTGTCACTGAGAAGAGTGGAAAACCGAGAGCACTTGATTGTGTACATGGTGGATCTATACGTGGACCAGGAGGTTGTTGTGCAAATGGAGCAGAGAAGCACTGCATGGTTTGGAACTTGGAAGGGAGTGTGTTATCTATTTCCATCTCGATACCTGTTAAATCTATATGCAGAGCAAATTATCCAAGGATTTGGACCCTATAAAGAGGAATGCGGCATCAGGATATGAGGCAGACCCATCAATAACCTGCATTATGCAAATGGAACAACTTTACTTGCTGAAAGTGAGGAGGATCTGAAGTACTTGTTGCAGAAGATGAAGGAATGCAGCTTTCAGTATGGATTGTGTCTCAATATCAAGAAAACAAAATTCTTACCACTGGACCAATAGGCAGTGTCATGATGAATGGAGGGAAGATTGAAACTGCCAACTGCTTCATCTTAGTTGGATCCACAATTAACACCCTACCAAGGACTAGCGGTCAGGAAATAAGGAGAGTTACTGAAATGGGAAAATCTACAGTTAGGGACCTTTCCAAATTATAGAGAAGTAGTGATGTCAGTTTGAGGGCTAAGGTGTGTATGATTCAGGCCATACTCTTTCCAATTACTAGCTATACATCCAAGACCTGGACAATGAATAAGGATGACAGAGAAAGAATTTATGCCTTTGAGCTGTGGTGTTAGAGAAGAGCACTGAACATTCCATGGAAGACCAAGACAACTAACAGATATATTTCAGAGAGAGTACAACTGGAGAGCTCTTTGGAAACAAGAATGGTGAGGCTTCTCCTCACATACTATGAACATATTGCTAGGGGGTGTTATTCTGTGGAGAGGAACATGATTTTGGAAAGGGTGGAGGGTCAACGAAGGAGAGGAAGACCCTCACCAGGTGGGTTGACATGGTGACTGCTGTAATTGGCTCTTGTGTATTTCAGGATATGTGAGGATGATGCAGGACAGGACAGGGTTTAGTTCTTTTATTCATAATGTCACTATGAGTTTTGTTCAACTCGATGGCACCTAACAACAACAATAATATTGAAATAGACTATATGAGTTCATGTGATTTAATGCCCCTTAAAAAACAACTGTAGGTTCAGCTAGGGATAAGTTCTTACTCAACTGTATACAACAACAACAACATAGGAGTGAGAGAGTTTCCCATTCCCAGACAGTTGAAGAAGTTGAACCCATCCAACAATAAGACAGAAAAAAAGGTTTTTAAATTGTCTATGTTGATAATGACCATCAAATTATTTATCAGGAGAAGTATTTTAAGACCTGTGAGTAACTGACAAAAGTTACTAATTATCATGGTGTAGCGGATTGAAACTCTTGGTATCTCAGAGGATATTTGAAGATCAGAACAAAAGAGTACGCTGTTGATAATGTTGCAGATATAAACACAAAATCATCTTAGGTAAATTGAAATATTTACGTGCTATATTCACTGACTTTTCCCTGCTTTTCATATTCTATTTGGATATTGTTCAGAGCTTTGCTTTGATATAAACAGAAGAGCTACTATTGGTAGATCAGTTCTCTTTGGTTTCCAACTTCGGTTAAAACATTAAAAATGATTGCTTTTTCTCTCTCTGGTTAATTTCCCCCTAAAATATTTTGTTTCCATAGTAGTCACCTTTTATTCTGAATATATTTTAATAGATGTTGCTAATACATTGATTTGTCAAATACATAATAGGATTCTCCTTTTTTAATCATAACTAATATTTTTAATAGGAGGAATCTTTTTAATAAGAAAATAATTCTTAATCTGATTTCAGCATGCATGTGACATCTAAGATTCTCAATCTGAATACCATTTGATTCCTTAAAGCCTTGTCAGTATAATCCCACACTGATTTCCCTACTAATTTTTTAATTAATTTCAATGAACATTTACAGAGGTTTTGGATTTCCATTCATTCATTGTGGCAATTTTCTCCCCACCCATCTTCCCCCACCCCCAGTTCACTCTTCTCTTTGAAAAGTAAAAGAAAAATTCCTTCATTGGTTTACAATTTCCCCCCACCCCACCCCCGGCACCTTCCCACCTTCACCCCAAGTATACTCCACTCTGCAACCTTCATTCTGGACTCTTATGATGATCATAATTCCCTATAATATATTGCTTTTAAACTATTCCTCATCTGTTTCAATGCAGTCAGTATACATAATTTATCCAGACCAATTCAGCAAAGTAGCAGGATACAAGGTCAACATACAAAAATCAGTCGGATTTCTCTAAAGTGTCAAAGAGAATACAGAGCCAGAGCTAAGAAAAACAATACCTTTTACAATAGCTAATCACAAGACAAAATATTTGAGAGTAAACCTATCCAGAAGCACAAAGGATCTACTCAAAGAAAATTACAAAACATTACTACAAGAAACAAAAAGAGACCTGGAGAAGTGGAAGAATATCCCTTGCTCATGGATAGAAAGACTCAATATTGTGAAAATGTCAATACTACCAAAAGCAATGTACACGTTCAATGCAATCCTAATACAAATACCAATCCCATTAATTCATCAATGAGATGGAACAGGCAATCTCCAGTTTCATTTGGAATGGAAAGAAGCCCTGAATAAACAAATCATTCCTTAAAAATAGAAAAAAGATAGGAGACATCTCACTCCTTGATTTAAAATCCTGCTACATTGCTGTGGTCGTTAAGACAGCATGGCACAGGTACAACAACAGACACATAGATCAATGGAGTAGAGTTGAGAACCTAGAAATCAGCCCATCTACTTGTGGTCAACTGATTTTTGACAAGGAGATGAAAGCAGTTAAGTGGGGAAACAGCAGCCTTTTTAGCAAATGGTGTTGGCAAAATTGGAAAACTATCTGTAGAAGACTCAAGCAAAATCTACACCTCACTCCATATATAAAAACCAACTCAAGGACCATGGACTAAGAATTAAACCAAGTTAGGACTAAACTTCATAAAAGAAAAGTTTGGAAGAACTTTAAGTAGTCCTAATCCACAACATAAACAGTTCCAAGTATGCTGAAAAATCTACAACCAGGAGAAGATAAATGAATGGGACCTTCTAAGAATCAAATCCCTATGCAAATCCAAAAACTTCTCCAACAGGGTAAAAAGGGAAGTCACAGACTGGGAAAAAGCATTTGGTAATGACATGTCAGATAAGGGACTTATATCTAGAATTTATAAAATACTTGAGCACCACAACAAGATAAAGGTGAATAATCCAATAAAAAATGGGCACAAGATATGAACAGACACTTCACCAAGGATGACATTCATATGGCCAACAAGCGCATGAAGAATGTTCAAGATCCCTAGCTCTAAGAGAGATGCAAATCAAGACAACTATGAGATATCATCTCACCCCAGTAAGACTAGCAAAATGTAACAGAACAGCAAGCAACAAATGCTGGTGAGGCTTTGGAGAAACTGGAACTCTTATTCACTGTTGGTTGAAGTGTAAAGTGGTGCAACCACTGTGGAAAGCGGTGTTACACTTTCTCAAAATGTTGCAAATAGAGATATCATTAGACCCAGCAATTCCACCACTGGGACTATACCCTGAAGATACCAAACCCACCATCCAAGCAGATATATGCACACCCATGTTTATTGTGGCTTTGTTCACAATATAAAGGAGTTGGAAACAACCTAAGTGCCCATCAACAAATGAATGGATAGAGAAACGGTGGTATATTCACACAATTGAATATTATGCTGCATTGAAAAACAAGGAACTCATGCAATTTTATTCAAAATGGGTGACCCTCTAGGACACAAAAGGACAAACACTGCATAAATTTTTAATTTCATTTTGGTCATCCAGTACTACAAAATGGTAGATGAGAAAAATAAAGTATGAGGAAAAAGAATTGTGAGAGATCGATAAGAATAGATAGTCATGGAACATATCCTGGAGAAATGGAGGTTGTTGTTTGCAGTCACATCAGAACTGACTCATTGTTTATCCTCCAGTGGGTTTTCAGGATCAATCAATTGACCAGGAGGAGATTGCCCTTCCTTCTCCCATGGAGCATCTGGAAGATTTGAACTATGTGTCGTTAGGTTTGAGGTGTAGCTTCTTATGGCTAGATTACCAAACCCCCAGAAGAATGGTTAGGGAAAAGTAAATGAGTACTGAGATAATGCACTGAATTAGCTCCTAGTACCCATGCCCTTTCATCACTTTAATCTTGTCACTACTTAAAAGAAATTTAAACTTTTTCTTTCTGAATGCTCAATAGTCACAGGGGGCTGCTGAAGTTTTATTGGGTGTCACTGAGTTGTTTGTCCTATCCTGCACCATCCTAACCATGTCTAGTATACACAAGTGTGTTGTTACAGCTACAATTTCTGTGTCAGCTCATCTCATGATGGTCTTCCTTTCTTTCTTTGAACTTTCAACTTTCTTAGGATGCTGTTTTTTTCTAAGAACTGGTCTGACAGCATGCCCAAAGCATATGACAAAGTTTCAACATCTGTACCTCTAAGGAGAATCCCAATTACACTGTCTTTCAGAGATAACTTGTTTCTTTTTGGCAGTCCATGATCTATTCATAAGTGGCTTGTTGTTGTTAGATGCTGCTGAGCTGATTATAACTCACAGCCACCCTATGAACAATAGATCTAAACCATGCACTACCCTATACCATTGTCATCATCTTCATCTCTGATATATTTGACCCAATTGTTACAGTCACTGTGTCAATCTATCTAGATGATCTTCCTCTTTTTTTTTTTTGCTGACCCTGCACCTTACCAAGCATGACGTCTTTTTCCAAGAATTGTCCCCTCCTAACAATATGTCCAAAGTACATGAAACAAAGTTTCACAGTCCTTCCTCTAAAGAGCACAGTGATTGATTACACTTTCTCCAGGACAGACTTGTTTGTTCTTTTGGTAGTCCAGACGGCATTCAGTTCCCTTCTACAACACCAACTCAAAGCATTTGTTTCTTCTTTTGTCATCCTTATTATTTTTCTAACTTTCAATGCAGAAGAAGAAATTTAAAGTACAGCAGCATGAGTTAGATAAACCTTAGTATTTAAATTGACACCATTACTCTTTAGCATTTTAGAGGGATCTTTAACACTAGAGTTTCCCAATATAATAATTTTTGTTTTCTCGACTGCTGGCACCAAGGGTGTTCTGTGTGGCTTGGTATGTGACTTGTTGTTTTTGTGTACTGTCAGGCAGAACCAACCCATAGCTGATCCTCCAGTGTGTTTTCAGAGGCAATTAATCACACAGGAGGAGATTGTCCATCTTTCTGTCGAAGAGCAGCTGGTGGTTTTGAATTGTGTGTTTTCAGATTGACAGTGCAATTCCTACCACTAAGCCATCAGAACTCCCTCATATGCAGCTAGTGGTTCCCATATTCTACAGCATAAGAATAGACATTTTTTTTCATTGTAAAAGTTCTGTTGGGCAGATCTATTCTAAAGCAATCCTGATTTTTTTAAAATTATCTTTCTTTTCCTTAAGTGTTCACATCAGTCAATGAATGCTATATTCTAGTAAATTGTAGCCAATGATATAAAATAATTTCATTGTGTATTCCTACTTCTTAACAATTTCTTTCTTAACAATTTATAATTTTCCTTCATTCATGGTTCTCACATTCCATGTACCAATCACTGGGGTCTGCTTACAGCTGTTCCTCCTCCCTTGTGTTTCCATACTTGATGGTTCTACCTAGGTTGCCCTTTTTGCTAATCTGCGTGTGTTCTGTTGTGCATAGGGTTTTCAGAGGCCTGCTATTTCAGAAGTGGGTGGCCAATCCTTCTTCCTA
>NW_006399809.1:632901-667830 GCF_000299155.1 Elephantulus edwardii | reverse complement strand
AACAACAACAACAACATTCCTACTTACTAGTTAATGAATACAAGATAAAATAACCAATTCATACAGTCTGTAACACTTTTTACAATTCCTAAAACAAATCTTAACTTAATCATTGAGACTAGTGTGAATATAGTTCTTTTCCAGATGGATAGGAGGAATAGCAAATAATCTGTCCCTTTTTGTTGGCAACTAAGTTGTGACCATGAGAGAATCAAGCTTGGGAACAAAGCTGAGAAATAAAAGAGGACAGGAAGGAGAGAGGCAGAGAAGTGCAGTAAGATATCTGATAGCACCATGCCAGGGACCAGCCCTGCTTTGGCACTCTGGTAAAATGAGGTAATAACTGTTGTTTAAATCCACTTGAAACTCAGTCTTTACTATTTGCAACTGAAAGTCATGTAACCAGTATATCTGGATTCTGGTCCTGTATCTGCCACAAAGTAATCATATGACCTTGAGTAATCCCTGCATCCTCTCCAGGACTGATCAACTTAGTGCATAAAACAGCAAGAAGCAGAGAAATGCATGGTCCATTAATGAGATCCTTAAAATCCCAAAGATCTGCTTGAGTTAAGAGCTAGCAATAGGAAGTTGTTACAGCAATATTGCTCACCAGTAGTCCTTGGTGGTCCTGACAAATATGGCTCAGAAGTATGACTAACCCGTGTGACTCGTCATGGAGCTTTGAGAGCCCTCAAGAGGAGATGATATCTCATTTGCCTACATGGATGTTGGATACATATTGCTTTAGGGTATGTTAACTTAAATGCTGGTGACTCACAGCCTCCTGCTGTCCCTCGAAGATATAGACATGACTGCAGCACAGCTCAATGTAATATTTCCCCAATATGCTCAATTCAGTGTATTACTTTCTATTTTTGTTATTGTATATATCCCCACTGATTTTTCATAACTTTTAACACCTCTAGATTTTTTTTCTTTAAGAAGTGAAGCTAACTGCACTTTCAAGATTCCTTTCCCCTTCCATTACATTCCCAATGAATTAATTATTTTATGGTCTAATCCATTATCCATTTATCCATCAATGCCAAAACTCAGTTGCTTTCCAATTGACTTATACTCATGGAAACTCCATGTGCATCTGAGAAGTATTTCCTAGGGTTATCAATAGCTTAATGTTTGGAAGTAGATTGCTAAACCTGCATTCTAAGGTGCTTCTGTATAGACTCAACATACAACCTATTGAATTGTAACTAAGTTTATTAACTGTTCATACTTTGAAATCACCTTAGATTCTTCTTTCCTGCTCATCCCTAAATGTAATGAGTGATTAACACTTTCCAGTTTACTTTCTGGTGTTTTCTTCTTTAACATTTTCTACTAATTTATTTATAAAATTCTAATACATCATTTTCAAGAACAAACTCTATTTTCCTCATTCTCCCACCCAACACATTGTACAAGTCCATGATTTATCCACCGCTCCCTGTTTCCATGTTCATGTGATGATGAATAATGCCACTACAAGCACTGATGTACAGATCTCTGTGTTTCAGTTGTAATATCTTTGGGGTATATTTCTAGTAGTAGAATAGCTGGGTCATATGAAGTTTCTATGTTCAAATTTTTGCGGCAATGCCAAACTGTCTTCCAGAGTGATTGCACCATATTTTTACTAGTTTCTTTATAAAATTCTAATAAAAATTCAAACACATTGTTTCAGTTTTCCTCCCCCCCAACAAATTGTACAATCCGATGATTAATCCCCACTTCCTCCTGCACATCCTCATCCCTCTGCTTCCAGCCTCTCCCACCCCTCTTGGATCCTTATACTCATCCTACAATAATGGTTTCATACAATATTTATCCTTGTGGGACTGAGTTAGTTCACTCGGCGTAATGCTCTCCAGTCCCTCCCAAGTTAGGTAACAAGTTACAAAATCATTCCTCCTGAGTGCTGGATACTATTCCATTTTTTTGTGAATGTACCATAATTTCTCAATCCATTTGTTTGTGGTTGGACCTATGGGCTGTTTCCAAGTTCTTGCAATAGTGAATAATGCTGCTATGAAAAGTGGTGTACAAATCTCTGCTTGTGTCTCAGTTCTCATTTTCTCAGGGTTTATTTCAAGTAGTGAAATGTCCAGTTTATTTTCTAAATAACTTTCAATTCCTTTGTATACTCACATCCTCTCTGTAGTTGTTTATCTTGTTTGTCAAGATTATTGTATTACCTCTTAAAGAGTGTCACAACCAAACACATTACCCACTACACACACTAAAATCAGAACATACTTATCAAACCCTATTTTCCAATATCTTACCTTTTATCTCAAACTCTTCAATAACACAGTGTTTATTTTATGATGCATTCTACATTTTAATTGACCAATTGGTATGAAGTTGTTCTGCTAACCCAAAGGTCACATCTCTCTTGTGGTTTGGAGAAAGACAGGCCATCTATTCCCTTGGGATTTACAACCTGGGAAACTTTTGGAGATCAGCTATCAGTTTGGTCCACTTTAGTGACAATAAAATGGGAAGAGAAAATTTAATATAGATTAGAAAGTCCTTTCCCATCTCATTTTTGAATCTCAAGAAACCGCTTCACTGTTCTCACCATGTTAGAGAGAAATAACCTACAAAGTGCATGGTTTTTTATTGCGTCCCCCTCCCCCCGATGGAATCATATCTCTGTACTTCTTGTTGGCTTTATTGTTATTGTATATGCCATAGAGTTGCTTGCAACTCATAGCTACCCTATGCTCAACAGCTCTGAATCCAGTCCTACCCTTTGCCAAACTCACTACTATCCCTGATAGACCTGCCCGTATTCCCCAGTTACTGTGTCAATTCTCTCATCCAAGGTCTAGCTTTCCCAAATTTTCCTCCATCCGTACAAGCATGATGTCCTTTCCCAAGGGTTGGTCCCTCATGAAAACATTCCAAAAGTAGGTGAGATGGAGCTTCAAAATTCTTGCCTCCAGAGAGCAACTTAATTTCATCCTCTCCAGGACAGACCTGTTCATTCTTTTGGAAGTCCATAATATGTTCAATACTCTTCTCCAACACTAAAACTCAAAGGCATTGATCCATCATCTCTCATCCTTATTTGTTGTCCAGCTCTCTGACGCACAACAAGTAATTGTGAAGATCACAGCTTGGATCAGGGGCACCTTAGTCTCTAGACTAACATCTTTGCATTTCAACATTCTAGAGATGATAGTAACCTTCCTAATCCAATTTGTCTTTTGATTTTCTAGCTGCTTATTTCAACAGTGTAGATTGTGGAGGCAAGCCGACTGAAATTGTTAATAATCTCAATCTTTCCCCCATCTATCATGGTACTACCAATTGGCCCAGTGGTGAGAATAATTTTCTTCTTGATGTTGGGCTTTAATCCATATTGAAGACTACAGTCTTTGACTTTTTGCAGTAAATCCTTTTGGTCTTCCTCAGTTTCAGTGAGCAAGGTTGTGTCATCTATGTAACATAAGCTGTTGACAAGTCTTCCTCCAATTTTGATGCTGGATTCTTCCTCATAAAGCCCAGCTTCCTGAATGATCCGTTCCATGTACAGACTGAAAAGGTATGGAGAGAGGCTGCATCCCTGACACACTCTTTTCCTGATTTTGATCCATACAAGGTTTCTTTGCTCTGTTCTGATGATTGCTTTGTGATCCATATATAGATTTCTCATGAGCACTGTCAGGTGTTCTGAGATTCCTATTCTTCTCAATGTTAGCTACAATTTGTTCTGATTCAGACAGTCAAATACCTTTGCCTAATCAATGAAACACAGGTAGATATTCTTTATTAGAAATAAAAATTGTATTTATAAGTTTATTTACAAAGTTCATGTACATTGTTTTTCATGCCAGATGTTTCCCATTTCCTTTACCCACCCCTCCCTCTACCTGTCAAATTGTATGACTCTATGATTGACCCCTGACCATCCTTATCTCTTCGCTCCTACCCTCCCTGCCTTTGATCCTAATACATATTTTATTAGTTATCTATTTCTACAGTAATTATCTTATACAGGATTTCTCCTACAGGACTGAGTTAGTTCACTTATCATAATGCTCTCCAGTCCCTCCAAAGTTGCAGTTGTTGTTAGGTGCCATCGAATTGAATATGACTCGTAGCAACCCTATGAATAAAATATCTTAAACTTGCTGTATCCTGCACCATTCTCACACAAGAACCCCTTGCAGCAGGCACCATGTCAATTCACCTGGTTGAGGTTCTCCTTCTTCTTTGCCAACCCTCCACCCTTCCCAACAACATATCCTTCTTTAAGGAATAGCACCTTCTAGCAACATGACCAAAGTATGTGATGTGAAGCGAAACTGAGGCTTAAAAAATGGAAATAAGTCCAAGATAAGGTTTCGAATCAATTCCATTTGAATTAAAAATTATCTTAAGGATAAGTTTGAGGCATTGAATACCAATGATTGAAGACCAAATGAGTTGTGGGATTATATCAAGTTGGTTGTCCATGAAAAAAAAGTAAAATGTGATGACAAAAACAAAGCAGAAACAAAAATCAAAATGGATATCAGAAGAGACTCTAAATATTGCACTGGAGCTTTAAGAAACCAAAACAAAAGGAAAGAATGTCGAAGTGAAAGAACTAAAGAGAAGATTTCAAATAGCAGATCGGGGTTGGGGTGATTGGGAGGTGGGGGGACCAAAGTATTATAATGGAATGTGCAAAGAGCTGGAATTGAAGAATAAAAAGGGAAGAATTCCCTCTGCATTTCTCAAGCTGAAAGAACTGAAAACTAAATTTAAGCCTTGTGTCACAGTATTGAAAGATGTTATGGGCAAAACATTGAATGACTCAGAAAGCATCAAAAGAAGATGGAAGGGAACACACAGAGTCACTGTACCAGAAATAATTGACTGACACTGAAAAATTTCACGAAGTACCATATGAACAGGAGCCAATGGTAATGAAAGAGGAAGTAAAAGTTGAATTAAAGGCAGTGGCAAGAAATAGGTCCCCAGGAATTGATGTGATACCAAATGACTTGTTTCAATTAAGATATGCTACCTTGATGTGCTCACCAGTATATGCCAGGGAATTTCCATAAAAGCTGTCTGGTCAATGGACTGGAAGAGGTCCATATTTGTTCCCATTCACATGAAAGGTGATCGATCCAACTGAATGTGGAAGCTATTGAACATTGTCATTAATATCACATGCAGGCTAAATATTGCTGTTGTTGTTGATTGCCATTGAGTCAAGCATGACTTACAGAGACTCTATGAACAAAAGACCTTTCTTAAAAATTAATTTTAACGAAAGTTTACAAAATGTTAGGGTTTCCAAAAATTCATTGTTGCACTTTTCTCCCTGCCCACTCCTCTCCCCCATTTTGCTCTTCTCTTTGAAAAGTTAAAGAAAAATTATTTCATTGTTATACAATATATTATAATATAATTTTGCACTAATAAACCACTGCAATAATCCACTGCACTGTGCAGCCTTCATTCTGGACTCCTGTCGTGGCAGTAATACCTAACCATATATCCCTTTTAAATAGTTCTCTCCTTCTGTTTCAAAGCAGTATACATTATTTAGCCTCTTTTTCTCAGTCTTCCCTCAACCCCAATGTCAGTCCTGTTTTACAACAGTGACCCTATGCAGTATTTGCCCGTTTTCGACTGAGATATTTCACTCAGCATAGTGTCCTCCAGGGTCACCCATCTTGCATAATATTTAATGAGTTGTTGTTTTTCAATACACCATACTATTCCATTGTATGAATATAACAGAGCTTCACTTGGGTTGTTTCCAACTCTTTGCTATTGTAAACAAAGTCACAATAAACACAGGTGGTGGTTATGGTTATTTTTTTGGCATATTCCCAGTAGTGGAATTTCTGGGTCAAATAGTATTTTTTGAGAAAATGCCATACATCCTTCCATAGTGGTTGCACCATTTTATACTCCCACCAACAGTGAATAAGGGTTCCAGTTTCTCTGCAACCTTGCCAGAATTTGATGTTTTATGTTCTGGTAAATGTTGTTACTCTTACTGGGGTGAGATGATATCTCATGGCTGTTTTGATTTGCATCTCTCTTAGAGCTAGGGATTTTGTTGGCCTTCTGAATGTCTTCTTTGTTGAAGTGTCTGTTCATATTCTATGACCATTTTTCAATTGGGTTATTTACCTTTATCTTGTTGTGGTGCTCAAGTATTTTATAAATTGTACATTTAAGTCCCTCTTACCTGATATGTTACTACCAAATATTTTTCCCCATCTGTGGTTTTCCTTTTTACCTGTTGGAGAAGTTTTTGGATGTGCATAGGGATTTGATTCTGAGAGGTCCCATTCTTCTATTTTATCTTCTCCTGGTTGTAGATTTTCAGGATGCTTGAAAAACTGTATATGTTGTTGAGTTCTTCCATGTTTTTCTTAATGAAGTTTATAGTCCTTGGTTTTAGTCCTAGGTCCATGATCCACCCTTAGTTCGTTTTTGTATATGGTGCGAGGTGTGGATCTTGCTTAAGTCTTCTGCAGATAGTTTTCCAATTTTGCCAAAACCATTTGTTAAAAAGATGTCGTTTCCCCACTTGACTGATTTTATCTCCTTGTCATAAATCAATTTGCCATAGGTAGATGAGCTGATTTCTGGATTCTCAATTCTATTCTATTGATCTTTGTGTCTGTCATTGTACCAGTACCATGGTGTCTTGACCTCTAAAGCAGTGTAGTAGGATTTGAAACAAGGGAGTGAGAAGCCTCCTACCTTGTTCCTCTTTTTAAGGAGTGCTTTGCATATTTGGGGCCTTTTTGTGTTCCAAATGAAACTGGAGATAATCTTTTCCATCTCATTGAAGAATGGAATTGGTTTATGTATGGGGATATTGCATTTATGTGTAAATTGCTTTTGGTAGTATTGTCATTTTCACAATTTTGAGTCTTTCTATCCTTGAGCAAGGGATATTCTTCCACTTCTCCAGGTCTCTTTTTGTTTCTTGTAGTAATATTTTGCAGTTTTCTTTGAATAGATCCTTTGTGCGTCTGGTTAGGTTTACTCCTAAGTATTTAATCTTGTGATTAGCTATTGTGAAGAGTATTATTTTTCTTAGCTCCAGCTCTGTATTCTCTCTGTCACTGTAGAGAAAGCCAACTGATTTTTGTATGTTGATCTTGTATCCTGCTACTTTGCTGAATTGGTCAACCATGTCCAATAGTTTTCTTGCTGAGTCTTTAGGGTTTTCTAAGTATACTACCATATCATCTACATAGAGAGATAATTTTACTTTTGCCAATTTGGCTACCTCTTATTTCCTTCTCTTGCCTCCAGTACCATATTGAATAGGAAAGGTGATAGTTGGCATCCTTGTGTAGTTCCTGTTCACAAGGGGAATACCTTTACTTTCTCTCCATTGAGAACAATGCTGGCTCTCGGTTCTGCATATATAGTATTTACTATGTTGAAGAAATTCCTCTCTAATTCTATTTTGTTGAGTGTTTTAATCAGGAAACGGTTTTGGATTTTGTCAAAGGCCTTTAATGCATCAATTGATAGCATCATGTGTTTCTTGTTCTTTGCTTTGTTAATGTAATGAATTTCACTGATTGTTTTCTTATATGGCACCATCCTTGCCTACCTGTTATGATCCCACTTGGTCATGGTGAATTATATTTTTGATGTATGGATTCTATCAGTCAAGACTTTATTTGGGGTTTTTGCATCAATGTTCATGAGAGATATTGGCCCATAGTTTTGTATTTTGGTGGTGTATTTACCTGCTTTGATATCAAGAATAAATTTCCTTCATATAATGAGTCTGGGAGAATTCCGTATTTTTTATTTTCTGAAATAGTTTATGTAGGATTGGTGACAGATCTTCTCTGAATGTTTGATAAAATTCACTTGACTTTTTTTAGCTGGAATTTATTACCTTTTAAATTTCTTCTTTTGTAATTTAGGTTTGTGTTTATTTAGGTAGGTTGTGAATTTATTAGTATTTATCCATTTCCTCTAGTCCATTTACTCATTTATTTGAGTATATTTTTTCATAATATTCCAACTTTAGCCTTTTTATTTTAGTTAGTTCTTTTGTGATGTTGCCCATTTCATCTCTTATTCAGATTATTTGTGTGTTTTCCTTTTTTAGTGTTGCTAGTGGTTTGTTGATTTTATTGACCTTTTCCAAAAACCAAATCTTTGTTTTCTTGATGGTTTCAATTGTTTTTTGGTTTCTATTTATTTCTGCTAGAATTTTTATAGTTTTAGTTTTTTTAGAGGGTGTCAAGTTTTCTTGGTTTTCTTTTTTAATTTGTTGGAGGTGTTTGGTTAGAGAGTAAATGGTCATTCTTTCCTGCCTTTTGATATGTTTGCTTATTGATATAAATTGACCTCTGATTACTGCTTTGGCTGTTTGCCAGAGGTTTAGGAAAGTGGTGTTTTCATTGTCATTTGTTTCAAGAAACTTTTTAATTTCATTTTTATTTTCTTCTAGTAACCACTTACGTTCAAGCAAGATGTTGTTCAGCTTCAAAATGTATGTTTTTTTTCTCCTTTATCCTCTTGTTTTTAATATCTAATTTTGTAGCATTGTGGTATTAGAAAATGCTTTGTATTATTTCTATGTGTGTTGGTTTTGTTGGGTTTTTTTTTTTAAAATTTATTGATGCTTGCTTTGCAACCTAGGCTGGAGGGACAGCATAGGAGAGGAAGACCCTCTTTGAGGTGGATTGACCCAGTGACTGAAGTAATGGGTGTGAGTTTGTCGGAGAAAGTGAGACTGGCATAGGACAGAGCAGGGTTTAGTGCTGTTATACATATGGTCGCTATGAGTTGCAGGTGATTCAACGGCGCATAACAAAAACAACAACAGTATTCTTGGTTGACAGTTATATTCTTTGAGCTTTCGATATATGTCCTTCCACTATCTTCTTACTTGCAGAGAAATAATCACATAATTTATCTGCTTTCTCTTACAGGTTATTCTTTGTTTCTCCCTCACTGCTTTTAGCATTCTCTCCTTATCTTTGGTTCTGGCAAATTTAACTATGATATGCCTCAATGTTTTTCTTTTGGGATCTATTTTATATGCTGTCAAGGATTTCTCCAAATTACTAAGATACAATGATTTCCGTTTGAAGAAGATGCACTTGATTCAGGCCATGGTCTTTTCAATCACTTCTTATTAAATGGAGAGAAACAAAATCAATGAGAATGATAGAATAAAATTGATGCTTTTGATCTTGGTGCTGAAGGAGTGTACTGAATATCCATCCCATGGACTATCTAAAAAACAAATAGATATGCCTTTGAGTAAGGATAGCCAAATACTCCTTGGATGCAAAGATGACAAAGCCTTCATCTCACATACTTTGGACATGTGGCTAGGAGAGGCTATTCCTTGGAGAGGAACATCATACTTGAAAAGGTGGAACATCAATAAAGAAGAGGAAGATATTCAATGAGATGGATTAACAAAGGTGACTGCAACAATGGGCACAAGTGTGTCAGAAATGATGATGAGGGCATAAGATAGAACAGTGTTCCAAACTCATCTTTGTAAGATTACTATAAGTACTCAATGGCACCTAACAGCAACAACAGGAGAGGAAAAGGTTCAATAAGAGGAAGGTCCTCAACAGGATGGGTTGACATAGTGATTGTAGCAATGGGTTAAAGTATGAGTGAGGTGATGAAGATGGTGCAGGATAGTAAAAGTTTTACATGCATTTTTCAGAAGGTATCTGTGCAACATAGTGTATTTGATGGCACCTATGAACAACAATATATTACACAAGTTCAACTTCCACAGTGCTCTAAAAGTAATAACAATAGGAAGTTGTTTTTGTTATGTGCCATCGAGTCGCTTGCGACTCATAGCGACCTTATGTCCAAGAGCTCTATACGCTTTTCTATCCTGTGCCAACCTAGCCATCTCAAACACACGTATTCCCACTTCTATAGTCACAGAATCGATCCATGTCATCAAAGGTCTTCCTCTCCTGCGCCATCCCTCCACTCTGCCAAATATAATGTCCCTCTCCAAGGACCAGTTCCTCCTTGCAACATGCCCAAAACACATCAGACGAAGCTTCAGAATCCTTGATTCCAGGGAAGATTCTGACTTCACCCTTTCCAGGACAAACGTGTTTGTTCTCCTAGCAGTCCAGGGTATATTCAACACTCTTCTCCAGCACCACAGTTCAAAGGCATCAATTCTCTTTCTATCAACCCTAGTCACTGTCCAACTCTCTGATGCATAGCACGTAATTGCGAAGACTATAGCCCACATCAGGTGCACCTTAGTCTCCAGTCCGACATAGTTGCTCTTCAGTACTCTTGAGAGGTCCCTCACAGCCGACTTCCCCAATGCAATTTGTCTCTTGATTTCCTGGCTGCTGTTATCAAGAGTGTTGACCATGGAGCCAAGTAAACTAAAACTGTTAACTATCTTAATCTCTTCACCATCCATATTCATGCTTCCAATTGGCCCAGTGGTTAGAATCTTTGTTTTCTTGATGTTGAGCTTCAGTCCATATTGGAGGCTGTAGTCCTTGATCTTCTGCAACAAGCACTTCAGGTCCTCCTCAGTTTCAGCAAGCAGGGTTGCGTCATCTGCATAATGCAGGTTGTTGATGATTCTTCCACCAATCCTGATGCCACATTCCTCTTCGTACAGCCCAGCATCTCGGATAATCTGTTCTGCATACAGATTGAAAAGGTATGGAGACAGAATACATCCCTGATGAACCCCCTTCTTGATTTTGAACCATGTAGTGTCTCCTTGCTCTGTTCTGACAACTGCCTCTTGATCCTAGTATAAGTTTCGCATTAGCACAATCAAGTGTTCTGGGATTCCCCTTCTTCTCAGAGTCAGCCACAGCTTATTGTGATCCACACAGTCAAAAGCCTTTGCATAGTCAATGAAACACAGATAGACATTCTTCTGGTATTCTTTGCTTTCTGCTAAGATCCATCTGACATTAGCTACAATATCCCTAGTACCACGACCTCGTCTAAATCCAGCCTGCACATCTTGCAGTTCTCTGTTGACATATTGTTCCAAACGTTTTTGTATAATTTTCAGCAGACTCTTGCTTGTATGTGATATCAATGATATTGTTCAATAATTTCCACACTCTGTTGGGTCACCTTTCTTTGGAATGGGAACAAATATCGATCTTTTCCAGTCAGTGGGCCAGCTGGCTGTTCTCCAGATTTCTTGGTACAACTTAGTGAGCACTTCCAGGCCAGTGTCTGTTTGTTGAAATATGTCAATTGGTATGCCATCAACTCCTGGAGCCTTATTTTTTGCCAATTCCTTCAGAGCAATTGGAACTTCTTCTTTCATCACTATAGGCTCTTGTTCATATATCATTTCATGAAATTCTTCTATGTCAGCCAATTCCTTCTGATATAGTGACTCTGTGTATTCCTTCCATCTTCTCTTGATACTTCCTGGATCATTTAATATTCTGCCAAAAATAGGAAGTACTGGATAGAAATGTAGAAAAAAATTAAGTAAAACTTAAAGAAAAAATAATAAAAATTAGGCCAGAACTACAGTCTGATAAAAAACGATTAAATCCCAAGACTACGGTTATTATATTCTTTTCATGCCTGGAAGTGAACCCAAAGATTGGATAGACTTAATATTTAAACCATAATGTCAGAAAAAATATTTATATATGAATATTTCACTCATCACAAATACAGGACAAAAAAAAAAGCATCATTTGTCCAAGGAAAACAAACCTCACCAATAGTAGGGGAAAAAAGGAAACAAAGGCAAGTGGAAACAATAAACACAAAAACTGATAAGATTGATTCCATTTTTAATAAAAATATCTATAAAGAATTTAATGAAAGATGAACTTATTCTTTAAATTTTTATTCAAATTATAATATAAAGTTTAATAAGTTGCATATTTTTAAATGAAAAATTATGTACACAAATTTTTCCTGTTATTTATGTATGACAGTTTGGTATTTCCTCTAATATATGAAAATAGAAATACCACGTAGCCTAGCCATGAATGTAACTGCTAGGAATATACACCAAAAATAAGAATTGGCACGCAGAGATATGTACATCTATGTTCATAACAGCATTATTCACAATAACAAGTAAGTGGAAACAATTCAAATTGTGGTATACTATGCAGCACTAAAGAATAATTAATTACTCATAAAATGCAAAATAACAATAATATTGTTCTTGTTATGTGTTATCGAACCATTTGTGACTCACAGTTACACTATGTACAACAGCTCTGAAGCTTGTCCTATTGTAAACCAGCTTCACTGACTGCAACACACTAACCTCCATTATTTGTTTCTGTATAGTCATCTCCTCCTGGGTCTTCCTCTTCTCACTATCCCTCCACGCTTCCAACTATGATGTTTTTCTCCAAGGACTGGTCCCTCCTGGCCATATGCCCAAAGTATGTGAGAAAGAGCTTCAATATCCTTGCCTCCAATGAGAAATTTGTTTTCACCCATTGAAAGACAAACCCATTTGTTCTCTTGGTAGATTATGGTATATTCAGTATTTTTCTCCATCACCACAACTCAAAGCCATAAATTCTTCTTCTGTTATCCTTAGGCATTGTCCAGCTCTCTGATGTGTAGCAAGTAATTGGGAAGATCATGGCCTGGGTCAGGCACACTTTAGTCTCTAGAATGTTATCACTGCTTCTCAGTACTCTAGAGAGGTTCCTGACAGCATGTTTTCCCAGTGAAATTCATCTTTTGGTTTTCTGACTGCTGGTGGCAAGAGTGTTGATCGTGGAGCCAAGCAAATTGTAATTGTTAACAACCTCAGTCTCTTCTCTGTCTATCAGGATGCTGCCAATTGGTCCTATGGTGAGAATTTTTGTCTTCTTGATGTTGGGCTTCAATCCATATTGAAGACTATAGTGCACTTTCTGCAGCAAGCTCTTCAGGTCTTCTTCAGTTTTAACAAGCAAAGTTGTGTTATCTGCATAATGCAGGGCGTTGATGAGTCTTCCTCCAATCTTGATGTCCCATTCTTCCTTATAAAACCCAGCCTCCCAAAGGATCTGTTCTGCCTATAGTTTGAAGAGGTGTGGAAGCAGGACACATTCTGATAGACTATTTCTTGATTTTGAACCATGAAGTATTTCCTTGCTCTTTTCTGAGGACTTTTTTTTGTTCCCAGTATAGGTGTCACATGAGCAAAATCAAGTGTTTTGGGATTCACAATCTCTTTAAGTAGCCACAATTTGTTATATAGTCAAATGCCTTTGCAAAGTCAATGAAAAAACAGATAGACATTCCCCTGACACTTTTTGCTTTGGGCCAAGATCCATCAGACATTGGCAATAATGTCTTTAATGCCACAATCACTTCTAAACTCAACTTGTATTTCTGGCAGTTTTCTGTAGATGTACTCTTCCAGTCATATTTGGATGATATTCAGTGGAATTTTACCCATGTGTGGAATTTTCTTAAATGAAATAAATACTGTTCTCTTTCAGTCAATTGACCAGGTTGTTGTCCTCCAGGTTTCTTGGCATATCCTGGTGAGCACATCCAAAGCAGTATTTGTTTGTTGAAATATTTCATTTGGCTTTCCTTCAATTCCTACGGCTTTATGCTTTTTGATCATATGTTTTTTTCTTGACATTTTTCTGTGTCAGGCAATTCTTTTTGGTACAGTGATTCTGTATACTTATCCCATCTTTTTATGATGTTTCCTGGATCATTCGGTATTCTGCCCATAGCATTTGTTAGTATTGCAACTCAAGGCTTGCATTTGTTCTTTAGTTTCTTCAGCTTAAGAAATGTTGAGTGAGTCTGGTCTTTTTTATTTTCTATCTCCACCTGTTTGCATATTTCAATATAATATACTGTTTTTTCTTCTTATGCTGCCTTTTGAAATTTTCTGTTCAGTTCCTTACCTTCCTGCTTTCTTCCCTTTGTTTTGGCTTCTTGGTGTGCTAGTGTAATATTTGGAGTGTCTTCTGACATCTATCTTGCTCTTTTCTTTCTCCTTTGCCTTTGTAAAGACCTTTTGCTTTATTCATGGATGATATTTTTTGTATCTTCCCACAGCTCATCTAGTCTTCATTCATTAGTGTTTAAGTCTTCAAACCTCTTCCTGCAATTGTTTTTAAATTAGATGGAATAGACTCCAGGCAAATTTTTTATTTCTATGGATTTTATTTAACTTTCTTTATCTTTTGTTTGTACTTGCATGTAAGTAATTGACAGTCTGTTCCACAATCATCACTTGACCTAGTTTTCACTCTAATATAAAGCTTCTCCAACGATTCTTTTCACAGTTGTAGTAAGTCTGCTTCCTGTGTGTACCATTAAGTAAAATCCATGTGTATAGTCTGTGCTTATGTCTCTTATAAAATATATTTGCAATGAATAAATCATTGATTGTACAAAATTCTATCATTCTATGCCCAACCTAATTTCTGTTACAAAGTCCCTGATTTCTGACTACTGATTCTTGTTTCCTGTTCTGCACTTTTGCATTCCAGTCACCAATTATTATTAATGCTCCTTGGTTACATGTTCAATCTATTTCTGACTGCAAAAGTTAGTAGAAATAATCTATTTCCTCCTCTTTGCCTCTGGTTGTTGCCACATATATTTGAATGATAGGAATTGAGGGAATTACAATAGACATGTCAACAAACAGTTGATGCAACCTTGGAAGTGCTGTGTCAAGAAATCTGGAGGACAACTACTTGACCAACTGACTAGGGAAAAAAAAATTCATGTTTATCCTCATTCTAAATGAAGGTGACTCAAAAGAGTGTGGAAATTAAAAATAAATATCACTAATATCACACAGAAGCAAAATCCTGCTGAAGATTATCCAAAAATGACTGGAAAAGTACAACAGTGAGGTTTAGAAGAAGTTGTGGCATTAGAGACATTATCACTCGTTTCATATGGATATTGGCAGAAAGCAAAGAGTACTTAAAGAATGTCTATCTGTGTTTTGTTGATTCTGTAAAGGTGTTCAACTGTGTGGATTACAACAAATTGTAACTATCTTTGAGGAGTATAGTAATCTTAGAACACTTGATTGTGCTCATGTAACATCTATACTCAGACCAAAAAGCAGTCCTCAGAAGAGCAAGAAAACACTGCATGTTTCAACATCAGCAAAGGAGTGCATCATAGGATGCATCTTGCCTCCACACCTTTTCAATCTATAGGCAGAACAGATAATTCAGGAGGCTGTGCTTTATGAGGAAGAATGGGGCATCATCACCAACCTTCATTATGCAGTTGGCACAACTTTGCTTGCTGAAACTGAAGAGGACCTGAAGCTCTTATTGCAGAAAGTAGACTATAGTCTTCAATATGGATTGAAGCACAACATTAAGAAGACAAATATTCTCACCATCGGACCAATTGTCAGCATCCTGATAGACAGAGAAGAGACTGAGGTTGTTAAAAATTACAATTTGCTTGGCTCCACAATCAACACTCTTGCTACCAGCAGTCAGAAAACCAAAATTGAATTTCACTGGGAAAATATGCTGTCAGGAACCTCTTTAGAGTACTGAGAAACAATGATGTCAGTCTAGAGACTAAGGTGCACGTGATCCAGGCCATGGTCTTCACAATGATGTGCTAGGAATCAAAGAGCTGGACAACGACTAAAGAAAATAGAAAAAGAATCAATGCCTTTTTGTTGTGGTGTTAGAGAAGAGTCCTGAACATACACTGACCACCAAGAGAATAGATCTGTCTTTAAGAAGGTGAAACCAATTTCTCCTTGGAGACTATGTTTTGAAGCTCCATTTTACATACTTTCAGCATGTGGCCATGAGGTACAGTCCTTGGAGCAGAACATCATGCTCATAACGTTGGAGGGACAGCTCCAGAGACCCAGGAGGAGATATATTGGTACTGTAATTGAGGCAATGGATATAGGTGTGTTTGAATCAATGAGACTGGATCAAGGCAAGGTAGAGTTCAAAGTGTTCTATATTGTGGTGCTGTGAGTCACAGGTGACTCGACGGCACATAACAACAAAAATAATGGTACTCACTGAGCTACTTTTTATGTGTATGAATATTTTTCTGTTGCTCACAACATTGTATTTCAAGATGGATTTAGAAAGAACCTTTTAAACTATGAAAGTGAACCAGTTTTTTTTCTCACCTTTTCACCTCCAGCGTAGTAGATCATCTGAGTGTCTAATTCAAAACTCTTTATGCCAGTCCATCTCATTTCACCAATACCTAATATGTAATACCTAATATTTATTAATTCTATTTCTTTCATAACTATGCCCAGTTTTCCTACATTTATGCTTCTCACATTCCGTATTCTAATCATGAATTTCTGCCTATAACTGTTTCTCCTCCTTTGTGTTTCTAATTTGAGGGCTTAGCTTCAGGTGCCATATCTGCTAATCTGTTCTATGCGAACTCTATTGAACATGGGATATTTGAAAGCCTGTTATTTCAGATGTGGAGGGCCAATCCTTCTTTTAGTCTGTCTTATGTTGAGTGAAATAACTGCATCACCAAAGGACAAATACTACATAAGACCACTATTGTGAACAAAGGATAACTGCAAGATATGTATAAATGCTCAAAAGGGGAATGAAAATTGGAGAAGAGGAGCAGAATAAGAGGGACGGTTAAAAATCACTAGGACAGCAGATGTTAGCAGGTGTGCGTGAGTGTAAAAGAATAAGCAAGATGCAATGAGGACCTGCAGAGATATGGTAATGAAAACTTCATGCAGTGTCACATGCCCTCCCTAACCCTGAAGCAGTGAGCTCCTGCGGAAAGGATAATTTTCCTAGTCATACACTTTAGAACAAGAAAGGATGGCAGGCAGGGTGAATAGAATATGAACAATTGCTACAGTCATTGTGTCAATCCATCTCTTTGGGTGTCTTCTGCACTTTTGCTGATCTTTTGTCTTTTTATGTATGATGTCCTTTTCCAACTAATACACTCTCCTAGCAACATGTCCAAAGAATGAGAGATGAAGATTTGCCATTCTTGGCTCCATGGAGCACTCTGGCTGCCCCTCTTCCAAGACCTATCTGTTTGTCCTTTCAGCAGTCCACGGTATACTCAATAGTCTTTTCCAACACCAAAACTCAAAGGCATCAATTATTCTGTTGTCCTTATTGATTATCTAGCTCTCAGATATATAGCAAATGACTGGAAAGACCCTGGCCTGAATCAGACTCATATTAGTTTTTAATTTTTTTTTTATTGCACAGGATCAAAAGACATAAAATTTATGCCAATAATTTGGAGAATTACGTTTGTTGGATTCTCTTGCTGGAACAGAGCAGTATCATTCTTTTAAAATTCTAAATAATTATAGGAAGGTTAGCTCATTGTCAGTCAGTTCCATTTTTTATTAAGTAATAGGTTTAGTGTTACTACTTCATTATTTTACATTCATATTTCTTTTTCATTAGGTATTGCAGAAGGTATTTACTTAATTTTAATAGAATTTAGATTAACATTTTAATTAACTATTAGAAATATTTGCTTTCTATAATTTTTTCAAATTGCATTTAATCTCACACTGTACTTAAAAGGTATTTTTAGCTTGAAAGCTTTTAATTTCATGCTATAAAATATATTGATTTTCTTATTTTTTGGTCATTTTGATTAAGTATGTAAATTTCTATTGTGTTCTATTCTAAGATGAGTTTTTGGATTGTCAAGACTATTAAGTAGTAGTACTTCTGAGTTATACTGGCTCAGTATTACTGATCCTCTAAAAGTCAAACTTGGATTTCTCCATCTCCATACAGTCAAACTGTACTCCATATTTATTTCTATCCAAGCTTTACAAACAGATTTAATAATCTTCATGAATTCATTAGTGACATTGTCTTAATGGTGTGTCCCAAGCTCCCTGTGGTGTGTAAAGTATTGGATTGAGAACCTAAATATGGGTTGTCTGCTGCTGAGCTTTCTTCAATCTCATTCTAAGTCAAAACTGGATCAATGGCACAGTGGTTTAGTGGTACTACTCTGAATTGATAGACAGGAATGAGCATCACCATGGACTCTGGAGGACACCTTCCTAACCCAGTGTACCCTTTTCAACCTGGATGAAGAAACTGGTTTAATCCTTCTGGGAGGTGAATTACCTGTTCTACTCTATCTATCACACCCTTTCATCTTTAAAGAATTTGGTATGAATATACTTTCAGAGATCTGGTTTCCATTCCTGTTAACATAATTATGTCACTGTTACAAATGTACTAATGTACTTGTCGCAAAATCACACAGTATTTAGCTGTGTGGCCTGTGGGCCTGTGTGTCTGGAGCTCTCCTGCAGTGTGCTTTAGTATTTTCCATTTTATCAGAAAGAAAGGCCTCATTAAACCACAGATACCACAGAGAAGCTCCTGCTTATCAGCTGCTAAGTTGTGCATGGAATGTGTCAGAACCACAAAACCAGAGTTGATGTCTACATGATCTCAGGACAGCGTGCCAGTTCCTGACTGGGGCTAGGCATTGCAGCAAAGATCACCTTGTTTCTGGAGTCAGAATGTGCTCCAAAAAATACTACTTGGATAAACTATTTAACAGAATATTGCTGTAAGTGTGCATAAAAATGTAGTTATACAAGGGTGATCCAGCGGAAGAATGCTCATCTCTCATAAAGACTCAATTCCTGGCCCATGAACCCCATGCATGACTACCACGTATCTGTTGAGATGATGATGAACAGGTTTCAGAGGAGCTTTGAAATTGAGATCAGGAAGAAAGGCCTGAAGATCTCCTTCTTAAATTCATTTGATTAAAATCTTATTGTTCACAATGATCTAATCTACAACTAAACTTGAAAATGGTGCAGGACAGGGAAACATTTGTTTTGCAAAAGGTTATACTATGTTGGAAATAAATTTGATAGCAGCTCACAATATAGATGAATGCAATATACATATGACATACATTTTCATATGTATATGTGCTTGTGGTGAGTATAATCTCCAGACAAGCAGAAGAGAGGAAGAATATACAGAGAGAAAAAAAATACTGAAAACAAAATTGGTTAACTGAGATTCATTAGGTTAAAAATTATAGAGCCAGTGATTTGTAATAAATACCTGTACTCCCCTTGCTCTTTTAAATAGAGGTTAATGAAACTCAGGTTTCATAGACAAGAGTTTACTTAAGGACTCAGGAACAGATACTTTTCTGGCTTACCATCCAGGCCTTCAGATTATGAATCTGCTTTGAATACACATATACTGCCTCCCAAAAGCTAACACTGGGACTTGTAGGAGGAGTCTAGACAGTTCAGTCAATTCTTCAAAGAAGTTTGAACTTCCTTCTTCATCCCCATTGCCTCTTGATAATATGTTGTTTCATGAAATTCTACTGTGTCAGCCAATTCTTTTTGGTATAGTGACTCTTTGTATTCCCTCCATCTTCTTTTGATGCTTCCTGGGTCATTCAACACTCTGCCATTAGCATCCTTAAGTATTTCAATACTAGGCTTAAACTTGTTTTTTCAATTCCTTCAGCTTCAGAAATGCCAAGCGAGTTCTTGCCTTTTGGTTTTCTGACTCCAGCTCTTTGAACATTTCATTATAATATTTTACTTTGTTTTCCCAAGCCACCTTTTGGACTTTTCCATCCTGCTCCTTAGCTTCTTGATTTCTTCTCTTTGATTTGGCTTCTTGGTTCTCTGGTGCAATATTCAGCATCTCATCTGACATCCATCTTTGTCTTTTCTCCCCCCTCTGTCTTTGTAATGACTCTTTACAGTCTTCATGAATGATATTTTTTATATCCTACTAAATCCTATCAGATCTTCACTCATCAGTGTTCAAGACCTCAAACCTGTTCCTGAGATTGTCTTTTAAATTCTGATGTGATGGACTCAAGGTCAAAGATTCTTGTGTATTTGATTTTTATATTCTTTAGCTTCAGTTTGAACTTGCATATGAGTAGTTGATGGTCTGTTCCAAAATCAGCACATGTCAGGAAAACATATTTGTCACAGACAGGGTAAAGACAAGTTGCTCCCTGGAGGCAAAGACTTTGAAGCTCCAACTCACATACTTTGAACATGTTTCCAAGAGGAATCAATCCTTGGAGAACATCATGTTTGAAAGGGTGGAGGGACAGTGCAGGAACAGAAGACCCAGGATGAGTTGCATTGACTCCATGACTGGAGAAATAGTATTAAGTCCTGTTGGACACTATGAAATTGGCTCAGGACAGGGCAGGGTTCAGAGATAATGTACATGGGGTCACTATGAGTTGCAGGCCACTTGATGACACATAATAACAAAAATAGGCAGTATAGACACACTTTCAAATTCCTGTCTACTCATTACTAACTTGGTTTGCTGTAGAAGTATTTATTCTCTTACACCAACTACTCCTTTAACTGTTTAAAATAGACTAAGAATATTCACATCTAAATTCAAGAAGAAAAATTTCCATTTAGAAGGTATCTATCATTTATTAAATGCCAATTTATTGGTAATTAATAACTAAACGTCGTATTAATAAGCTTATGCCTTATAAAATACCAGGTCCTCTGCTTCTAGTGCTTTGCATTTGCCTTGATTTTTCAGTGATATGTAGTCTAGGGAGTCCTGGTGGTTCAGTGTTGAAGAATTGCACTGCAAATCCAAAGATAGGGACAGGTGGTTCAAATCCACCAGCTCAGACGGAGAAAGGTGGACAATTTTCTCCGATGTAAACTATTGTCTCTGAAAACCTACTGGAGGGCTGTATGGTACACAGCCACAATAGTCTATCTAGTGGTTTTCTAGATGAACGTGTTAAGTCATTGTTGTTATGTACCGTCAAGTTGAACCAACTGACTGATAGATGACCTTCTGTTGGCGTTTACAGAGGCATTAAAACTGCATAGAATGATATTGTCTACTGAGGAGCAGCTGGTGGATAAGAACTGTGTGCCTGAGGAGAGCACAACTCCTTTTACTAAACTATGAGAGATCCCTAGGCTTTCTTAGTTAAGTCTTTCTTGTATGTGTTTTTCAGTTAGGATGATGTCATAGAAATACACAAATAAAGTAGCTTTAAAGAACAATAATATGCTTTTTTCAAAACAAATAAAAACAAAACCAATAATTTACTTTTTAAACATTTGTTGTTGTTTGTCTTAAAATCAGAATTAACTCAGAATTGACCTTCTAGAGGGTATTCAGAGACTGGAAATTACACAGGAAGATATTTCTCATCTTTCTTCTTGAGAGCCACGGTGGATTCAGCCCATTTTCGTTTTTGTTGTAAGCACAACTTCTTGTCAGCACATAACAAGAACATATACATACAATACAGCCAGGACTCCTTACCATTACAAGTAGTGATAATTAACTTCCAAGTATCTTTGCCTAATAGATAGGTAAAGAGGAGTTCGATGACCTTGGTTAGTTGGCCCTTCTTTGAAGGAGGAGCTAGACAAGAGGGCTGGCAACTGCTGACTTCCATTCTGACCAAGGATACACCTGTGAAGACTTCTCTTCAGTGACCTTTTAGTCTCTTAAACAAAATAGTAAAATGTGACCCTTGGAAGTCTTGTAAAATACTTCACTTTTATTTGGTCAAAAAGGAAAAGTGTCTTGTATATTCTCCTCCACATGAGGAGCAGGGCCGTAAAAAGGAAGAAGTCTATCAAGCTCTGGGGTCTTGACTGGGTATCCTGGCCTGAACTATAGTATCTTGAGGGATTTCTCATGTCTATAGATTGAAGACATGACAGAAGACAAAGATAGTACTATTAGTTCAAGAGATTATGGCTGAAGAATAAGAAGAGGAAGACACAAGCTGTCTTTTGTGCCCCTGAAAACAGTGCATTTAAATCCTGAACCTATTGCTTGTGAATGTAATCTTGTTTGGGAATAGAGTTCTATGAACATGGAGAAACGATGAAAGTTATACAAGTGTTCAGCTCTTTCATTCATAGGGTCTCTATAAGTTGTCTATGATTCAAAGGCACTTAACAGCAATAACAATGACAACATAGAGAAATCTCTCTTGATCCAGTAGATAGAAAGTTATGCTACAATGCCAAGGTGAGTGAATTTTAATTTGCAGCCCTCAGGCCTGATTTTAATTGGTTTTGGTTAAACATCCTTCTAAGTGATCTGACCATTTGCTTTACAGAGGTAACTCTTGTTTGCTGTGATGCTAAACACTGTGGCACTGATGTGTCAAATGTGATAATGGTTACCCATGGTGGGCAGTGTTTGGTGAAGCTCCCTTATTAAAACAAGCTTAGAAGCAGGAGTGGCATCCACTTCCAAAATAGATTGCCTCCAGTAACTCTACGGATGTCAGAAATGGTGAAAGTTATACAAGTGTTTGTAGGGTCGCTATGAGTCATCTGTGGCTTGATAGCACTAAACAGTAACAACATCACATGTTAAATGGACCTAAGGAGCTCTAGTGGTATAATGGCAAGAAGCTGCACTGTAATCCCAAGGGCATGTGATTTGAGGCCACAAGCTGCTCTGCTGGAGAAGGATGAGAAATCTCTTTCCATGCAATTGAGTACCTCTGAAAACCTCCTAGTGGGACAGCTATGAGTCTATTCTGACTCAACAGTCCACAACAATAGTAACATCATATATTAAACAGGTCATGATTAAATAGGGTAAATTTTAAACCTAAGCACATTTTGGTTATGGTTGTTGTTAGGTGCCATCAAGGTGAGTATTACTTAAAAGTATGAACAAAAGATCTGAATATATTCCCATCCTGCCTATCCTCACAATTCCTGATACACAGGAACCCATTGCAGCAGCAACCCTGTCAATCCACCTGGTTGAGGGCCTTCCCCTCCTTTGCCAACCCTCCACACTTCCCAGCATCATATCCCTCTAGAAGGAATAGCACCTCCTAGCAATATGTCCAAAGTATGTTAGGTGAAACCTCATCCTTCTTGCCTCCAAAGAGCACTCTGGTTGTACCCTCTCCAATACATATAATTTCATTTTCTTGGCCGTCCATGGAATGTTCACTGCTCTTCTCCAACACCACAGCTCAAAGGCATCAATTCTTTTTCTGTCATCCTTATTCATTGTCCAGGTCTTAGATGCATAGCCAGTTATCGGAAAGACCACGGCCTGAATCAGATGCACCTTAGTCCTCATACTGGCATCACTACTCCTCAATAATTTGGTAAGGTCCCTAACTGTAGATTTCCCCATTGCAATTGGGTCTCCTTATCTCATGATTGCTCATACCAAGGGTGTTAATTGTGGATTCAAGCAAGATGAAGCTGTTGACATTTTCTATCTCATCTCCATCCATCATGGCTTTGCCTATTGGTCTGGTGGTAAGAATCTTTGTTTTCTTGATATTGAGATACAATTCATACTGAAGGCTACATTCCTTGATCTTCTGCAACAAGTACTTCAAATCTCCCTGACTTTTAGCAAGCAAGTTGTGTCATTTGCATAACACAGGTTATTGATGAGTCTGCCTCCAATCCTGATGCCACACTCGTCTTCATAGAGTCCAGCATCTCAGATAATTTGTTCAGCATATGGATTTAACAAGTATGGATACAGAATACATCACTGACATACTCCCTTCCCACATAGTTAGGCTCACATGGGAGAAAGCAGCTATTTTGTAAGGACTGCCAAATAATTCCAGAGGCTACTGAGAAGGAAGTATTTGATATGGCTGAGGCCCTATTTGAACTTACAGTATGCTGAATTGTTTGAAAAATGCATGCCTGTTCTTTGGAGCCAGCTGTTTGTGATTTCTGTTGTTGGTGTTGTTATTACCCCAGTTATAGTGTCAATTCATCTCATTCGGGTCTTCTTCTTCTGTGCTCTCCCTCTACCCCTTGTAGCATGATGTCCTTCTCCAAGGACTAGTACCCCCTGGCAACATGCACAAAGTATGTGATGTAGAGTTTCAAAATCCTTGTCTCCAAGGAGAAACTTGGTTTTCCCCTTTCTAGGATAAATCCCCTTTCTAGGATAAATCTGTTTGTTCTCATGGCAGTCCTTTGAATGCTCAACACTCTCCTCTAATACCGCAATTCAAAGGCATTGATTCTACTTCTGTAATTTTTAATCATTGCTCAGATCTCTGATGCATAGCAAATAATTGCAACGACCATTGATTAGGCATATATTAGTCTCCAGACTGACATTGTTGTTTTTTAGCACTCTGGGGAGCTCTCTTACAGTGGGTTTCCCCAGTACAATTCACTTTTTGATTTCCTGACTGATAGTGCCAGGAGTGCTAATTGTGGAGCTAACTAAACAAAAATTGTTAACAATCTCACTCTCCTCTCCATCTATCATAGTGCAGCCAATTGTTCCAGTGGTGGGAATGTTTGTTTTCTTGATACTGAGCTTCAACTCATATTGAAGACTGAGGTCCTAGACATTGTGCAGCAAATACTTTAGGTTTTCCTCAGTTTGACAAGCATGGTTATGTCATCCTCATAAAAGAGGTTGTTGATGAGTCTTCCTCCAATTCTGATGCCACATTTCTCCTCATAAAGCCCAGCCTTCCAAATTATCTGTTCTGCGTTTAGATTGGGAAGTTATGGAGACAAGACATATCCCTGATGCACTCCTTTCCTGTTTTTGAAACATGCACTGGTTCTTTGCTCTGTTTTGACGACTGCTTCCTGGTCTAACCAAAGGTTTCTCATAAGCACAATCAGCTATTGTGTTTTTAGGCACCATCAAGTTGACTAAACTTTTAACAATCCGTAAACAACAGGTTGAAACTATGCCTTATCCTGCACTATCCTCACAATCTTCTACATTCCCTAGTCTAATAGAGTCACTGTATCAATCCATTTTGTTTAAGGTTGTCCTTTATTTCACTGACCTTGGTTTTCCTCAATATAATGTCTTTTTTTTTTCAGAGACTAGCTTCCCATAATATCATGCTCAAAATATGTGAGACAAAATTTCACTCTCCTAGTATCTAGGTATCATACTGATTGCATTTCTTCCAAGACAGATTTGATGTTTTTCTTAGCAGTCCATTGGATATTCAATATTCTTAACTAACACTACAATTCAAAAACATTAATTCCTCTTCAATCTTATTTATTAATTATCTAGCTCTCAGATGGCTGTGAAGCAATTGAAAATATGTGGCTTGAATCTGGTATAAGTCTTTAAACAGATATCCTTGCTCTTCAGCACTTTACAAAGATCCTTGACAGTTTATTTTCCCAATACAACATGTTTGGTTTTTGGTATTTTGTTGTTGTTGTTTTGGTGTTTGGGTTTTTAAAATTTTTTTCTCTGTTGTTACCATGGTGTTGTCTGTAGATCCATGCACTATAAAGAAATAGACAACTTCACCTACAACCAGGAGAAGATAAAATAGATGAATGGGGTTGTCTAAGAATGAAATCCCTATGCACATCCAAAAACTTCGCCAACAGGGTAAAAAGGGAAGTTACCAACTGGGAAAGAGTATTCGGTAATGACATATCAGATAAAGGACTTATATCCAGAATTTATAAAATACTTGAGCACCACACAAAATAAAGGTAAATAATCCAATAGAAAAATGGGCACAGGATATGAACAGACACTTCACTGAAGACGACACTCAGATGGCTAACAAGCACATGAAGAAATGTTAAAATCCCTAGCTCTAAGAGAGATGTAAATTAAAACAACTATGAGATATCATCTCACCCCAGTCAGAATTGCAAAATTTAACAGAACAGCAAGGAACAAATGCTGGCAAGGTGGTGGAGAAACTAGAACCCTTTATTCACTGTTGGTGGAAGTGTAAAATGGTGCAACCACTGTGGAAGGTGGTGTGGCGCTTTCTCAAAAAGTTGCAAATAGAGATACCATTTGACCCAGCAATTCCACTACTGGGAATATACACTAAAGAGACCATAACTGACATCCAAACTGATATATACACACCCATGTTTATTTTATCTTTGTTCATAATAGCAAGGAGTTGGAAACAACCTAAGTGCCATCAACAAATGAATGGAAAGAAAAGCTGTGGTATATTCACACAATGGAATACTATGCTGCATTGAAAAACAAGGAACTCATGCAATATTATTCAAAATGGGTGACTCTGGAGGACATTATGCTGAGTGAAGTATCTCAGTCACAAAAAGACAAATACTGTATGGTGCCACTGTTGTAAAACAAGACTGACTTGGGGTCGGGGAGAGACTGAGAAAGATGGGTTCAATAATGTATACTGCATTGAAACAGATGAGAGAGATAACTTTAAAAAGGATATGTGGTTAGGTATTTTTGTCATGACAGGAGGCTAGAGTGAGGGCTACATGGTGGAGTGGACCTGAGGGAGGGTTTTAAAACAATGAAAGAATTTTTCTTTTACTTTTCCAAGAGGGTAATGTTGGGAGGGGAGAAAAGTACAACAATGAATGAATGGAAATCCAAAGTCTCTGTAAATTCTTACTAAAATGAATAATAAATTTAAATAAAAGAAAAAGATGACAAAAAAATAAAAATCTACTCATAAAAAATTAAAAAAAAAGAAATTGACAACTTCAGTCTTTTCTCTCATCTATCATCATGTTGCCATTTAGTCCAGTGAATAGCAATTTAGTTTTCTTGACAGATAGTCCATAGAGAAGTCTTTTATTTTCTTCAGCTAAAATTTCAAGTATTATTCATTTTCTACAATCAAAATGATGTCATCTGCATAACGCGTGTTGATAAATCTTGCTTCCACCCTGAGGCTATGTTCTTCATATTGTCCAACTTCTTGAATTATTTTCTCAGCATGCCAGTTGAGCAGGTATGGAGGACAGACACAAGCTTTTCTAATTTTAAACATGCTGTATTTCTTCTATCAATTACTTTTTAATTTATATGTAGGTTTACCATTAGCACAAATCAATGTTCTAGAAGTCTAATTTTTCTCGATGTTACTCATAATTTTTTTTAACCACATAGTCAAATGATTTTGCAAAGTCAGTAAAACAAATGTAAACATCTTTGTGTTAGTCTCTGTTTTCAACCAAGACCTAACTGACACCAACACTGGCATTCCTTGTTTCTTTGTTTCTTCTGAATTAAGGTTGAGTTTATGTCAGTTCCCTCTTCCATGTTTGAACCATTTTTAATAATCTTCACCATGACCAGCAGCAGCGAAATTAAAAGACAACTTGCATTGTGAAATTCTTTTGTCAGGGACCTCTCTAAGCTACTGAAAAACAATGATGCCAGTCTAGAGGCTAACGTGCACCCAATCCAGGCGTTAGTCTTTGCAATTACTTGCTATGCATTAGAAAGCTGGACAATGAGTATAGATGATAGAACAGAATTGATGTCTTTGAGCTATGGTGCTGGAGAAGAATATTGAATATACCATTGACTGCTAGAACAACAGACAGGTTCATCCTAGAGAGGGTTAAACTAGGCTGCTCTTTGGGGACAAGGATTCTGAAGCTTTGTCTGACGTACTTTGGACATGTTACAAGGAAAGAACCAGTCCTTCGAGAGGGACGTCATGCTTGGGAGGTGGAGGGACAGTGCAAAAGAGGAAAACCCTCAATGAGATATATTGATTCAATGACTGGAGGAATTGGGTTAGGTAGGTAAGAGATAATAAGATTGGCACAGGATAGAGCAGAGTTTAGGACTCGTGTACATAGCATTGTTATGAGTCCAAACTACTTGACAACTCATGACAACAACAATATTAATTATATTACTGAATAATTTCTATATTCTGTTAGATGGCCTACTGTGGAAGTGGAAACAAATATGTCTCTCTTCCAGTTAGCTAGGTAACTGTATTCAAATTTGTTGGCATGTGAACACTGAGGCTAGTTGAATTCATCCAGTGCTGAATCTGTTTGTTGAATATTTCATTTGTTATTCCAGCAATTCCTGAGGCCTTGCATTATATCCATTTCTGCAGTGCAATTTAACTTCTGTTTTTTTCTTCTCCATTGCCATTAATTCTTAATCATATGCCACTTCTTGAAATGGTTGTGTCAACCAATTCTATTTGATACAATGACTGTGTACTTGTTCTATCTTCCTTTGATGCTGGCTGTATCATTAAATATGATGCCCTTAGGATTCTGTAGTATTGCAAGTCATGGCTTGAATATATCTTTCATTATTTTAATTTGTGATTGTTGTTTGTATATATCATTGATCCAACTATATATAGCAACACTATGAACAACAGATCTGAATCTTGTCCTATCACATGACATAGTCATAATCTGATATAATCAAACATGTTATGTCAGTCCATCTTTGCGGATCTTCTTCTCTTTTCCTTTTTGTCCTTTCCTAGTATGACATCTTTTTTTGTTTTAACAACATGCCCAAAAATTGTGAGACTATGTTTCACTATGTACTCTAAGGAGTACATTGCTCTCACTTCCTCCAAGATAGACTTGCTTCTTCTGTTTAACACAAGAGTTGTTACTGTCAAGTGCCTTTAAATCGACTACAATGCATAACAACTCTATCAATGATACATCAAAACCTTTCCATATCTTACACCATCCTCATGATTTTTACCATATTCAAACCCATTGTCTCAGTCACTGTGTAAATCTTTGCGAGTCTTCCTCCTTTTCTTTAACCATGTACATTTCCTAGTATAATGTCTTGTTAACAAGGTCTGATTTCTCTCAACAACATAACTAAAAAGTGTCAGAACCTTGATTGTACATCCTCTAAGAACTATCTCTTTGTTATCCTGGCAATCCCCTACATGTTCAATATTCTTCACTGGCACCACAGTTTAAAGGTATATTTTCAATTGTTTCATATGCTTTGAAAGTAATAGAGAAAATGTTGAAATGAGAATAAGGGGAAGAAGAGGGAATTAAGGAGAAGGACAGAGAAGTGACAAAATAAAGGAAAGAAGAAAGGATGTAATGGAAGATGAAGGTCATGTCAGTGGGACAGAGGGAAAAGAAACATGTTTTCTGAAAAAGGAATATCTAATATCAACAATAGGCTTACAGTAACATAAAATAGAAGGAACAGCAAAATTGTCTGAATTGTAAGAAAAAAATTAAGAAACTTCTCATAAAGATAGAATTGGTTCCAAGATTTGCATTAAGAACAGCCCACAATGCTCAGTTTCAGAAAAGAAGTAATATAAAAATGGTGTATCGGGAAATCACAGCTAGATATTAGAAGGAGGGAGGGAAAGAGAGAGAGAGTGAGAGAGAGAAAGAGAGAGAGAAAAAAAAATCTTATAGCAGTAATCTGAACTCATAAATTAAAAATAAGATTATACTGTGCCCCAAAACCTGTCATTCTTATTACAGCCTCTGTTACAAGTGTTATTTCAGTCCACTCCTTTCTCTAGGTATACTCTTCAAATTGATTAATATTTCTTTGTTCTCTAAACTTAACCTTTCTCCACTGCCTTATAAGCATTTCTCTCATATATATCTTGGGCCATAAAG
Source organism: Elephantulus edwardii (assembly GCF_000299155.1). Classification (NCBI taxonomy): domain Eukaryota; kingdom Metazoa; phylum Chordata; class Mammalia; order Macroscelidea; family Macroscelididae; genus Elephantulus; species Elephantulus edwardii. The sequence goes on along the minus strand of NW_006399809.1, from coordinate 638,477 downwards.
GAAGGGGATTATAGAAGGGAAGGCAGAATGACGTTTGGAAGAAGGGAAAGTGAGGGAAGGAGAAGTAGTAAACCTTCTCTGAAGGAGGAGCCCTAGGAAAGCTCTGCTTCCTTCAACTCAGCAAGTTTCCATCATCCGTGTTCACCACAACTTAGCATTGTCGTTCGTTTTATAGATCTTCTATACATTTATGTTATAAATTACTAGATTCACATAATTATGTAGACAGAATTAAATACACATCAAATGTTTAGTAAATAACTATAATATGCTTACTTTGGAAATATACTTCCCTATATTCTTCAGTTATTTAAATAATACCTTAAAGAAGAAAAGCACACATGGTTCCTGAGACAGTATAAAGTTTAGCACTCAGTCGACATTCTGGTTTTTTAATTTCATAGGTTCTCATTCTGCTAAATTCTGCTTGCTGAAGGGAAGACTTGAAGTAAATGAAAAAAGAAAAAAAAAACCTAAAAACTATATAGTCTTCAGTATAGATTAGGCCTTAATACCATGAATGAAAAAGTGCTCACAACTGTTCCAATATATAACATCATGAGAGATGAAGCAAAGATTGAAGTTCTCAAGGATTTTCATTTCGTTTAAATTCACAATTAACACTCATGGAAACTACAGTCTAAAAAGTAAAATAGTGGGTTGAATTGGTCAAATCTGTTGCCAAGGACTTCTTCAAAGTACTAAAGAGCAAGGGTATAACTTTAAAGACTGTAAAAAGAGTGCAGCTGGCATTAGAACAGTGGCATCTGACTTCTATTAACTTCATAAGGGGGAATAGTTCCTACCCACAACATCCACAGCACAAAACTGACTCCTAAGAGGTCAGACATTTCTGAACTTCTTCCATCAATTCTGACACCAATCATCCTTCCCAGGGATCTCACTGTTCTGCTACTAGGTCCTTTGATCCTTTGCAATGACCATACAAAATCATAGATTGTATTTATAGATATGACATTTATTAGGAAAGTTAACAGATAAAAATTCAGGTTGGAAACAGGACACAATGCTATGGTAAGGACTGCTCTCAAGCTTCACCCTCACCGTTTTGGATCAATGTTCACAAAGTTTTCTTAGTCCTGCTGCTTACAGTGTCTTGCCTTTGTGCCTCTGCCCCAGTCTTCCAGTAAGCATAGGTGAAGGAGAATGTCTCCTCTGAATTGCCGTAGGAGAGCTATGATTCTGACTCTGGCACATGGCACACTCTGTCTCACATCCATCTCTAGCTTTACGCTGCTGCTGCTGCTGCTTTTGTCTGTGTTCTGATCTGCCATTCACAAAAATCTCTGTCCCCAGAGAACATATATTGCACTTTCTGCTGCTTCTTTCTTGTTGGTATTACGATTCTCATCTTCTACCTCTACAGTGGCTCAATCAATTTAAGTTTGGTGGAATGGTATATATGGCCAGCATTTTCAGTAGTAGTTTACATACCACACTTGCATGTTCTCACTCAGCTAGTAGGCAGAAGTCAAAGGCAATCATCTAGGAAAGCCATTTAAATAGTAAATCAACTACATCACAAAGATTAAAGTGTGCTTGAACCTAACCACAGCCTTTTCAATTGCTTCAGATGTTTGTGAAATTTGGACAATGAATATGGAACAAGAAGAATTGATACCTTTGAATTGTGGTGTGGGTATCTGAATGACCAAAAGAACAAACAAATCTATCTTTGCGGAAGCTCAGAGTACATCTAGAAGCAAGGATGCAGAGACAACATCATATATTTTAAGCATGCTAACAGCAGGGTCCAGTGTTTAAATAAGTACATCATTTTTAGAAAAATAGGTGTTCAGCTAAAAAAAAGGAGGAAGAGTCTTAATAAGGTGGATTAATAGCTACTGTAGCAGTGGTCTTAAACACAAAAGAATTTCTGGGGAATTGAAATAGGGTTGGCAGGGTTTTATTCTGTAATTCATGAGATTACTATGAGTCTGATGGCACCTAACAATAAAAACAGTTGCATTTTCCTCATGCATTTGGTCTTGAGTATTATCTGAGACTACCAAGTTCAAACCTTTACCTCCATCATAACCCTCTCATTGAGTGAGGCAAATCCCTTCTTTCCCATGTCTCGCCTCCTGGACAGCATAGCTTGATTCTGTGCCACCTATTGTGACTTCTTGGTTTTACGACCCTCAGATAAGGTAATAACCTATCTTAGAGCCCTAGGTATGTTAATGTTTGGTCCATAGCACACGGGACAACACACTTACATCTCTGAAATGAATCCTTTAAGTGGTGTCAGCTTTTCTGTTGCAGACTCTTTCCAACACACAGTGACCCTATAGACATAGTAGGACCTCCTCATAAACTTTCCTAGGCTTTAAATCTTCCCAGAACTAGGCCACCAGGTCTTTTCACCCACAAGGCCAGGTGGTCTTTGAACATTCATCCTTTTTATTATCAACTGAGTGCTAGATCATTGTGCCACCAGCACTCCTTACAACATCGCTAGCTCCGATCAATTCTCTCCCACAGAGGTTTTTTAACCAAAACCAAGATTTTCCTATGAGGGTTTTGTGACAATTTCAACTTCTATTCCTACACTTTTTCAGTTATTGTCAAAAGGGTTCAGGATAGAGTGGGCCACCCGGCTCTCTCCATTGTATTGTTTCAACCATGGCATGATTTGAGGGAGGACCAATTTAAGAAAATTATTCCTTTTACTACCCCAAAGCCTCTGGAACAGTAATGTAAACAAGGGGCTTTATTTATGTAAAAAAATACCAATTCCAAAAGAACAAAGAAGAGTATAGAAATGTGAGGAGCACTGCATTCAGAACAATTTATACGAGAAAACATGATACAAATATTATTTTTGTTCTAGCAGAAAATTAACCCTGAAGCTACCGTCTGGTAGAAATAGATGATTATGTTTTCTTGTAAGTTGTTCCAACTAGCGTTTTGCTTTTATATTTGTGCTTCTGATATTTCATGTTTGCCCTGAGACTGTATTCTTCTGCTCACTTTATCTCTTTGCAGCAAGCACCAAGCAGAAATTTCTTGAGACTGTTTAGCTGGTCAACTTTCATTTGTAACTCAAACTGTTAGTTTCAATTAATGACATACATTAGTAGCTTAAATTGTTTAACTTGACAATTTATATCAGTTCAGAGAATCACAGGCTGATGTCTTGTTACAACGGTAGGAGGAGAAAGCTATAAGTTCTATTACTTTTTCAATTGTCTTCTCTAATGGGGGAAAGTCCAGCCCATGAGCACAGTTCACCAAGGTGAACTGTTTACACATGAATTTTAATATTTAAGTAAACAATTGAGAAGGCCTTTATTTTGTAGTGCCACTAAGAAGATTCAAACCATCACCTCTTCGGTTAGTTGCTGAGAACAAACTATTTATGTTACCCAAAGACCTTAGAGCAGATATATTTAAGTTCTAATGCAAGACTGCCACCATCCACCCCCAACTGAGAGATCTAGAAAAGGATACCTGTCTCTTTGAGAGCTGGGATTTGGAATTTTTTAAAATTAATCTGTATAAAATAATTCATGTATTTTGTGTTTTACTCATGTACATTATGTTTTATACAATCTTTCATTTAATCAATCTTTCATTGTGCTTCATTCATTCATATATATTGTGTTTTATATAGCTAATTACTATTTCTTCATCCCCCATTTTCCCACTAAAATCAACTATCCTAGTGATTCCTAACCTTATCTTTTTTTTTTTCAACCTCTTCCTTCTTTCCTCCTCCCCTTTTGGACATTTATACACATCTTAGTAGTTATCCCTTTATTTTTTTACAATAATGGTCTTATGCAGTATTTGTCCTCAAGAAACTGAATTAGTTAACTCAGTGTAATGTTCTCTTTATTAAACAATATCTTACTAAATTTTTGTTCCTCAGTGCTGCATTATATGCTATTGTGTGAATATTTTATTTCTTCACCAAAACAAGGACTATAGTAACACTTACTTAGAAGAGCTTCATGGCGATTTAACAATATATTGTTGTTTTTGTTGTTAGGCTCCCTTGAGTTGAGTACTATCCATAATGACATGTGAACAAGAGATCAGAATCCCTTCTTATCCTGTGCCATCCTCTCTGTCTCTGATACACTTGAGGTCATTGCTGAATTTGCTGTGTTAAACCATCTCATTGGGGGTCTTCCTCTATTTTGCTGACCCTCCACAAGCAATCAAGAAATCAAAAGACCAATTACACTGGAAAAATCTACTGTTATGGACCTCTTTAGACTACTGAGAAGCAATGTCATTCTAGATACTAAGATGTACCTGATTCAGGCCATGGTCTTCAAAATTTCTTACTATGTATCAGAGAGCTGGACAATGACAAAGGATGGCAAAAGAAGAAAAATGACAAAGGATGGCAGAAGAAGAAGAAGAATTGATACCTTTGAGTTGTGGTGCATACTATGGATCAACAAGTGAACAAACAGGTTTGTCTTGGAGAAGGTGAAACCAAGTTTTTCTTTGGAGGCTAGCATTTTGAAACTCCATCTCGCATACTTTGGGCACATGGCCAGGAGGAACTGATTTTTGGAGAACATCATACTCTGAAGGGTGGAGGGACAGTGCAGGAGAGCAAGACCCCAGATGAGTAGGTGTGATACAATAACTAAGGTAACGGGGGTATGTGTGTAGGAGTCAGGGAGACTGAGTCAGGATAGGACAGGTTTCAGAGCTATTGCACATAGATTTGATATGAGTCACAGGAAACTCCACAACACATAACAACAACCATCTTTCCAAGCATGATGTTCCTCTCCAAAGAATAGCTTCTTCTAGCAATGCATCCAAAGTATGAGAAATGAATCTTTGTCATCCTTGCCTCTAAGGGTCACTCTGGCTGTACTTTTTACAAGGCATCCCTGTTTGTTCTTTCAGCAGTCCATGTAATATTCAGTACTCTTCTCTAACACCTCAAAGGTAACAGTTCTTCTGTCATACTTATTCTTGTCCAGCTTTCAGATCCATAACAAATGATCAAAAGAACCATGATCTGAAACATCTTCGTTTTAAAACTATCAACCTTATAACATAGCATTTAAAAAAATTTTAGGTTCAATGTGAGCATATAATAAGCACAAAGTTACTAGTATATATCTTTTAAAGTTTAAGCAAAATAATTCTATCCACTGTCCAATGAAGATCGAGACAAGTGAAGATAAAGATGTGCTCTTAAGTTTGATGAACATTCTCACACATGAAAATATTCATCTCCAGATTCAATGAATTTACTTAATTTAACTTTGAAGTAAGGGTACACTTTTCATAGGTAGGAAGAAAACATTCTTAATGTGCCCAGGAAATGAGACCCTGTTCCAGGAAGTATCCTTAATAGCTTCTTCCTCCTGAGCATATAGAGTAGTCTATGCTGGGGACAGCAGTCCTCACATGACTGCCTGTTCCTCCTATCTGTGTCTAAAACATGACAGTCATTTTCCTCTTGAAATTTAACAGAAATGATCTTTTGTCTTGATTGTGGAACAGACCACCAAATACTCATATGCAAGTTCAAGCTGAAGCTGAGGAAAATTAAACTGAATCCTCAGGAGCCAAAATAT
>NW_006399809.1:628982-630967 GCF_000299155.1 Elephantulus edwardii | reverse complement strand
TGGATTGATTCAGTGACTGGGGTAATCGGGATGGGTGTGTCAGAGGCAATGCGATTGGCACAGGATAGAGCAGGGTTTAGGGCTGTTGTACAAAGGGTCGCTGTGAGTCACAAATGACTCGATGGCACATTACAACAACAACAGCTACATACACATCCATCTCAAAATTTCTTTTTTCATGGCCTGGTTATAATGCCCAGTCCTTGGGGTTAGGCTGAACTGGAAGCTGAAACTCCAAATGCAGATGTCAAGAAGTCTCAGTTAGTAGACAAACAGAGTAACTAAATGACATGGCCATGACTGTCAAGCAATAACCAGTGTATTATCAAGTCTGCTTGATGAGAGAGGAGTCTTTACAGGAAAGGTATCCTCTTAGGTAAGCAAATCCACTGTGAATGCTAAATATCAAAGGCCAGTGCTGTGTCCCTAAATCCATTGTCCTAGTGGTCAGGCTTATCCTTAAAGATATGTATGGAATAGAGCTTTCAGGTTTAAGATTTCCTTGAGCATAGAGGAAAATGGCAAACACTGGAGAAATTCCTTGTTTGAAAATAAGTGAGTCTTAAGATATCAAAATATGCTATATTGGTGCAGAACTAGTTCTACTGACCAAAGGAAATCTAAGTCAAAGTAATTAGTCAATAAAGAATTTTAGTTGGGGATTGAGCTCTGCCTACAGACAATTTCAAAATTTATTCTCTCATACATGTTCTAAACAAGAACTTATATAAGTAAGCTGTGCTGTAGCTGGAAGACAATGATTAGTGAATCTACTGGAGACCTACCTTGAGGATTCTTCTTACCAGCTGTCTGATGTGCCTTCCTACCTAAAGGGAAAAAGGATTACCTGGCTTTCATTGAGCCTACCAATTTACAGCTTCCATAACACACACAACGCTGCAAAGCTTCATGAAAGGTACAGATGCTTTATGCTAAAGGCATTACTGTCTAAAATTGTTTCATCTGTTTACATTGATGTTATGGAATCTAATTCTTTTTAAAAATTGTGGAATTTTTTATAGACTAAGAAAACGCTACCAATTGAACCACCAAAAGTGATAATTAAATCTTTTCCTATGAAATGTTGTGTTCCACATTATGTTAATAAGTCTTAAGTTTTCTAGTGATACTTTAAAAGAAATATGACAAATGGTTGACTTTAACAAATAGATATGTATTTTATCACAGTTTGGAAAGTTGCAAGTTTGAATTTAGAGTGCTGGCTCTAAAGGAAGTCTTTGTCTCTGTGTCTGCTCTGGAGGAAATCTTGTCCTTTCAGATTTTGCAGGCCCAGCATTCCTTGGAGATCTCTATGTGCCTTAGAGGTATACACTTGGGTCTAGGATGTTCTCAGTCTAGGGATCCTGGGTAAAAATGATATGCCCTGCTCTTAGCACTTGTTTCTTGTTGGTACTGAGGTCTCTCCATCACTGATTCTTATTTTGCCCTATTGCAAAATAAAAGATGTGGAGAATATCCCCAGGAAGCTATGTAGATCAGGACTATGACCTGAGTAAAAGTATTGCAACCTAACATAATCCTGCTTCATTAACATAACAAAAATAAAAAAAAACATAACAAAAATAATTTAGTCCTCATTAATAGAATTCATGTAATTTATAGCTTCTTAAAACACATTAGAGGGTCGGTTATGAATGAGTCCCAACTTGATGACACTTTGCAACAAAAATAACTTTTATTTATAACTGCATTTATAACTGCTCAACCTAATTACACTATTATCGTGGCATGGAGGAGGAATAGTGGAAATGTATCAACATTTACAACATTCCTCTTACCAAAACCATATATGGAAAATAGGTACTGCATTGGAACATGTATCACTGGATTGGAAATGATGATATTGTTAATACTTCTAGCCTTAAGCTTAAAAGATTATAATGTTCAAAATTATTTGTTATACATTTGCTTAAATTTTTCCCTCTTTTAACAACTGGGATCTAGAGGGAAGAGAAAAGACCAGA
>NW_006399809.1:624246-626467 GCF_000299155.1 Elephantulus edwardii | reverse complement strand
CAATATTGTGACAATAAAAATCCTACCAAGTGCAATCTCTATGTTCAATGCAATCCCAATGTTGTTGTTATGTGCCATCGAGTTGCTTGCGATTCATAGTGACCCTATGTATAACAGCCCTAAACGCTGCTCTGTCTTGTGTCAGTTGCACTGTCTCTGACACACCCATCCTGATTACCCCAATCACTGAATCAATCTACTTTATAGAGAACCTTCCTTTCCTCCGCTGTCCCTCCACCCTCCCAAGCATGATGTCCCTCTCCAAGAACTGGTCCCTCCTTACAACATGTCCAAAGTATGTTAGATGAAGCCTCAGAATCCTTGCCTCCAAGGAGCAGCCCCGTTTAACCCTCTCCCAGCAGTCCATGGTACCCTCAACACTCTTCTCCAGCACCACACCTCAAAGGTATCAATACTCCTTCTATCCTTGATGCAATCCCAATACAGATACTAAATTCATATTTCAAGGAGATTGAAAGGGAAATTGCCACATTATTTGTAGAGGAAAGAAATCCCGTATAAGCAAAGCACTTCTAAAAACCAAAAATGAAGTGGGAGGCATAGCACTTCCTGATCTCAAAACCTACTACACAGAGATAGTAATCAAAACAGCATGGTACTGGAACAATGACAGATACATAGACCAATGGAAAAGAGTTGAGAACCCAGAAATAGACCCAGATATTATAGTCAACTGATATACGACAAGGAAATAAAATCTATCAAATGGGGAAATGACAGCTTCTTTAACAAGTGGTGCTGGCAAAACTGTATTGTTACCTTCAGAATGCTGAAACAGGATCCACATCACACACCGTACACAAAAATCAACACAAGACGAATCAGAGACCTGGGAGTAACGCTCCAAACCATATAGCTCATCAGAGACAAATTGGGATCAAGTTTAGACATCCTCATGTAAGATATAAAGAGATGGCCAACAAAAACTAGAAATGCACAATCTGAAGAGGATAAAATTGATGAATGGGACCTTCTAAAGTTTAAATCCATGTGTAAATAAAAAACTTTTTCCAACAAAGTGAAAAGAAAACCTGCTGATTGGGAAAAAGAATTTGGCAATATCATTTCAGGCAAAGGTCTCGTATCAAAAGTTCACAGAATCCTACAGGGCTGCCACAAGAAAAAAACTCATAACACAATTACAAAATGAGCGAAAGACATGGAAAGAATTTTTACGGAGGAAGATATTTGGATGGCCAGCAGACACATGAAAAAATGTTCAAAATCACTGGCAGTAAGAGAGATGCAAATCAAAACCACAATAAGATACCATCTCACTGCAGTAGAATAGGCAGAGTTTAAAAGGACAACAAGTAATAAATGTTGTAGAGGATGTGGTGAGATAAGGACTCTTATACATTATTGGTGGGATTGTAAAACAACCATTCTAGAAGGCAGTTTGGCATTTCCTCAAAAAGTTAAACATAGAAATTTTGTATACTCAGCTATTCCATTGCTTGGAATTTACTCAGAGAGACTGAGAACTGAGGCACAAAGACTCATAGCAAGAACATGGAAACAGTCCAAATGTCCAACCATAATTGAATTAATTGAGAAATTATGGTACCTTCACACAATGGAATACTATGCATCAAGCAGGAAAAATGTTTTTTGTAAATTACTACTAAATTTGGGAGGAACTGGAGAGCAATATATTAAGTGAACTAAATCAGCCCCATAGGGATAAATACTGTAGAAGATATTTTCATATAGAGCAAGGGAGCGGAGGGATTAGGATGGATGGGGGTCACACAATTTGATGAGCTAAGGCAAGGGTGAAGGAAATGAGAAAGAATCCGATGTGAAAAACAATTATAAGTACTTTGTGTGAACTAGTATAAAATCATTTTTTTAAAAATGTTTAAAAGACACAGCCTTTGGACTGGCAACACAACTCCCTATGGATTATAATACCTGAACTTCTTGTAATCTTGCTACAGTTCAGAATTTACAAAACTTCTGATGCCTTTGAGCTGTGGTGCTGGAGAAGAGTATTGAATATACCATGGACTGCCAAGAAAACAAACAGATTTGTCCTAGAGAGGGTTAAACCAAGCAACTCCTTGGAGGCAAGGATTCTGGGGCTTCGTCTGACATACTTTGGGCATGTTGCAAGGAGGGACAGGTCCTTGGAGAGGAACATCATGCTTGGGAGGATGGAGGGATGGCGCAAGAGGGGAAGACCCTCTGTGAGATGGAT
>NW_006399809.1:622224-623356 GCF_000299155.1 Elephantulus edwardii | reverse complement strand
AAAAAAAAAAGCAACCCAACACTGCTCAATTAAATGTGTCCACATGAACTATAATTCAGCAATAAAAGGAGTCACACAACATGCTATTATGCTCAGTTTATAAGACAGAGTCTCCAAAAAAGTATCACAAATTACCATGATTCCTATTATACCAGGCTCTTCGGTGGGTAAGTTACAAGGAAAGCTTAACATGTAGCACTACTAAGCAAACCATTGGGAATAGTCTGATTGAATTTTACTCAAACTTCCTAGGTTTAGGATAATTCTTTCTTTCAAGGTAAAATGAATGGGTATGTTCCAGTTCTTTTGCCTGGAACTGGAAAAAAGGACATTATTTGGGGATTTCACCAATCCTCCAGTCCCCAGCCCTTATGCATTTGCTTTCTGCCGTCAGTCCCAAACCACAAGCTTTTAATTTTCTCTTAAGAATAAACCAATATTTACCAGTAAGCCTGCACTTATCCTAAAACCTTTACGGGAAACTATTGGTTTTGAGTAAATGTTAGATCTTGTTCAAGAATAGTTACCCATCCTTGGTGAGACAAGAAAAGGGATGGGGGTGGGGGGCCAGAAATGCATTTCTAATAGAAGGTTTAAGATGTGGGGTCTTTTTGTTGTTGTTTTTTTATTTCCTATCAAACAAGAAAACTTTATTTCCATTTGTTCACTTACTGTTTGTTTTCTAAGAGTTCGTATGAATTGCTCAATGACAAAATTCTTAGATATTGGAAAAGAATCACTCCCCATAGAAGACTTTAGAAGAATGAGTTGTAAAGAATTAAAGAGTTTAAGAAATTATTTCAGAAATACGTAATCACATATCTCTTTTAAACAGTTTTCTCCCATCTCTGTTTCAGAGCAGATTGAACCCATTATTGAACCCATCTTACTCAGTCTCTCCCCAACCCCAAGGTTAGTCCTGTTCTACAACAGTGTCACCATGCAATATTTGTCCCTTTGTGACTGGGACATTTCACTCAGCATAATGTTCTCCAGAGTCAGCCATTTTGAGTAATATTGCGTGAGTTCCTTGTTTTTTTTTTAATGCAGCATAGTATTCCATTGTTCTGTCATGACAGGAGTCTAGAGCGATGGCTACATGGTGGAGTGGACCTGGGGGAGGGTTTGTAAA
>NW_006399809.1:617729-621734 GCF_000299155.1 Elephantulus edwardii | reverse complement strand
TCCCTTTTCAGCAGGAAGTAGCTAAGAGAATACGCCATCCCCTTTTCCTTATGAATCAGGGTGAAGTCTCTCTCAGGGAGGAGTTCTAGGGAATGGCAAGGGGCTTTGACAAGCACTGTGGCAATTGGACAATTAAAACAGACGGGGCGGGGGGAAAGAAGAACGAACTGGGGAGGAGGGTGGAGAAAACAGTGCAACAACGAATGAATGAAAACCCAAAATCTCTCTAAATGTTCACTAAAACTAATGAAATTTAATAAAAAAATAAAAAAGAAATTATTTCAGTGAAATCTGGCTCTAATGTAGATATGCTTATAAATTTGATGTCTAAAGAAACTAAATTGTTAAAAAGGAAAAAATTTTTAAAAATTATCTATACTAGTCTTTTATTTGCTGTCCTTCCATTTATCATTTTAATAAATGTCTCTTTAACTATTTATGACCATCAGGTTTTTCCTTCCAATAACAAGTATTAGTATTTCAAAATATTCTCACAATCTAATGAGATTCTATTTCCTATTGCTTTTTATTTGTTGGTTGGTTGTTGTTGAGGTGGCAGTTGTTGATTTCCATGGAGTTGGTGCTAACCTGTTAGGTTGCCCAGCGCATAACGAAACAAAGCTTTGCCTGCCTTGCACCATCTTCACAAGCATTGGTAGATTGGAGTCTGTTGCTACAGCTAGTGAATTTTTAATATCTTTCAATCTTTGAGGCTCATCTTTCAACACTTTTGTTGTTGTTGTTATGTGCCATTGGGTTGCCTGCAACTTATAGTGACCGTATGTACAACAGCCCTAAACTTGTCCCATCCTGTGCCAATCTCACCATCTCCGACACACCTACCCCCCCCACCCCGTTACCCTAGTCACTGAATCAATCCATCTCATCGAGGGTCTTCGACACACCTACCCCCCACCCCGTTACCCTAGTCACTGAATCAATCCATCTCATCGAGGGTCTTCCTCTTCTACACTGTCCCTCGATCCTCCCATGCATGATGTCCCTCTCCAAGGACCTCTACCTTCTTACAGCATGTCCAAAGTATGTCAGAGGAAGCCCCAGAACCCTTGCCTCCAAGGAGCAGCCTGATTTAACCCTCTCCAGGACAAACCTCTTTGTTTTCCTAGCAGTCCATGGTATATTCAATACTCTTTTCAACACCTCAGCTCAAAGGCATCAATTCTCCTTCTATCATCCGTCGTCTTTGTCCAGCTCTCTGATACATAGCAAGTGACTGCAAAGACCATGGCATGTATCAGGTGCACATTAGTCTCCAGACTGACATCCTTGCACTTCACCACTTTAGAGAGGTCTCTAATCATAGACTTTCCCATCTCAATATGTCTTTTAATTTCCTGGCTGCTGGTGCCAAGAGTGTTGACTGTGGAGCCAAGCAAACCAATACTGTGAACAATCTCAACATCTTCACCATCCATTATGATACTGCCAGTCGGCCCAGTGGTAAGAATCTTTGTTTTCTTGATATTGAGTTTCAATCCATATTAAAGACTGTAGTCCCTGACCTTCCACAGCAAGTGCTTCAGGTCCTCCTCAGTTTCAGCAAGCAGGGTTGTGTCATCTGCATAATGCAGATTGTTGATGATTCTTTCAGCACTGTATTTAAAAAAAATAATGAGAAGCATAAAGTTTTCACTGACTGATTTTCAGATGTAGAGTATCAGTATTTTGTTTCTAGGTGATCTTAGTTCTGAAGCTTCCCTGAAACATGATCACCATGGATGACCTTGCTGATATATCAACAACATAACTTTCAGCATACCAACGAACAGACAGACAGATGTTGGTATTTCATTTTGCATCTGAAATATCAGTCATCAATAAATTCATCCACTGATAGCATCTCAATAATTTTTAATAGGAATCCAAACAAATATTCTGCAAGATCATGGACTGCTAGGAGAACAAACAGGTTCTTTCTATATAGGATGAGACCAGGCTGTTCCTTGGAGGCAAGGATTCTGAAGCTTCGTCTGTCATAATTTGGGCATGTTGCAAGGAGAAACTAGTGCTTGGAGACAGACATCATGCTTGGGAGAGTGGAGGGACAGCACAAGGGAGGAAGAACCTGAACAAGATAGATTGATTCAGTGATTGGAGTAATGGTGACAAGTGTGTTAGAGACAATAAGATTGGCACAGGATAGAGCAGGGTTTAGGGTTGCTATGAGTCACAGGTGACTTGACGGCACATAGCAACAACATGAATAAAAGGGGAACCATATGTCAAAATTCTCTATACAGAATCCCTAAAAAGATTCTAGGATAATAAGATATCCTAAGTATTTCTCAGAATGAATGACGAAGACATCTAAGCATTTTGGCCAAATTACAGGTGAACAACTTCCATACTAATTAAGCAAATTATTCTCATAATTGAAGAAGACAAGTTTTAATCTTAACTTGGCTGCCTTATTACATTTAAAATTTGCGCATCAGCTGGCATAGTTAGTTAGTTCCATTGAGTCAAGTACGACTCAGAGACACACTATGAACAAAAGATATGAGCCCTGTTTACCCTGAGCCATCTTCACACTTCCTGACCACACAAGACCCCATTGAAGCAGTCGCCATGTCAACTCACCTAGTTGAGGGTCTTCCTCTCCCCCTCCTATTCTCCACTTCTGCCAACATCATGTCCTTCCCCAAGGAATAGCACCTCCTACCAACATGTCCAAAGTATGTGAGGTGAAACCTCATCATTCTTGCTTCCAGAAAGCACTCAGGCTGAACCCTCTCCAAAACATATCTGGTCATTTTCTGGCCATCTATAGGATGTTCAGTGCTCTTCTCCAACATCTCGGCTCAAAGGCATCAATTCTTCTCCTGTCATCCTTATTTATTGTCCAGCTCTCAGATGCATAGTTAGTGATCAGAAAGACCATAGCTTGCACCTTAAGCCTCAAACTGATATTATTGCTCCTCAGTAGTTTTGAGAGGTTCCTAATTGCAGATTTTCCCAATGCAATGTGTCTTCTTATATCCTGAACGCTGGTATCAAGGATGTTAACTGTGGATCCAAGCAAGATGAAGCTGTTGACAGCTTCAATCTCCTCTCCATGCATCATGGCACTACCTATCAGTCCAGTGCTAAGAATCTTTATTTTCTTGACATTGAGATGCAATCCATAAGGAAGGCTGCATTCCTTGATCTTCTGCAACAAGTGCTTCCAGTCCTCCTCACTTACAGCAAGCAAAGTAGTATCATCTGCATCATGTAGGTTATTGCTTATTGATGAGGCTCCCTTCAGTCCTGATGCCACCCACACTCCTCCACCGAGTCCAGCTTCAATTTGCTCAGCATATAAATTGAATAGGTATGGGGAGAGAATACAACTCTGGTACACTCCCTTCCCAATTCCAAATTATGCTGTGCTCTCCTGCTCCATTCTCACGACAGCCACCTGGTCCAGGGAGAGGTTACACATGAGCACACTCAAGTGCTTTGGGATTCCCATTCTTGCCACAGCTTGCTATCATCCTCCCAGTCAAATGCCCTTGCATAATTAACGAAGCAAAAATTTACATTCTTCTGGTGTTTCTTACTTTCAGCCAGGATCCATCTGGTATCACCAATGATATCTTTGGAGGCTGCTCCCACAGCCTCTTCTAAATCCCGCTTGAGCTTCTGGCAGTTCCCTATCTGTGTACTGTTCTAGCCAGTTTTGAGTGATCTTCAGTTACAGCTACATGTGATATCAATGATTATTTTTTATAGTTTCCCCACTCAGGTTTATCACATTTCTTGGGAATGGAACTCTTCCAATCCAATGTCCAGACAGTTATCCTCCAAATTCCCTGGCATAGGCTGGTGAGAGCATCCAAGGCTGCATCTATTAAATGAAACAATTCAATTTTTTTTCTATATTTTCTTAATTTTCATAAACATTTACAGAGATTTTGGGTTTCCATTCATTCCTTGTTGCACTATTCTCTCTACCCTCCTCCCAGTTTGTTCTTGTCCAAATGCCACAGTGCTTGTCAAAGC
>NW_006399809.1:566525-611079 GCF_000299155.1 Elephantulus edwardii | reverse complement strand
CTGGCGGCCTCGCCCTCGCGCTGCGTCTCCCTCATGCTGCCGAAACAATTCAATTTTTATATCATCCATTCCTGGCACCTTGTTTTTTTTTGCTAATGCCTTCAATGAAGCTTCTACTTCCTCCTTATTTATCATTGGCTCCTGTTCATCTGGTACTTCCTAAAATTTTCAGTGTCGATCAATTCTTTTTGGTACAGTGACTCTAAGTATTCCCTCCATCTCTTTTGATGTTTTCTGGGTCATTCAATATATTGCCCATAGCATTTTTCAATATTGCAACAAGAGGCTTCAATTTTTCTGCTCTTTCAGCTTGAGAAATGCAGAGCAAGTTCTTCCCTTTTTATTCTCCAACTCAAGTTCCCAACACATTCTATTATAATATTTTGTTTTGTCCTCCTGAGTTGCCCTTTGAAATCTTCTGCTTAACTCACTTCATCATGTTTTTCTTTCATTTTGGATTAAATCTCTATGCACATCAAAAACTTTTCCCAGCAAGGCTAAATGAAAACCTACAGACTAGGAACAAACATTTGGTAATTCCATCTCAGCCAAGAGTCTTATAACAAAAGTTTACAGAATACTCCTGGGCCTCCACAAGAAAAAGACTGATAACCTAATTACACAATGGGCAAAAGATATTCAAAAGGCACACAGACACATGAAGAAATGCTCCAAATCACGGACAATAAGAGAGATGCAAATCAAAACCACAATGAGGTATCATCTCACTCCAGTAAGAGTTAAGAGTGGCAAAGTTTAATAGGGCAGCAGGTATTAATTGTTGGAAAGAATATGGCTAGAAAGGAAAACGGTGCAACCATTCTGGAAAGCAGTTTGGAGCTTCCTTAAACCTGAATATAGAAATTCCATAAAACCCAGCTCTTCCACTACTTGGAAAATACCCTGAGAATATGAGAGCTGAGGCAGAAATTGAGATTTGTAGGCCAATGTTCATAACAGCATTATTCACCATTGCAAGAACATGGAAACAGCCCAATGTTCAACCACAAATGAATGAATTGAAAAATTATGGTACATTCACACACTGGAATACTATGCAGCACACAGGAGCAATAACTTTGTAAATTATTACCTAACTTGGGAGGGACTGGAGAGCATTATGCTGAATGAACTAACTCAGTCCCATAAAGATAAGTATTGTATAAAACCATTATTGTAGAATGAGATAAGTATCCAGGAGTGGTGGGAGAGGCTGGAAGCAGAGGGATGTGGATGTGCAGAGGAAAGGGGGGATTTGATAGGTGGGGGTGGTGAGGGAAATGGAAAGAATTTGTTCAAATTTGTATTTGAATTTTGTAAATAAAAATAATAAAAAAAGAAAGACAAAAATTCCAGTGCCATCTTTAGAGTCTCTTCTGACATCTGTTTTGATTTTTTTCTTTCTCTTCTTTTTTTGTAATGACTTTTTGCTTTCTTCATGGATGATATAATTGATGTCATCCCACAACTTATCTGGTCTTCGATCATTGGTGTTTAATGTCTCACACCTTTTTAAGATGATCATGAAGTTTACAGGGAATTTATTCAAGATCGTATCTTAGTTCCTGTGAACATATTTTAATTTTCTTCAGCCTCAGTCTGAAATTGTATATGAGTAATCGATGATCAGACCCATAGTCCACCCCTGCCCTAGTTTTGATTGCTGATACTGAGCTTCTCAAAAGATTTTTTCCACAAATATAATGAATCTGATTCCTATGCAGCCCATCAAGTGAGATCCATATATAAAGTTGTTGTTTGTGTCTTGCAATGAATAAATCAAAAGGTATTTGCTATATATAAAGTAGAGTCAATAACATTCATTCTATTTTCAGCCTCATATCTATTATAAAGCCCATATTTTTCAGCTACTATTCTTTCTTCACTGCTTCCCACTTTTGCATTCCAATCACCAAGTGTCATTAAGGCATCTTGATTGCATGTGTGGCCAATTTTGGACTGCAAGATTTGGTAAAAATTCTCAATATCTTCCTTCTTGGCTCCAGATGTAGGAGCAGACTTTTGAATAGTAGTCATGTTATTATGTGTATGGATATTATCCTATCACTCACAACATTGTATTTCAAGATAGAACTTGAAATTTACTTTTAGACTATTAATGCAATGCTATTCTTCTGCTGTTTTTAATTTCCTGCAAAGTGTACCATATGATTATCTGATTTAAAGTGGCCAAAGCTGGTCCACCTCATCTCACTAATGCCTAGTATGTTGGTGTTCAAATGTTCCATTTCATTTTTAACAATTTCATTTTTCAACATTCAAGCTAGGTACATTCTATGCTCCAATTATTAAAATATCTGTGTTATTATTTTCCGTTATTTCAACTTTCTTCCAATCTGAGCTCTACCACTCCACTACTATAAATATCCTCCTACCTTTAGTGTCCATAGTGTTTTGAAAGACTTGTTATTTAGGAAGTAGATGGTGCATCCTATTTCCTACTCTGTCTTAATTCTCCACCAAAACCTTCTCACCATAGGTAACCCTTATTGCATCTGACACACCAGTGGCACAGATTTTAGTATCACAACAACCCCAAGTTATCTCAGTACAGCAAACTGACAGACAAGTGCTGTACCACTTTAAACAAAGTTCTTCTCAAACACAGTTAACACCAACCAACTTTTAAATACAAAGGTCTTTCCACAAGGTCCTTTTTGCTTAAACAAGAGGTTTCCAGTGCACAAATGATTGTTAATGAAATTAGAAATGGCCAATCAGCTTACACTTAATAGTTGGCAAAATAAAAAAATGCAAAACAGTTTACACCCAGCTTTTAAGTAAATTAAAAGAAACAAACAAACCATAAACAAAAAAGTAAACAAACAAAAAACACCCTCAAAAATCCAATGGCTCCAAGCTGGAGACTGTATATTTTAAGTATCTAGAACAAAAAATCCTCTACAGGAAGAAATGTAAGAGGTCTGTTCTCTTTCCTGATTCCTTGATATAGTCCTAGAATATAGCTGGCTTTAAAGATCACTTATAGGCCCTATTGAAGAGTGAAAATGATCAATACCAAGAAATTATAACTTCAAGGCTACCTTGAGGAACATCAGAAGAAAGTCCTAATGATCCAGTTAAAGGAGGGGGGGGAAACCCAAAAACCTCTCAAACAATGACAAATCCACAGAGCTATTCTAACAATGTTGTTGTTGTTGTTGTTTTTGTTGTTGTTGTTATTTTTATGTGTAATGAGTTATGAGTTAAAGAGTACCAATAGCAACCACATGAATAACAAATGTGAATCCTGTACTATGCTGTGCCAACCTCACAATCTCTGACATACACAATTCCATTGATGCAGTCACAGTGTCAATCCAACTGATTGAGGGTCTTCCTATCATTCATCAACCCTTCACTTTTCAAAGTATGATGTTTCTCACTAAGGAATAGCCTTTGCTAGTAACACGCCCAAAGTACATGAGAGGAAGCTTTGCCATCCTGGCCTCCAAAAAAGAACTCTGGAAGACCTGCAAGACATATCTATTTGTTCTTTTGACAATCCATAGGACATTCAATACCCTTCTCTAACACCAAAGCCCTTGTGTCATCTTTATTTATTGTCTAGCTCTTGGATTCCTAGCAAGTGATTGAAAATACTATGGCCTGAATTAAACTCTCCTTATGTTGGAGAATGTTGAGAGTGGAGGGAGGTCCTCTGGACAGGACAGATAGCCTAAGCTCTGGAGAAGTGCAAGCCTCAAAACAGCCTTTAACACAGGGTAGAGAAAGTTCTCCTGTGTTTGGCCGTACTGGCTTGAAAAAATTCACCACCTGGGAAGATGGCTGCTGCATTTGTTGAGCGGAGACTAGTTCGTACAAGACTGAGGGTCTCCTATCCAATCCTCATGACCCACGTCTACAAGCCAACCCTATCTGTCTTCCTGTTTACTTGCTTGTATATAAGTGTGCTGCAGCCCCCAATAAAATTGAGCTGGATTGACTCTCTGAATGGCTCCTGGAGTGGTGTCTCAATTGTACTTACTCCCATCAGGGTGTTGTTGTTCATTGCTGGCAAACAGACAGTGACAACCTGAGTCCTCAAATGGACATTATTGTTCTTCAATAATTTGGAAGCATCCCTGACTACATACTTTGCAAATGCAATATATCTCCTGATCTCCTGAATGCTGGTACCAAGGTGTTGCCTGTAGAAACAAGGAAGATGAAATTATTGAGAGTTTCAATCTTCCCTCTATCTATCAATTTTACAACAGTGGCACTATGCAGTATTTTTCCTTTTGTGACTGAGATATTTCACTCAGCATAATGTCCTCCAGGGTCACCCATTTGTGTATTTCATGAATGTCTTGTTTTTCAATGTAGCATAGTATTCCATATAACACGACTTCACTAGTCATCTGTTTGTTGATGGGCATTTAGGTTGTTTCCAACTCTTTGCTATTGTGGACAAAGCCACAATAAATATGAGTGTACATATACACACTTATGTGGCAGTTATCGTTTCTTTAGGTTATATTCCTAGTAATGGAATTCCTGGATCAATTGGTATTTGTATTTGCAACTTCTTGAGAAAGTGTCATACTTCCTTTCATAGTGGATGCACCATTTTACACTCCCACCAACAGTGAATAAGGGGTCCAGTTTCTCCACAGCTTGGCCAGCATTTGTTGTTTGCTGTTCTGTTAAAATTTGCTATTCTTACTGGGGTGAGATTATATCTCATAGTTGTTTTGATTTGCATCTCTCTTAGAGATAGGGATCTTGAACATTTCTTCATGTATTTGTTGGCTATCTGAATGTCTTCTTTGGTGAAGTGTCTGTTCATATCCTGTGACAATTTTTCATTTGGGTTGTTTACCTTTATCTTGTTGTGCTGCTCAAGTATTTTATAAATTCTAGATATAAGTCCCTTATCTGACATGTCATTACCAAATCGTTTTTCCCAGTCTGTGGCTTCCCTTTTTATCCTGTTGCAGTTTTTGAACGTGCATAGGGATTTGATTCTTAGAAGGTCAAATTCATATATTTTATCTTCTGCTTGTAGATTTTTCAGGATGCTTGGAAGACTGTTTATGTTGTGGATTAGGACATCTAAAGTTCTTCCAATCTTTTCTTTAATGAAGTTTATAGTCCTTGGTTTTAATTTTAGGTCCTTGATCCACTTTGAGTTGATTTTTGTGTATGGAGTGAGGTGTGGATCTTGCTTGAGTTTTTGCAGACAGTTTTCCAATTTTCCAACACCATTTATTAAAAAAGATATCATTTACCACTTAACTGATTTAATATCCTTGTCAAAAATCAGTTGACCATAGGTAGATGAGTTGATTTCTGGATTCTTAATTCTATTTCATTGATCTATGTGTCTGTTATTGTACAAGTACCATGCTATCTTGACCACCACAGCAGTGTAGCAGGATTTGAAATCAGGGAGTGAGATGCCTTCTACTTTGTCTTCTTAAGGAGTGTTTTGCTTATTTCTTAAGGACTCCTTGCCACTTGACTTGGGAAATTTTTAAATAAAAATTTATCATATTCCATTATCTTTTTTGTGTGATTTATTCTTTGGCTCATTTGTTTGTGACTTTTTAAAAAATATTTTATTAATTTTAATGAACAATTAGAGAGATTTTGGATTTCTTTTCATTCATTGTTGCATTTTTCTCCCTGCCCCCTGTGCCTCCAGATTGCTTTTCTCTTTGAAAAGTAAAAGAAAAATTTCTCCATTGGTATACATTCTCCCCCCCCCTCCCACCCCGTACATCCACTATGCAACCTTCATTCTGGACGCTTGTCATAACCATAATACTCAGTCATATATATCTTTTAAACTGTTCTCTCCCTCATCTGTTTTAATTCCGTATACAAAATTTATTCAATTTTTCTCAGTCTCATCCCAACCCTGATGTCAGTCCCATTCTACAACAGTGGCACTATGCAGTATTTGTCCTTTTGTGACTGACATATTTCACTCAGCACAATGTCCTCCATGGTCACCCATTTTGAATAATATTGTATGAGTTCCTTGTTTTTCAATGCAGCATAGTATTCCATTGTGTGAATATACCACAGCTTCTCTATCAATTTGTTTGTTGATGGGCACTTAGGTTGTTTCCAACCCTTTGCTATTATGAATAAAGCTGTGATAAACATGGGTGTGCATATATCTGCCTGGGTGGAAGTTATGGTTTCCTTAGGGTATATTCCCAGTAGTGGAATAGTTGGGTCAATTTGTATTTCTCTTTACAACTTTTTGAGAAAGTGCCATACAGCCTTCCATAGTGATTGCACCATTTTACACTCCCACCAACAGTGAATAAAGGTTCCAGTTTCTCTGCAACCCCACCAGCATTTGTTGTTTGCTGCTCTGTTAAATTTTGCTATTCTTACTGGGGTGAGATGATATCTCATGGTTCTTTTGATTTGCATCTCTCTAAGTGTTAGGGATTTTGAACATTTCTTCATGTATTTGTTTGCCATCTGAATGTCTTCTTCGTTGAAGTGTCTTTTCATATCCTGTGCCCTTTTTTCAACTGGGTTATTTACTTTTATCATGTTGTGGTGCTTGATTATGTTATAAGTTCTAGGTATAATTTCCTTATCTTTAACCTAGTTGTATCATTAAAGAACCCTTTTCCAAATACAGTGCCTTAGGTTGAGTTCTCTATAAAACCAACGCCTAGAAATGTGTGTGTGTGTGTGTGTGTGTGTGTGTGTGTGTGTGTGATTTTTTTGTGGCATTGCCATGGGATCAGAACAGACTTGTAACTGAGCCTTATATTGGGTGTTCAAGACTATAAATCATACAGGATATTGTTCATCTTTCTCCTCAGGGGGCCTCTGATAGATTCAAACCACTGGAATATTGTAGTCTTTAGGTACACACACACACACACACACACACACACACACACACATACATAGATACAAACACATACACATACATAGACCAACACACGTATATAATGCATATGTACACACACCTATACATGTATACACAAATACATAAACATATATACATACACAAATACATATACATATATACACAAAAACATATACAAATATACACATACACACACACACACACACACACACACACATATATCTCGTTGTTGTTGTTGTTTTGTACCATTGAATCAGAACCAATTCATAGCGGCCCTCCAGTAGATTTTTCAGAGGCAGTTAATCACTCTGGATGATTGTCCATCTTTCTCCCATGGAGCAATTGGTGGACTTGGTGGATTCAAACAATCATTGACAATATCAACTTTTTCTCCATCTATCATAACGTTGCTTATCAGTACAGCGGTGAGAAATCTTGTTTTCTTTATGTTGAGATACTATGATTTTTGAAGGCAGCTGTCCTCAATCTTCCACAGCAAGCATTTTAAGTCCTCTTCTCTTTCAGTAAGCAAGGATGTGTAATGAAGTTTTTAATTAATTTTCCTCTGACTATGATGCCACATTCTTCTTCAAAGAGTACAGCTTCTCAAATGATTTGATCAACATACAGATTTAATAGATATGGAGAAAATATGCAACCCAGATGCACTCCTTTCCTTAATGTAAACCATGCAGCATTCCCTTGCTTTATTTGGACAGTATCTTCTTGGTGTAGGTTTCATATGAGCAAAATTAAATGTTCTAAGATTTCCATTCTTCTCAATGTTAACCTTTGTTTCTTATGATCCACAGAATCAAATTATTTTGAATATTCACTAAACCATAAAAAGACATTTTCCTAATAATATTTTCTGCTTTCAGCCAGTATTCATCTAAGACCAGAAATTATATCCCTGGTGCCATGACTTCTTCTAAACCCAGTTTGAACTTCTGGCAGTTTCTTGTCAATTTATTGTTTTAGTCACTTTTGCATAATCTTCAGAAATATTTTGCTTACATGTGATATTAATGATAATGTGGATAATTTTCATATTCTATTAGATCTTTCTTCTTGGGAATGGTAGAAAAATATGGATTTCTTCCAGTTAGCCACTTAAGCAGTTGTCCCCCAATTTCCTGCCATTGGCTAATGAGCACATCAAAATTTTATTATTTGGAAAATGTCAGTTCCATCAAGGCTTTATTTTTTTGCCAGTACCTTAATATTGTTCTTAATTTCCATTGGCTCATGTTCATATAGTGCTTTCTAAAATTTTCCAGTGTCAATAAATTATTTTTGGTAGAGTGATTCTGTGTACTCCTTCCATCTTTTTTTGATGCTTCCTGAGTAACTCAAGATTTTTACCATATCATCTCTTAGTATTGCAACTCCAGGCTAGAATTTTTCTGTTATTTCAACTTGAGAAATACCAGAGTAAGTTCTTTGTATATTATTCTCTAGCTCCAGCTCTCTGTACATTCCATTATGATATTTTGCTTTGTCTTCTCTGTTGTTTGAAAATTTCTGCTCATCTCTCTTTCTTTGGCATTTTGTTCCCTTGTTTTGGCTTTTCTATGATCTAGTGGAATTTTCAGAATCTCTTCTGATATCTATGTTGGCCTTTCCCCACCTCCTCTTCTATCTTCATAATGACCTTTTACTCTCTTCATGAGTGATATCTTTGATTTCATACCATAATTCAGCTGGACTTGGATAATTAGTGCTTAATGCTTCATACTTGTTCTGGAGATGATTTTTAAATACTTAGAAATAGAAATATGCATGTCATTATGCCAATACAGCAATTGATAGACAGATGTTGTCTCTCTTAACAGAATAGCATAATCATTTATACAAATATCATGGTGCAGGACAGACTTCTGAGCTCAGATGAGGCTAGTGATGGCACTGAAGGATGGAGTTCTGGAAGGAGTATTATGGGATAAAGAGTAGCTCAGTTGTATCGTTAGTGCTGGGGCTTCATGCAAGGTCCAAGGATCCAAAGCTAAAAGGGTGGGAACAGAATAGTGTGCCCCCAGACTGCAGGATGTTTGAGATAACTGCATGTTGCTATAGGATGTCAGAGAAGTTTTTCACCTCTGATTTCTTTAGGGTAAATTCCCAGCAGTGGCATATTTGGGTCTTATGAGATTTCTTTGTTCAGTATTTTTTTAATTTCAATAAAATTGTTATTTTATACTGGTTTACTTACAAAGTTTGTATACATTGTTTTTCACACTCGATCTTTCCCATTTCCTTTACCCACCCCTACCTCCACCCAATCAATTTGTGCGACCCTATGATTAAATGCCCTCATTCCTCTGTTTCCCCCCTGCCTTGAATTCTCAGACGTTCTACAATAATGGTCGTAAACAGTACTTGTCCTTTCAGGACTGAGTTAATTCCCTTACCATAATGCTCTCCAGGCCCTCCCAAATTAGGTAGTAATTTACATAATCATTAATTTCTTTTTGAGAAAATACTAAACTGCCTTCCATAGTGATTGGACCATTTCATAGTACCACCAGCAGTGCATCAGAGTTCCATTCTTTCTGTATCCTCACCATTTATTGTTTGCTGTCCTGTTAAATTTTCCACTGTTGCTGAAGTGAGATAGTATGGCATTGTTGTTTTGCTTTGTATCTCTCCGATTGCTAGTAATCCTGAATATTTCCTCATGTGCTTGTTGGCCATCCAAATGTCCTCTTTTGTGAATATTTTTTCTTTTCTTTTGCCCATTTTGTAACTGAGTTATGGTCTTTTCCTTGTGGAACACTTGTAGTACTCTGTAAACTTTAGTTATGAGATGATTGTCTGAAGCATAATTGCCAAACTTTTTCCCAGTCTGTGGGTTTTCTTTTCATCCTACTGGAAAAAAAATTTTGATGCCCACTGTGACTTGATTTATAGAAAGTCTCATACATCCATTTTTATCATTTCCTGAATCTGAATTTCTGGCTATATTTGCCATAATTTAGGACTTTTAAGTTTGTTCTTATTTTGTTTCTTATGGTCTCTATGGTTTTAAATTTACCCTTAGGTCTCTGAAAGACTTGGTGTGATAAGAGAGGTAGATGAGCTTTTTAAAGGTAGGCGTCCAGTTTTTCCAACATCATTTGAGGGCAGTCATTTCCCATTTAATAGATTCTGCTTACTTCTCATGTCTCAATTGACTGTAAGTAGATGAGTCAATTTCTGAGTTTTCAATTCTATCCCACTGGTGGTAAGGAATTGCACTGCCAACACAAAGATATGCAGTTTGAATTCACCAGCTGCTCCATGATAGAAAGACAAGCAATCCCTTCCCACACACTTGACTGTTTCTGAAAATCCACTGAAAAGTCAGCTATGAGTGAGTTACAACTTGACAGTATTCAACAATAGTAGTATGTCTATCATACCAAAAAATATGCTGTTTTAGTTGCTAAGACTGTGTAGTGGATTTTGAAATAAGGAAGTGTGATGTCTCCTACTTCATGTTTATTTTTCAGAAGAGTTTTGTTAATAGTTTAGTGAATAAAAATTGAACCATATATTTAAAATAATATATGTCATTGTATTTTTAGCTTCCCCTTAAGTCTGTAATACTTCTTACATTCCAATGATTTTTGACACCAAACTGTATGCTCTTAGATTGAGTTATAAATGATATTGCACTTGGGAATCTTATTTTGATTAGAAAAAGAATATCAGAAGGCTAAAAAAATCTTATCGACAAAATTTAAGGTAGTGCTACTTTACTTTGGTGTAGAGAAGTTTGATTAGTTAATAAGGTAGTTTGATATTTACATTGTGTAAAAAGCATTCTTCCTGCTGATATCAAGCTTTAAAAATATCATTTCCTATCCATCCACTAAGAATCAAAGATATAGTAAACCTGTCCAGAATACCAAGATTTATAATTTTGTAAATTCCTGTATTTGGTGTCTTGGTTTCCATTATATAAGGCCATGAGGGGTAAGGTGACCTCAGACCAATTATAAACCAAATTGTTTGAATTGCTGAATCATTATCAAAAGACACAGGAAGACTGAAAATTACACAGAGCTTTGCAAAGTTTTGGCACATGAGTTCTATTTGTGCTGGCTCTGCACTGTCAGGAAGTGTTATAAATACACAGCTTAGAGGTGTTTTGCACAGTAAATTTTCCTCAATTCCAATCAAGCAAGGAGAAGAACACAAGGATAAGGAAAAATAATTACTGCTCAATTACCTAGTTTTCAAATAAACTAATGTCTAGCAACATTATTTTCTCAGACTCAGAATAAAACAAGCCAACAAAAGGTACTAAAGAGAGAATGAAGGTCAATCTTTACTATTCTCCCATTATAGAAAATTAGAATTGCCATAAGCTGCATATGGCAAAAGAATGTGGTGCCCAGTTGCTTTATAAAATGGAAGATTAAAAGTAAATATATTTTTGCACCTAATTCCAACTATATCTATGATTTCATAATTTAGCTGCTTCCTGAACTAGAGTATAGTTGTGGTTTGTTGTATTCCACTGGGTTCAACCCACCCATGGCTGATCCTCTGGTTTTCAGAAGCAGTTCATTGCACAGGAGATTGCCCATCCTTCTCCAGCATAGTGTGAGATGGATTTGAACTGCATGTCTTCAGGATTGCAGCACAGGTACTATATACTTAAATGATAGTTTTAGTTTGTGTTGATCTTGTACTGCATAGTAAAACTACCCCATAGTGATTCTAAGGATTTTTTTTATCTTTATGGAGCAGATTGTCATATAGTTCACCTGCGCAGCAGCTGTTGAATTTGAATCACCAAGCTTTTGAATAACAAACAGGTGCTTAACCACCACACCACCAGGACCATAATAACATTTTATTCAAATATGCTCCAGCAAACATTTGTCTCCTAAATGTAATCAACGAGATCTTTCATGTTCTCTGCTGTTAATTATCATGACAATTTACAATTCTTTTTTCAATATTATTTCTTTCTTTACAGTCATACTGATGTAGTGTATGTCTGTAACTGTGGCTCAGCTTTCAGACAAACAACAGACAGTTTTATAATATGAAAAATACTAACAGGAGATAAGCGTATCTTGGATCAACCATAAGAGATCAAATGGTCAGTATTTTCTCAGGGAAGGGAAGTTCAAAGGAGGTAAGGCCAGGAAATGAAGATACATGGAAAGGCTAAGCACACGTAAGAAATAGGAAAACTGATGTTACATTATATAGTGGGGAATTCAGTTGGTATAACAAATAAAAAATATATACATATTGTAGACTGGAAAACCAATTTTCTCCAGAACTTTGACTCACATTACAATAATAAATTATTTAAAGAAAGAAGTATTTCAGCTACAAAAGTATATAGTTAAATCTTAAATGAAAGAAGATAATTTGGATATATGCTGTTATGATTTTAACTGCTGGAAAGGCAACACTGTAAAGATAGTGAACAGATAAGTAGGTTCCAGAATTTGAAATGATGGTAAATTGGGATTAATAGATGGAGTGCGTGCCATTACTACGGTAATGAAACTATTCTGCATGATACGAAAAAGTGAACACATGAACATTTTAACATTTGTCAAAATCCTTATGACTATATTATACAAAACTAAACATTAATTTATTTTATTATATTTTTTTTTGTGTGCGTGTACCGTCAAATCAGATCTGACTGGTACAGGAGGAGATTGCCCCTCCTTCCCCGGCAGAGCATCTGGTGGATTCGAACCGTGCACCTCTGGGATTGTAGTTGCAGCTTCTTGCCACTAGGCCACCAGAGTTCCCTAAACATTAATTTAAATTATGAATTTATTTAACAGTATTGCTCTGGTGGCCTAGTGGCATGAAGCTATGTTGCAATCCCAAAGGCAGGCAGTTCAAGTCTACCAACTACTACCTGGAGAAAGATAGGCAATACCCTCCAGGGCAATTGACTGCTTCTGAAAACCCACTGAAGAGGTAGCTATGGGTCAGTTCCAACTCAAAGGTTCACAACAACAACAATGGCATGGCATGTATATAAGTTTATCAATAGTAACAAATATATTTATTGCATTAGTGGAATGCATTGGTAGCCTAGTTAATAATGAGTATTTTTCAGACCTTAGATATTAGATGTCAGTGACATATTCAGGTATAAATGTGCCTGAGTCAGTTTGAAATATAGGAAAGCTTAATTGAATAATAAAGATTAAAAAAATACACAAATCTGGGTTAAATATTTGTGTGGGTTATGACTAAAACCAAGTAGGTATACAGTGGAAAAGATTACTAGTTTTAAGATATACTCTGTATCTCCTTGACAGCACCTTGATTGCCACTATCAGATCCAAGATCCTTCATGCTCCTCTCAAACGAACAGAAAAACCAAACTCATTGCCATCAAACTGATTTCAATCCATACCAACTCTAAAGAACAGAGCAGAACTGACCTCATCAGTCTCCAACTTGATCATCTTTATACTGACGAGTATTGTTTCCAAGGATGTCATGTTTACTAATGAAGATCAAAGATTATATATTCACTGTGGATTGTACCAAACACAAAGCAAACAAAAATTCTCACAAGTGAACTAATTAAAAAATCATGATAACGTACTGGAAAAATTATGGGTTTCAAGGATTTCCTTTTACTTGGATCCATAATCAACACTCTTGGAAGCAATAGTAAAGACATCAAACATTCTATGGATTAAATCTGTTTCAAAGAACCTCCTTAAATTACTTAAGAGCAAGGGAGGATATTGAAGGACTAAGATGTATTTGACACGTGCTCATTACAGTGATTTTGTAGACTCATCCATTTAGATTATAAAGTTTTCCCTGATATACTGTCCTATATGAAAAATAGTTGTCATTAATATTGTTAGTTGCTGTTTAGTCAAACATGACTCATAGTGACCTTATGAACAACTAATCTGATCATGCCCTATCCTGCACCATCCTCAAAATCTCTGACATACTCTAACCCACTGCCATAGTCACCATGTCAACCTATGGTTGAGGAACTTCCTCTCTTTCACCTCCCCTCTACCTTCTGAAGCATATCTCTCTCCAAGAAATAACCTCTCTTAGAAGCTTACCCAAAATATGTGAAATGATGTTTCATCATCTTTGCCTCCAAAGAGCACTCTGACTACATCTTGTCCAAGACATTTTTGTTTTATGGACAGTCCATGAAATATTCAAAACACTCTCCAACATCATAGATCAAAGGGATAAATTCTTTTGTCATTTTTAGTCATTGTCCAGCTCTCAGTAGCATAGCAAGTAACTATGCTAAAAAAGACCATGACCTGACCCAGGTGTACCTTAGTTGTCAAACTCACATCATTACTCCTCAATAATTGATAGAGGTCCTTAACTATAGAATTACCCAATGAAATATGTCTACTGATTTTCTGACTGCTAGTACCAAGTTGTTGATTGAGGATCCAAGTAAGATGAAGCCATTGACAGTCTCAATCCCTTCTCATTTAATCATGATGTTGCCAATCAATCAAGTGGTGAGAATTTTCTTTCTGTTTTTTTGGTTTTTTGTTTTGGGTTTGGGTTTGTTTTGGTTTCTGATTGTTTGTTTGTTTTGTTTTGTTTTTGTTTTTTACATTGAGATGCAACCTTTATTGAAGGCTGAAGTGTTTAACCACCTACAATGAGTGCTTCAAGTCTTCCTTATTTTCAGCACGCGAGATTGTGTCATCTGCATAATTAAGGTTATTGATAAATCTTCCTTCAATCCTGATGCCACATTCTTGTTCACTTCTCATATAATTTGTTCAACATACAGTTTGAACAGAAATTTAGAAAGGATACTACCTTGACACAAAACACCTTTCCTAATTTTCAACAATCCAGTGTTCCTTTGCTCTGTTCAACAACCTCCTGGTCTAGATACAGGCTTCAAATGAGCAAAATTATGTGTTCTGCAATTCCCATTCTTCATAATGTTGGCCATAATTTCTTACAATCTTCACAGTCAAATGTCATACAATTACCATATAGGACAATACAGAGAATACCTCTATTGTCGAAGAATTTTCTGTTGAACTGTGTCATTTTCTTTGTTCAATAGCTTCTTGCACAGTGCAAAAATTTTTGCAAGAGACTTGACTTTATTTTTACTTGACTTTATTTTTCTTTTACTTGACTTTTACTTTATTGTCTTTATGTATTTATTTATTAACCTTTTATTGTTCAGTAAAAGGACTCAACAACACTAAAAATTAAAAAAAAAGGAATCAAACAAGAGTGAAAATTTGAGAGACTAAGGATAAAAAATCTTTTTGAAAGCAATTGAGGCAACCTAAAATTGAGACCTTCATGTTTTTCAATGTTGTTTCCATGTAATGAGGGCTACCCTTTTCCCCGAAGAGAAAGTCAATCATATTTGTTTTTATTCCTCCCACCATGTACCTATGAGGAACACTATTGTCCCTAAGTTTTCTTGGGGGGAAAAAATATGGGTTCCATACTGAAACTGAGATTTTTAATTACTTACTCACTTGCTCTTAAACTCTTTTTCTATCTAACATAATGGTGCTGAAACCGGGGACCCATATTGACTGGAAGGAATGTGCAGTCATGGGCTGAAACCTCCTTTCCGTTTCTCCTCAACTGGCCAACCTGGAGAGGTTAAGGTCACTATGGCTTATCAACCCAAAGCTACTTGTTTTCTCAAGCAGTTGCAGCCCATGGCATGTGACTGGTGCAAGAGCCTACCTGGGTTCTTAATTGGTCTGGCTTGTATGCTTCAAAATAGGTCAAACTTCTCTATCTCTGCCTCTACTTTCATAATGGTCCTGAAGATTGAAAACTATTTGCCATTAAATCGGAAAACATTTAACACTGGCTCCAATTCTCAACTGCCTAAAGCCGTCCCTTTCAGATCAAAGGAACAAAAAGTCAACATGGATTCAACTTCTCTTTGGAGTGGACTTTTGGTAAGATCTGAAAGCAAGAAGTGGTCTCTTTGTCACCTGTGGAAACAGTGTCTACCCTTGTTTGCCAACCAATTGGACAGGAACATGTACACGAAGCTATCTACTTTTCACTGTTTCACTCACAAGTAACTCTGGATTAATACCTACTCCCCTAAGCAAAACCTTAAACACAAGGAGGACTCCACCCCATAGTGTCTGACCTGGAAATAGTAACAAGAGTAGCCACCATCATTACAGGCCTAGGCATATCCCAGAAAAATTCCAGAACTCCCCAAGACTTTTCCAAGAGTCTGTAGATGATATTGCTGCTCAGATCATTACAGTAATCTAGTGCAACAAGGAATCCCCCCTTGACTGCCCCCCTTCCTAACTCCCTTTCTGGTCATTTTTTTTAATAACTCTTGCTTCCTGTTTTATAAATCTCTTTCAGAAATTTTTAATAAATCACCTCACGACCAACTCTCTAGCAACTGCCCAAGAACATGAGAAAATGATGCTCCTCCTTCAGACCATACAGAAAACCAACACCAGCTCCTCAACATTGCCCCAGTTCAGCAGGAAGTAGCTAAAGATAACTTTGCTCCTATCCATTATGTTCCTTTAGGGTCTGAAATGAAGGACAAATATAGCAGTTTGCCCCAGGCCTGATCACTCCTTGAGAAACCTGATAACAAAAAGCAGCCTGGAACCTGATTAAGATCGGTGCTCCTTAGTCCTCCCTGTACCTTCTTAAAATCCCTCCCTAAAAGTTTACAGACTTAGGGTTTCCAGTCATTCATTGTTGTACTTTTCTCCCTGCCCACCCCCTCTCCCACAAATCACTCCTATGCTTGAAAAGAAAAAGGAAAGCGCTTTCATTGTTATGCAATCCCTTCCCCCTAGTTCACTCCATTATTCAGCCTTCACTCCAGACTTCTGTAATGACAAGAATACCCATTCATATATCCCTTGTAATAAGATCTGTCCCTCATCTGTTTCAATGCAATATACATCATTCCTCCCCTTCTTTTCTGTCTTCCCTCAACTCTGGTGTCACTTTCATTTTACAAAAGTGGCTCTATGCAATATTTATCATTTTGTGGCTGAGATATTTCACTCAGTATAATGTCTGACAAGGGACTTATATCTAGAATTTATAAAATACTCGAGCACCACAAAAAGATAAAGGTAAATAACCCAATTGAAAAATGAGCACAAGATATGAACAGACACTTCACCAAAGACATTCAGATGGCCAACAAGCACATGAAGAAATGTTCAAAATCTATAACTCTTAGAGAGATGCAAATCAAAACAACTATGAGATATCATTTCACCTCAGTAAAAATAGCAAAATTTAACAGAACAGCAAACATCACATGCTGGCAAGGATGTGGAGGAACTGGAACCCTTATTCACTGTTGGTGGGACTGTAAAATGGTGCAACCACTATGGAAAGCTATATGGCACTCAAAGAGCTGCAAATAGAAATACCATTTGACCCAGCAATTCCACTACTGGGAATTTACCCTAAATAAACCATAACTGACAGCCAAGCACAAATAAGAATACTCATGTTTATTGTGGCTTTGTTCACAATAGCAAAGAGTTGGAAACTACCCAAGTGCCCATCAACAAAAGAATGGATAGAGAATCTCTGGTATATTCGCACAATGGAATACTATGCTGCATCAAAAAACAAGAAACTCATGAAATATTATGCAAAATGGATGACCCTGCATGCCATTTTGATCTTCTCTGCTCGTGGTCACTTGGAGTCCTTCTCAGGCCCTGCAACAAAAACCTGTTCTTTTCATGGTGGGGGTGGGGGTGGCTGGGGAAGAACATACACTGCAGTTTTTCTTCTTCAAAATGACTGCCCTAAAAACAAAACAAAACAAAACAAAACAAAAAACCCAAAACCAAAACCAAAAAAAACCCCTAGATAAACAAAAGCAAGCAACAAACAAACAAACAAAACTACTGTCCTTAGAAGATTATAAGGACTAACATGGACAGTTAGCGAACAAACAGGTTCACCCTGGAGAGGGTAAATGCACACTGTTCCTTGCAGAAAAGTATTCTGAAGCTCTGTCTGACATACTCTGGGCATGTTGTAAGGAGGAATCAGTCTTTGGAGAGGGACATCATACTTAGGATGGTAAAGGGACAGCACAAGAGAGGAAGATCCTCGATGAAATGAATTGACTCCGTGACTACAGTAATGGGAGTAAATGTGTCAGAGACAGTAAGGTTGGCTTAGGGTAGAGCAAGGTTCAGACCTCTTATACATAAGATAACTATGAGTCACAAGTGACTTGATGGCACACAACAAAAAAAAATAATGTAGTATCTGAAAGTTCTCAGCCGAGTTAAAAGTTATTAAAATAACACAGTTGAGAGCACCTTGAGCTCTGGTAGCTTGTTGTTGTTGCTATGTGCTGTTGAGTCTCCTGCAGTCCATGACATATGCAATACTCTTCTAGCAATTCAATACTCTTCTCCAACACCATGGCTCAAAGGCATCAATTCTACTCTATCATCCCTCGTCATTGTCCAGCTCTCTGATGCATAGCAAGTGATAGCAAATACCATGGCATATTATCAGGTGCATCTTAGTCTCCAGACTGACATCGTTGCACTTCAGTACTGTAGAGAAGTCTCTAACCACAGACTTTCCCATCGTAATACGCCTTTTAATTTCATGGCTGCTGGTGCCAAGAGTGTTGACTGTGCATCCAAGCAAACCAAAACTGAACAATCTCAATCTCTTCACCATCCATTATGATGCTGTCAATTTGCCCAATGGTGAGAATCTTTGTTTCTTGATATTGAGCCTCAATCCATACAGAAAACTGGAGTCCCTGACCTTCCACAGCTAGTGCCTCAGGTCCTCCTCAGTTTCAGCAAGCAGGTTTGTGCTGCCAATGTAAGGTATGTAGCTTGAATCCACCAGCTGCTCCGCAATCAACCTCCATGTGATTTAGAGGTTTTGACTCTGAAAACCTGCCAGAGGGGCAGCTATGGGTTGGTTCCTACTAAACAGTGCACAAGAACAACAATAGTTTATTCATTTGGAGTGTGTTCCTGGGTAATGCAAAACCTGCATTAGCTGAATGCCGGCCTTTTGATCTGAATCATATCAAGGGGAAAAACTTTTAATGAGCACAACAAGTAAAGATGTGAAGGAAATAGGAAAATAAGAGAGTTTGTGATTCACAGCAAACCAAGAACTAATTCAGTTTAAATATAAACAGTTAAAATTATCCTCATTCTTCACTTTAAAGATCATCTTTGATACAAGTTCAAAAGATCCTATCATAGTATTCACAGGGAAAGATTTAACACTCAGCTATAGATAACAGGGTAAAGATGCCAACCAAAGCTGCAAAAGGATTTAAACTTGATAAGTAGATGTTCCTCAAACTGTCCTTCTTGGATAAGAAGATAGCAACAGAGTGTGGGGATTACTGAACACTATCATTTGGTATCACTATCATCAATAACCTGAATCATATAAATGACACATCCTTGCTTGCTGAAAGTAAGGAGAACTTGAGGCACTTGTTGAAAAAGATCAAGGAATACAGCCTTCTGTACGGATTACATCTCAATATCAGGAAAACAAAAATTTTTACCACTGGACTGATAGGCTTCATCATGATAGATGGAGAGGAGATTAAAACTGTCAACAGCTTCATATTGCTTGGATCCACAATTAATACCTTTGGTACCAGCAGTCATGAAATAAGGAAACACATTGACTGGGAAAATCTTCAGTTAGGGACCTTTCCAAATTATTGAACAGTATTTAGAAGACTAAAGTGTGTCTTATTTTCCGGGCCATAGTCGTTCTGATTACTTGCTATTCATCTGAGAGCTAGACGATGAATAAGGATGATTGAAACATAACTCATGCCTTTGAGCGATGATATTAGAGAAGAGCACTGAACATCTCATGGACATCCAAGGGAAACAACAGATATGTTTTGAGAGGGTGCAGCTGGCGTGCTCTTTGGAGGAAAGCATCATGAGGCTTCACTTCACATACTTTGGGCCTGTTGATAGGAGGTGCTATTCCTTGGAGAATGACATTGATGCTGAGATGGATGGTGGGTAGGTGAAGGAGAGGAAGAACCTCAATTAGGTGGATTGACATGGTGATTGTTAAAATGGCCTCTTGTGTGTCAGGGAGTGTGAGGATTGCACAGGATAGAACAGGTTTCAGATCTTTTGTTCATTGGGTCACTATGAGTCACATTTGACTCAGTAGTATTTAACAATAACAACAACCATTTATACACAAAGCTCTGATGGTTCAGTGGTAAAAATTGCACTGCCAATCAGAAGGTATGTGATTCTAATCCATTAGCTACTCCACTGCACAAACATAAACAATCTCTTCCCATGAGATTAAGTGTCTCTGAAAACCTGCTAAAGAGTCAGCTATGAGTCATTTCCAAGTTGATGGTACATAACAACAATATTAAATCATTTATATCATATACAAGTAAAATCTTGCTGAAATTCGTTCAAGAACAGTTGGAACATCAACAAGAAAATTATGGAAATTCAAGCTGGATTCAGAAGAAGGGGTGGAACTTGAGATAACATTGCTGATGTCAGTGATTGGAAAGCAGAGAATACCAGAAAGATGTTTATTAGAGTTCCTTGAATATTCAAAGATATTTGACTATACAGATCATAATAAATTATGGTTTCCATTGAGAAGGATGAGAATCCAAAATACTTAATTATGCTTATGTGACACCTATAAAGATATCAAGAAGTCATTTTCTGAACAGAGTAAGGGAACACTGCATAGGTGAGGATGTGGCGGTAATCATAGTCACACCATTTGATGGGTGGAGGGAGAGGTGAGTTAAGGAAATGAGAAAGATTACGTGTGGGAAAAAATGTATATAAACTTTGTAAGTAAACCAGTATAAAATAAAACAAGGAAACAAAATGTTTAACAGGAAAAAAAATTAGAGTCCTATAGGCTTTCTTGATTAATCCAGGTATTAAATATTCAAAAGCATCATCATTTAAAATTAAACATCTTTCACTTCATTTAACCTTGTCTATTTAGGAAACTTTTAAGATGTGAAATTATTGGCTCCTAGCAATAAGATCAATGTCATGATCACCACGCTCCACCTCATTGCTGCAGTCACCGTGTCAAGCTGTCTTCTTGAGGATCCTGACAATAGTGGAGGAGAAGGCAAGGTTCTAATCTGTTGTTCACGGGGCGTCTGTGAGTAGTAGTTGGCTCAATGGCACCTAACAATAACAACAATCACAGTAACAAAGACAGTAAGTAAAAACCCCAAATATTATTTTATATCCAAACCAGTTGTAGTTGAGTCAACTCAAACTCCTGGTGGCCTCATGTGTATAAGAATAGAACAATATTCCATAAAGGTGTTTAGGTTATTTTTTTTAAAGTAGTTTATCAGTCCTTTACAGATGCTGCTTGGTTGATCTGTATTGTTGACCTCTCAGTTAGCAGTTTGTTGTTGTGTGATGTGGAGTCAGAACAGACTCCAGAGCTGACCCTCCATTGGGTATTCAGAAGCAGTAAATCACACAGGAGAAGGATGCCCATCTTTCTTCTGTGGGGCAGCTGATAGATGAGCAGTCAGGTGTGTTAATCATTTGTACTTGTTAAGGGCTTCAGATATCCAAGCTTTTCTTAGAAATGTATGCTTCTTCCTTTGTCCTACCACCTTAGAGTCTTCCACAAAAATCTGGAATGCATCATCTGAGAATCTGAGAATGGCTCAGGAGAAATGAATTTTCATGTTTGCCTCCATTATTGTGGGAAACAGGTGATCTATGTCTACAAAACACTGCGAAACCCACTGCCAGCTTCACTGTTTTTTAAGCCTTTCATTGAGGGCATCAGAAGAAAGTGGGAGTGGTGAAGAAGAAACAGTAGAGTAAATATCTGAGTATACAACAAGAGGTGGCCCTGCTCCAGGCTCTCTTTAGAAAAGAGCGATGGATTCTTTGTCTCTACAATACGATTACAAGCTGTAATCTGAGTGGGGCCAGGGCAAGGACCAGTCAACACAAAGGGTTTAGACTCTGCAGGGACAACTCTCTGCAGCATCAATTTTCATCATGACTCCCTGGGGCCCCCACCAGAGGAATCAAATGGAATCCAAAGAGTGAGGAGAGATGGATTTTTTTCAAGACTTCTGATTTCTATTTAATGTTTTCTGCAATTTTCTGATTGTGAATCAGAAAATTTCCCTGATATCATAAATTTCATTAAAAATGTGTACCCATCTTCTGAATGAAATATTCTTTATACCCAAACTCTTCATATCCAGTTCCCTGCTTCTTCCTTTTCTTTCTGAATACACTGTCCAATCAGTAAAGGATTAGAGTTTTGGGATAAAGTCACATTTTACAGTAGTTTATCAATAAATGAAATTTATTTCTTCCTTATAAGGATATATGTTGGAGAAATAGTTTCTTTTTTGCTCTTTCTTGGAACTCATACCATTTAGAATAGATTTTCTTCCAAACTTCTTTGAAAAGAATTGTAATAAAATGAGAGTAAATTGTCAAACTTGAAATAAAGAGACTTGTGAAAGGCTATGGCAAGGTATTTTTGGCTGTAAGAGAAGAGTTCAGTGCTTACCATATGGACTCCCCCTTAGTGGGAAAGCTTTTTGCATTTCTTTAATAGTTTATTCAGGATTCCTTTGTAGCAGGGGATCTACTTAAACATATATGCACATACACACACAGTATATATAAGTATTATCTACACCTTCTCAGAAAAACTGCTATAATAAGAATGTTTGTTCCCCTGTCTCCAGCTTCCCACTAAATACAGATACTATAGCCTAGGTAATCTCATTCATTTTGTTCTGGTTCTGGTAGAGAAGTTTGTGTCTGGAAAAAAAAATAATCCTTTAAAACCAATTTGAAACTTAATCAATGCAGCAACAAATTCCTCTACTAATATGTCACTACATCATACGGTTTAAACAAGTTCCTTTGAATTTTCTAAGTCACATAAACAATTTTTCCATATAATGATGAAAAAAATGAATTCAATTCCTATTACCTTGGTTTTGAAAATGTATATTATTAAACCACTTTAACCTATTGGATAGCCCTAAAACATCTCTGATGTCATGGCTTTACCATACACTCCATACCCATGCTGGAAATTTCAGCTCACTATTGAGCCTCCTAGCTACCTCCTTTCTACCTCATCTTTCAAATACCTGTAACTGGCAAGCCATATGACATTTACTGCCCAAATTTCTCCATAATCCATCCAATAATATCACCACCACCCCCTAGAATGGAGGTACAAGGTGGCTTAAATTACTATGAACTTGACTAAATAACTTAAATGGCAGAGATTTGCATTCATTCCATGGTACCTTGCAAGAAAGTCCTGGCAAATTACTTCTGAAAATCAGCTAGCACACGTTTCCTCAAAAATCTGAATACAGAAATTCCATATGACCCAGCTATTCTGCTAATGGAATATACCCCAAGAAAATGAGGACTGAGGTACAAATGGAGACTTGTACACCAATGTTCATAGCAGTGTCATTTTCCATTGCAAGAACATAAGAATACCCCAAATTTCCAACCACGATTGAATGGGTGGAGAAATTATAGTATATTCACATGGTGAAATACTATGTAGGACACAGGAGCAATGATTTTGTAAATAATTACATAACTTGGGAGGATCTAGAGAGGTTACAGCTAAGTGAACTAATTCAGTCCCATAAGGACAAAGACCATTAGTGTAGAACATGTATGAAGATACAAGCGGTGAAGGGCAGAAGGGTAAGGATGGGCAGGGGGTTAATCATTGGGCCACACAATTTGATTGGTGGAGGGAAGGGATGGCTAAAGGAAATGGGAAAAATCAGTCTGAAAAACAATGGATGCACACTTCGTAAGTAACCCAGTATAAAATAAAAAATTTATTAAAGAAAAATAAGCCATCATGAGTCCTATGGATTGCATCTTTAATCAACATGGATTGCCATTGTTGAATCAGAATTCACTCCATAGAAACGGATTTGTTTGACACACTTCTATAATCCTACACCACTCACCCTGAAGTGCACTCCACCCCCATACACTACTATTGAAAATCTTTTCAAATAATTATCAAGATTGGCTGCCTGCTGTGATCAAATTCATTAGATAATCCCTAAACTCTACACTTCATTTAGTGCACAATGTTTTATTTTTTCTCTCTCCAGTATTCACATGGAAATAATGCCATGGTTGTCTGGGAATAAATTGAAGGTGCTCTCAGAGGACTTGGCATATTTCAGTAAGCATAGGCAAAGAAATGCCAGAGAAGGGATTGGAAAAAAGAACTCAGTGACTCCTCTAAAATTTTTCAAAGAAAAACAAGACTGATTATCACTATTATCTGTAAGAAGTATTCATAAAGAAAATTTGGCAATAAAAAAAGGAAAATGCACACGTATATGTAACAAATCACATGATTCAAGGACAAAACTTCACAGTTATATTTTTGGTGTATCTCCTTTTCATCTTTTAAAGAACATATAATAAATATGCATACACAATACTCTACTCTAAACCTGGGATTCTAAGAAGTCTTAGAGATAGGAAGAGCAGTAAAACTTTGTCTCATATACTCTGAGTATTTTTTCAGAAGACTCGTGTCCTTAGAGAAAAATATCATGCTGAGAAAACATCAGAGAAAGGGAGGGAAACCCTAAAGGAGTTAGAACAACATAGTGACTGTTGCAATGGCCTGTACCATGGAGGAGATCATGAGATGGTGCAGGTTAACAAAGCTCAGATTTGTTGTTCGTAGAGTCTTATCTATGAGTTACAGTTAAGTTGACAGTATCTCACAACAACACAGTAAGCATGAATGGCATCCACTTCCTAAACAACTCACCTCAAGAAACTATGAATTTTGTTCAATGGCAATAGTTGTAGAAAGGCTTCAGGCCTTTTGTTCATGGGGTAACTGAGTCATGCTTGACTAGAACACAATCAACAACAAACATATGTAGTTGTCGTGTTCTTTAGAGTCAGAACCAAACCATAACTGACCCTCCTTCAGTGGTTTTCCATAGGCAATGAGATTGCCCATTCTCCCAGGAAGCAGCTAATGGCCTTGAAAAGCGTGTTTTCAGGAATGCAGTGCAGTTTCTTGACACTGGGCCACCAGAACTCCCAATGTTACCGTATAATGAGATCAATTTTCAATAGAGACAACTTACAGCAGAAGTGTATCAGATTTTGTGGAGATCTATATAACAACTCATGATAGCTGGAGAAAATATTGAAACTTTCAACAACTTCACCTTACTTAGATCCACAATCAGTAAGCTTGATATCAATAGTCAGGAGATGAGGAGATGTACGTGGAAACGCTAAAGTCAGGACCTCTCCAAATTACAGAGGAGTGATGATGTTAGTTTAAGGACTAAGATGTGCCTAATACAGTCCACGGCCTTT
This sequence comes from Elephantulus edwardii, assembly GCF_000299155.1. Lineage (NCBI taxonomy): Eukaryota > Metazoa > Chordata > Mammalia > Macroscelidea > Macroscelididae > Elephantulus > Elephantulus edwardii. The sequence goes on along the minus strand of NW_006399809.1, from coordinate 585,813 downwards.
TCAATTACTTAACTGGACAATTAATAAGGAGAACAGAAGAATTAATGTCTTAGAATGAACTGTGTTGTTTGACAAGAGTACTCAATATTCCATGGATTGCCAAATGAACAAATAGATATATATGTTTTGGAGAAGGAACAGCCAGAGTGCTTCTTGGAGGCAAGTGTAATAAAACTTACTCTAAGCATGTTCATAGGAGAGGTTATTCCTTGGAAAGGGACATCATGCTTGAAAAGGGGAGAGATAGCGAAAGAGAAAGACCCTCAGTCAGGTAGATTGACACATACACTGCAGCAATGGCTCTAGTGTGCCAGTTGGTGTGAGAATGGCATAAGACATGACAGTGTTCAGATCTGTTATTCATAGGATTACTATGAGTCGTACTCAAGTCAATGGCACCTAATAACAACAACAATATATTAAAAACTCAGACTTACAAATTGTTCATCAGAATCAGAAAATCAGTAAAAGGATATGTGGAGTAGAGATGGAAAAGTATGAAGTCAACGTGTTTTTTTAAAATAATCTTGTTTAATTTAAAAGCGTAACCCAGTTTTCATTTTAAGAGGAACTGTTAAAATCAGATATAATAACAACCTATCATTCTTGGACAGATAGAGTTAACTGTATTATACAGTTTTATTGAACATAATCAACTACCTATTATTAGATATTTCACTGTTGACACTAATAAACTTTTTCTTAATGTGCTTGAGAAGATTGACACACTTTTAACAGTAGTTGGTTTTGTTGTTATGTACATCGAGTCGCTTGTGACTCATAGCGACCCTATGTACAACAGCCCTTAACTCTGCTCTCTCCTGTGTCAATTGCACTGTCTCCAATTCACCCACCCTGATTACTCCAGACACTGAATCAATCCACCTCATAGAAGGCCTTCCACTCCTGCACTGTCACCCACGTCCCAAGCATGATGTCCCTCTCCAAGGAACGGTCCCTCCTTACAACATGTCCAAAGTATGTCAGAGGAAGCTTTAGAATCCTTGTCTCCACAGAGCAGGCCAGTTTAACTCCCTCCAGGTTAAATCTGTTTTCTTACCAGTCGATGGTACCCTCAGTACTCTTCTCCAGCACCAAAGCTCAAAGGCATCAATTCTCCTTTATCCTCCTTGGTCATTGTCCAACTCTGACGCATAACAAGTGATTGCAAAGACCATGGCCTGTATCAGACACACCTTACTCTCCAGAGAGACGCTAATGCTCTTCAGTACTTTGGAGAGATCCTCAGAGCAGACTTTCCCATTGCAATATGGTTTTAATTTTCTGGCTGCTGGTACCATGAGTGTTGACTGTGGAGTCAAGCAAACTAAAGCTGTGAACCACTTCAATCTCTTCAGCATCCAACCTGATGCTGTCTGTCAATTGGTCCAATGGTTAGAATCTTTGTCTTCTGAAAGCTGCAGCCCTTGACCCTCTGGAGCAAGCGCTTCAGGTCCTCCTCAGTTTTAGCAAGAGGGTTGTGTCATTTGGATGACACAGATTTTTGATAGATCTTCCACCAATCCTGATGTCACCCTTCTCACAGAGCCCAGACTCCTACATAATCTCTTCTGCATACAAGTTGAAAAGGTATGGAGACAGGACACATCCCTGGGATACACCCGTCCCAATTTTGAACCATGTAGTGTTCCCTTGCTCTGTTCTGACAACTGCCTGTTGGTCCAAGTATAGGTTTCGCATTAGCACAATCAAGAGTTCTGGGATTCCCATTCTTCTCAGAGTCAGCCACAGTTTGTTATGACACAGTCAAACACCTTTGAATAATCAATGAAACATAGATAGACATTCCTCTGGTATTCCCTGCTTTCAGTTAAGATCCATCTATCATTAGCTACAATATCTCTAGTACCACGACCCCTTCTAAACCCAGCCTGGACTTCTGGTAGTCCTCTGCTGATGTGCTATTCCAGTCGTTTGGGGGTAATCTTCAGTAGAATCTTGCTTGCATGTGTAATCAATGATATTTTTCTAGTTTCCACACTCTGTTGAGTCACCCTTATTTGGAATGGGAACAAATGTAGATCTCTTCCAGTTAGTTGGCCAAGTGGTTGTTCTCCAGATTTCTTGGCACAACTTGGTGAGCACATCCAGGGAAACATCTGTTATCTGAAGTAAGTCAATTGGTATGCCATCTATTCCTGGTGCCTTTTTTTTTTTTGCTAATTCCTTCAAAGCAGCTTGAACTTCTTCCTTCATCACCATAGGCTCTTGTTCATATGTTGTTTATTACAATCTACTGTGTCTGCCAATTACTTTCAATACAGTGACTCAGTGTATTCTTTCCATATTATTTTAATATTCCTTGATTATTTAATATTCTAGCTAAAATATCCTTGATTTTAGCAACTCCAGGGTTGAAATTGTCCTTCAGTTCCTTGAGCTTAAGAAATGCTGAGCAAGTCCAGCCCTTTTGATTTTCTGACTTCAGCTCGTTGCACATTTCATTGTAATATTTTACTTTGTCATCCCACACTGCCTTTGAAATCTTCTATTCAACTCTTTAGTATCTTGAATTCTTCCTTCTGCTTTGGCTTCTCTGCACTCCAGTGCAATATTCAGAGTTTCTTCTGATATCCATTTTGGTCTTTTCTTCCTTCTCTGTCTTTGTAATGACTGTTTGCACTCTTCCTGGATGATACCTTTGATATCTTCCCACAACTCATCTGGTCTTTGCTCATTAGTGTTCAAGTCCTCAAATCTGTTCCTGAGATGGTTCTGAAGTTTAGGTGGGATAGAATCAAAGTCATATTTTGGTTTCCATGGATTTGGTTTAATTTTCCTCAGCTTCAGTTTGAACTTGCGTATGAGTATTTGGTGGTCTGTTCCACAATCAGACCCTGGCCTAGTTTTCACAGCTGATATTGAGCTTCTCCCACGGTTCTTTCTGCAGATATAATCAATCTGTTTTTTATGTATGCCATTAGGTGAAATCAATGAGTAAACCTGTGTTTATGTCTCTTAAAAATGTGTTTGCAAAGGATAAGTCATGGATTGTGCAAAATTCAATCATTCTATCTCCAGCTTAATTTCTGTCACCGAGTCCATGTTTTCCAACTACTGAATCTTATTCTCTGTTCCCAACTTTTGCATTCCAGTCACCCATTATTATCAATGCATTTTGATTGCATGTTTGATCTATCTCTGACTGTAAGAGTTGGTAGAACTCTTCTATTTCTTCTTCTTTGGCTCTGGTTGTTGGCGCATATATCTGAATGATGGTGGTATTCACTGGACTTCCTTGTATGCATTTGGATATGATCCTGTCACAACATTATGCTTACAGATGGATCTAGAAATGACTTTTTTAACTATGAAAGCAACCCTATTTTCCCCCACCTTTTCATCTCTGGAGTAATATATTATATGATCATCAGACTAAAAATGCTCCATGATGGTCCATCTCATCTCACCAGTGCCTAGTATGTCAATATTTATGCGTTTCATTTCTTCCTTAACAATATCTAATTTTCCTACATTCATGGTTCTCACATTCCATGTTCTAATCACTAGTGTCTGCTACAGCTGTTCCTCTTCCTATGTATCCATAATTGAACACTCCACATCAGTTGCCCTTTCTGTTAGTCTACGTTTATTCTGTGGTACATAGAATACTGAGTTTCATTACATAAAATTGGCTTTTTTCTTATGACCCTAATTGGCATTCCCAGCACTGGCCAGATAGTCCACACTTTTATAATGCAAAGTACGTTTTCAACCTACCTGGTAACTAAAGGTTTTCTAATAGATTTTAGTTTATTTTATTTCTTACTGTTAGATTAATGTTATGGTTAACTGCTATAGCGTCAATTCCAACTCATTGTTGTTAGTTGTCATCAAGTTTAATATGACCTATGGAGACTCTATGAACAACAGATCTGAACCCTGTCCTATCCTCTGCCATCCTCACAATCACTGACACACTAGATTCCATTGCAACAGTCACTGTTATAATCCACCTGATTGAGGGTCTTCCTCTTTATTTCTGACCCTCCATCATTCAATGCATGTTGGCCCTCTTCAAGGAATAGCCTCTCCAAGCAACATGCCCTAAGTGTGTGGGACAAAATTGTGTCATCTTTTACTCCAAAGAACGCACTGGCTGCTCTTTTTTCAAGACATTTATGTTATTTTGGCAATCCATGGGATGTCCAGTGCTCTTCTCCAATACCGCAGTTTTTCTTCTGTGCTCCTTAATTCTTTAGTGAGATGAGATGAGATGACATGGACTAGCTTTAGCCACTTTGAGTCAGACAATCACATAGCATTCTATACTATACTATACTATACTATACTATACTATACTATACTATACTGAAAATTAAAAAGAGAATATCAGGTTCAAAACAGAATATCAGATTCTACCCTGAAGTACAATGTTGTGAGTGATAGAATATTATCGCTATGCATATAAAGAAGATTTCTTAATATGACTATTATTCAAATGTGTGTTCCTACAGCTAAAGCCAAAGAGTAGAAAATTTAAAATGTTTACCAAGTCTTACAATACAAAATTGACCAAACATGCAATCAAGATGTGTTAATGATAATTGGTGACTGGAATGCAAAAGTTGAAATAATGGTAAAGGCATGGTAGTTGGAAAGTATGGACTCAGTGACAGAAATGTAGCTGGAAATAGAATGATCAAATTTTGCATGATTCATTCATTGCAAATACTTTTTTTGGAAAAAATAAAACAATAAAAATCACAAATGGCAACTTTACACATGAACCTCACCTGATGGACTGCTTAAGAATCAGATTGACTACATCTATGGACAGAATCACTGGAGAAGCTCAATATCAGCAATCAAAATTAGGCCAGGGACAGACTATGGAACAGACAATCAATTACTCATGTACTAGTCTAAACTGAGCCTGAAGCAAATTAAAACAAGTCCATGAGGACAAAATTTGGTCTTGAATCTTTTGCACCTGAATTTCAAAATAATTACAATAATAGGTTAGAAGCATTGAACGTCAGTGATTAAAGACAAGATGAGTCATGAGATGAAATCAAGGATAACATCCATAAAGAGAACAAAAAGTCATTACAAAGACAGAGGAGAAAAGAAAAACCCAAACACATTTTAGAAGAGACTGAAAATTGCATTCGAGTGTCAAAAAGACCAAACAAAGGAAAAGATGCCAAAACGAAAAGAGATTAACAGAAGATTTCAAAGGGCTGCCTGAGATGACAAAACAAATAACAGAATGTGAGAGCTAGAATTGAAGAGTTAAAAGGGAAGAACTCACTCTGGATTTCTAAAGCGGAGAGAATTGAAAAATGTAAGCCTGAGTAACAGTATTGAAAGACACTATGGACAATATGTTGAATGACCCAGGAAGCATCAAAAGAAGACACAGAGTTCCAACTCATAGGGACCTTTTATACCTTATATATTTATAAAATATATATTTTATATACCTTATATATTCAGCTCTATATCAGCATCACATTGTTTCTGTGTGGTTTTTGTTTTTTTGTTTGTTTGTCATTTGTACGGTTTTCTGGTGCTTATTATTTATTTTTATCAACCACTTATTAATTGAAGAGTTAATGGGTTGGTTAGTTGTTTTTGTTGTGTGTGTGGTTTTTTTTTCCTTACTCATTTGTAAGTTCTCTATATTTGGCTATGTTTTTAAAATTTTTTTAATTAAGACTTTAATGAAAGTTTGTTGAAAACTTAAATTTCTTCAACATAGTAAAAAGTGTATACACAAATCCAAGAACCAATGTCGTTCTCAATAGAGTTAAATTAAAGGCATTCCTTTGAGAAGAGGAAATAGGCAAGAATGCCCACTATCACCTCTCCTATCCAATATTGTATTACAAGTCTTTCCAATAGCAAGAGAGGGAAATAAGAGGACTCCAAATTGGTGAAGAGGAGGTAAAAATTATCTGTATATGTAGATGATATGATAGGATACTTAGAAAATCCTAAAGACTCAGTGAGAAAACTACTGGACATAGTTGGCCAATTCAGCAAAGCAGCAGGATACAAGATTGACAAACAAAAATCAATCAGGTTTCCCTATATTGACAAAAAGAATATAAAACTGGAGCTAAGGAATACAATAGCCATCACAATAGCTAATCATAAGATTAAATACTTGGAAGTAAATCTAACTAGAAATACAAAAGAAGTATTCAAAGAAAATTGCAACTCATGTCTACAAGAAATAAAAAGAGACATGGAGAAATAGAAGAGCATACAATGCCCTTGGATAGGCAGACTCAATATTGTGAAAATGACAATTCTACCAAAGGCAATCTACAAGTTCAATTGGATCTCAATACAAATACGGATTCCATTCTTCAACGAAATGGAAAAGGAAATTTCTAATTTCATCTGGAATTGAAAAAGATCCTGAATAAACAAAACACTCCTGAAAAAGAGAAACAAGGTAGGAGGCATCTTATTCCCTGATCTCAAATTCTACTACACAGCCATGGTGGTCAAGACAGAGTGGTACTAGTATAGTGACAGGCACATAGATCAATGGAATAGAATTGAGAGCAAAGAAGTCTACTAAAGTTCAACTGATTTTCGACAAGAAGATGAAATCAGTTAAATGGGGAAATTAAAACCTCTTTAACAAATGGTGTTGGCAAAATTGGAAAACTATCTGCAGAAAGCTCAGGCAAGACCCATACTTCACACCATACACAAAACCCATCTCAAAGTGGATCAAGGGAGTAAAACCAAGGAATATAAATGTCATCGGAGAAAAGCTTGGAAGAACTCTAGAACCTCTACTCCATAACATGAACAGTCTTCCAAGCATCCTGAAAAAACTGCAATCAGGAGAGTATAAAATAGATGAAGGTGACCTTCTAAGAATTATATTCCCATGCACATAAAATCCTTCTCCAATAGAGTCAGAAGAAAAGCCACAGATAGGGAAAAAACTGGTAATGATATGTGTAATAAGGGACTTATATCTAGACTTTGTAGAATACTCGAGCACCTCAATAAGATAAAGGCAAACAACCCAATCACAAAATGGGCACAGGATATAAACAGACACTTCACCAAAGAAGACATTCAGAAAGCAAGCAAACACATGAAGAAATGTTCAAAATACCTAACTCTAAGAGAAATGCAAATCAAAACAACTATGAGATATCAGATATCATCTTACCCCAGTAAAAATAAACAATATCCAAGTTCAACAGAGCAACAAAGAAAAATTACAGAGCGCGGGGGAGCGGGAGCGGGAGCGGGAGCGGGAGCAAGCACATGCGCAATGGCTCGAAACCTACACCATCTTCAGTATTCACTAACTCAATTCATTTGGCTGAGGATTTTCCCTTCTTTCTTGACCTTCTGCCTTTGATTGCATGATATCTTTTTCCAAGGACTAGCTCCCTCTGAAAATATGCCCACAGTGAGATAAAATTTTACTATCCATGCCTTCAAGGAATATTCTGGTTACACTTTCTTCAAGATAATAATTTGTCTTTTTGGCAATCTATGTTGCTGTTGTTGTTATGTACCCTTGAGTAACTTTTGACTCATAGTGACCTTATGCACAATGGCTCTAAATCCTACTCTTTCCTGAACCAATCTCACTGTCTCTGATATACCTATGCTCATTATACCCTGTTACTATGTAAATCCATCTTATCTGTGGTCTGCCTGGCCTGCACTGTCCCTTGACCCTTCCAAGCATGATATCCTTCTCCAAAGACTGGCATCTCCTTGCCAAGTGCTCAAAGTATGTGAGAAAGGTGTCTCAAAATCCTTGCCTCCAAGGACCCTCTCCAGGTCAGATATGTTAGTTATCTTGGCAGTCCAGGGTATATTCAATAATTTTCTCAAGCACCATAGCTCAAAGACATAAATCCTCCTTCTTTCATCCTTGTCATTGTCCAGCTCTCTGATGCATGGCAAGTAATTGCAAAGAGGATGTCCTGGACCAGACACACCATATCTCTAGACTTCATCCTTCAGCACTCTGGAGAGGTCCCTGACAGCAGATTTTCCTAATGCAATTTGGTTTCTTTTTATTTCCTGACTGATAGTGCCAAGAGTGTTGATTGTGGAACCAAGCAAGTTGAAATTCATAAGCAAAATCTCTTCTTCATCTATAATGATGCTGCCAATTGGTCCAGTAGTAAGAGTCTTTGTTTTCTTGATGTTGAGGTTCAAGCCATATTGCAGACAACAATCCTTGATGTTCTGCAGGAACAGATGGTCCAGGCCTTCTTCAGTTTCAGCAAGTAAGATTGTACCATCTGCATAAGGCATGTAGTTGCTGAATCTTCTTCCAATCTTGATGCTACATTCTTCCTCATAGATCCAGCCTTTCAAATTATCTGTTCTGTACACAGATTAAAAAGGTATGGAGACAGGATGCGTCCTGACATGCTCCTTTTCTGGTTTTGAACCAACAAAGCAAGTGTTTCCTAGCTCTGTTCTCTTGAATACCTCTTGGTCCAAGTATAGGTTTCACATGAACACAGTTGGGAGTTCTGGGATTCCCATTCTTCTCAAGGTTACCCAAAATTTGTTGTGATCATATAGACCAATGCCTTTGTATAGTCAAAGGAACACAGATACACATTCCTCTGGTACTCTGCTTTTGGCCGCGATCCATCTGTCATGGGCAAATGATGGGCCTAGTGCCAATGCCCTCTTCTAAACCCAGCTTCTATTTCTACTAGTTCTTTATCTATGTACTGTTTCAGTAGTTTGGGGGTAATCTTCAGCAATATTTTGCTTGTGTGTGGTGTTAGTGATATTGTTTAATGACTTTACTTCCTTTTTGGATCACTTTTTTGGAATGGGAATAAATGTGCATCTCTTCTAGTCAGTTAGCCAGATAGTTATCCTCCAGATGTATCGGCACAACCTGGTGAGCATTTCCAGGCTGCATCTGTTTGTTGAAATATGCCAATTGATATTCCATCAACTCCTGGGGCTTTGTTTTTGTTTTTTCTTTCAGAGCAGCTTGAACTTCTTCCTTCATCACCTCTCCCTCTTAAACAGAAATTGTTTCATGAAATTAATATGTGCCCGTAGATTCTTTTTGGATTCTGTGTCCTCCTTCCACATTTTTGATGCTTTTGGATCATTCATTATTCTTCCCCCAGCATCCTTTAATATGCAAACAGAAGCTTTTATTTGTTCTTTACTTCCTTCAGCTTAAGAAATGTCAACCAAGTTCAGCCTTTCTGATTTTCGGACACCAGTTCTTTGCAAATTCTATTATAATACGTTGGTTTGTCTTCTCTTGCTGCCCTTTGAAATCTTCTATTCAGCTCCTTAACTTGTGATTTTTTTCCTTTTGCTTTGGTTTCTTGGAAATCTGTAATAACTCTGCAATATTCAGAGCCTCTTCCAACATCTGTCTCAGTCTCTTCTTTCTTTCTGTCTTTGTCATGACCTTTTGCATTCTTCATGGATACTGTTTTTGGCATCCTCTCACAGCTCATCTAGCCCTCACTCATTACTTTTCAAGACCTCAAAATGGCAATATAGAGAAATTTTAAAACTCTTCACCAACACCACAATTCAAAAACGTCAACTCCTCTGTCATCCTTATTAATCATCTAATTTGTCAATTCATAGGACACAAATGAAAATATCAAAGCTTGGATCAGCTGTATCTCAGTCTTTAAACTGACATACTTGCATTTTAGCACTTTTTTATAGGTCCTTCATATCAGATTTCCCCAGTGCAACAAATCTTTTTATTTCTTTTTATTTGGCTTACATGTTAAGATACACCATGTTTCTTTCATTTACACTGAGTTTTATATATTCGTTCATATACATTTTGCTTTGTATCATTAAGCAGTATTTATTTATCATTTCATTTCATTTCATCAAATCCTCATTACATCTTGCCTGTTCCTTCACGCATCCACTTTTCTTGATTACTACTACCAAAGATATTGATTATAGATTCAAGTGAAATGAAATTGTTGAAATCGTCAATCTTTTTTTCAACAATCATATTGTCTATTGATGCTGTGATGAGGATTTTTGTTTTGTTTCGTTTTGTTTTTGATACTGATATGTAATAAAAATCAAAGACTGTAGTCTTTGCATAGATCAGGTATTAGGGAGGATGTTTCTCCTGATGAGTACAAGTTCAGCAGATAATGTGGCAGTTTACAGAACCAGACTGATGTGATGAAGATGTAGGATTCAAATCAAGTAAGCAGCAATATAGCTTTACTAAACATCCATGTAAGTAAGATGCAAACTATACCCCCAAAGAAACTCCCTTTCATTTGATTGGCTGTTGTTGTTGTTATTATGTGCTATTAAGTCACCTGAGACGTACAGTGACTCATAGTACAATAGCTCTGAACAGTGTTGTACCCGAGCCAGTCTCACTGTCTTCTACTATCGGAGAACACAACTACTCCCATTACCCCAGTTACTGCGTCAGTCCATCTCATCTCCCGTCCTGTCCCGCTATCCTTCCGAGCATGATGTCCTTCTAAAGGGAATAGTTGCTCCTGGCCACATGCACAAAGAATGTGAGATAGAATGTAAAAATCTTTGTCTCCAAGGAATAACTTGATTTAATCCTGTCTAGGACAAATCTATTTGTTCTCTTGCCAGTCCACAGTATGTTCAATACTTTTCTCCAGAACCACAACTCAAACTCATCAACTCTTCTTCTGTCATCCATCATTCGCCAGCTCTCTGATGCATGCCAAGGAATTGTGAAGACTATGGCTAAATCAGGCACTCCTTGGTCTCCAGAATGATATCATTGTTCTTTAGCACTTTGTAGAGGTCCCTGATAGCACCTTTACCTAGAGCAATTCATCTTTTGATTTCTTCACTGCTGGTGCCAAAACGGTTAACTGTGGATCCAATTCAAGCTGAAATTATTAACAACCTCAGTCTCTTCTCCAACTGTCTGGTGCTGCCAGTTGAAACAGTGGTGACAATCTCTGTCTTCTTGATAATTGAGCTTCACTTCTTGATCTTCAGCAGCAAACACTTTAGGTCCTTCTCAGTTTTGGAGAGCAAGGATGTATTATCGACATAACATACGTTGTTGATGAGTCTTCCTCCAATCCTGATGTCACATTCTTCCACATAAAGCCCAGCCTCCCAAATGTGAATGATCTGTTTTATATATGGATTGAAGACGTATGGACACAGGACGTATTCCTGACGTACTCTTTTCCTGATTTTGAATCATGTAATATTTCCTTGCTTTGTTCTGAGGACTGCTTCCTGGTCCCATGAACACAATCAAGTGTTCTGGGATTCCCAATGACCTTGAGGTTAGCCAAAATTTGTTGTGACCACAGTCGAATATCTTTGTATAATCAATTAAACACTGGTAGATATTCCTCTCATATTATTTGCTTTTAGCAAAGATCCATCTGACATTGGTAGTCATGTCTTTGGTGAGATCACCACTTCTAAACCCGGCCTGTATTTCTAGTACTTCTCTACTGTTCTAGTCATTTTTGGATATTCTTCAGCAAGATTTTGCTTGTGTGTAATATCAGTGATATGGCTTGATAATTTCTACACTCTGTTCAATCACCCTTTTGGGGAATGGGAGCAAATATTGATATCTTCATCTGTTGGACAGGTTCTCCACATTTTTTGGTACAACTTGGTGAACATGTCTGAGGAAGCCCCTGTCTACTGAAATATGTAAATTGGTATCCCATCTATCAATTCCTGAGCCTTTTTTTTGTCAATTCCTTTTTAGCAGCTTAACTTCCTCCTTCATCACTATTACGGTTATATGTTGGTTCATTAAATTCTGTGCTGGCCACATTTTTCTTTGTAGTAGAGTGATCCTGTGTACCCTTTCCCTATTTGTTTGATGCTTCCTGGATCAATCAATATTCTGCCTATAGTATCCTTAAACATTGTCACTCAAGGCTTGAATTTTTCCTTCAGTTGCTTCAGCTAAAGAAATGCTGAGCAGGTTTAGCCCTTTTGATTTTCTGGCCCTAGGTTTTTGCACATTTCATTACAATACTTTGCTTTGTCTTCCCAAGCTGAGCTTTGGAATCTTTTGTTTAGCTTCATCCTGATTTCTTCCCTTTGCTACAGATATTCAGTACCATAATGCACTATTCAGAGTCGCTTCAGATATTGATCTTGGTCTTTTCATCTTCTTCAGTCTTTGTAATGATCTTTTACATTCTTCATGAATAATATTTTTATTGTCCCCACAAAGTTCATTTGGTCTTCGTTCATTAGTGCTCAAGGCCTCAAACTTTACCTGAGGTGATTATTAATTTCAGGTAGGATAGACTCATGGTTAATTTTTTTATTCTTGTGTATTTGATTTCATTTTCTTTAGTTTTAGTTTGAATTTGCATAAGAGTAGCTGATGGTCTGTTCCACAATCAGTATTTAGTTTAGTTTTCACAGCAGATACTGAGCTTTGACAAGGCTCCTTTCCACAGGTGTAGTTGTACTGATTTGTGTGTGTACCATCAGGAGAAATCCATGTTAATAGCTGACATTCATGTTACTTACAAAAAGTATTTGCAATGAATGAGTCATTGATTGTACAAAATCCTATCATTCAGTCTCCAGCCTTATTTCTGTCACTTAGTGCATGTTTTCTAACTATTGATATCTCTTCCCTCTTCCTAACGTTTGCATTCCATTATTATTATTGTGTTGCATGTTTGATTGATTTCCAATTGCAAAAGCTGGTAGAAATTGTCTCTTTCCTCTTCTTTGGCTCTAGTTGCTGCTGCATAAATTTGAATGACAGAGATGCTAACTGGGCTTCTCTGTATGCATACAGATATTACCCTGTCAATCAAAATACTATACTGCTAAGAAATCCGGAGGACAAGTACTCGGCCAATTGACTGGAAGAGATCCATATTTATTCCCATTCCCAAAAAAGATGACCCGACAGAGTATGGAAATTATATGGAAACCATATCACTAATATCACACACTGGCAACTGCTGAACATTATAGAGAAACAATGGGAGCAATACATTAACAGAAAACCAGTGGAAATACAAACTGCTTTTAGAAGAGGTCATGGCACTGGAGATATTATTGACAATGTCACATAGATCTTGGTAGGAAAAAAAAAGAGTACTAGAGGAATGTCCATATTTATTTAATTTACTATGCAAAGGCATTTGACATGGTGGATCACAACAAATTATGGAAAATGGAAATGTCAGAACACATGATTGTGCTTTTGCAAAATGATATACCAGTTAACAGATGCTGCTGGACATGCTCACCAAGTTGTGCCAAGAAATCTGGAGAACAACCACTTGGCCAACTAACCGGAAGAGATCTATATTTGTTCCCATTCCAAAGAAGGGTGACCCAATAGAGTGTGGAAACTATAGAACAATATTGTTGATTTCACATGCAAACAAGATTCTGTTGAAGATTATCCAAAAACGACTGGAACAGCACATCAACAGAGAACTGCCGGAAGTCCAGGCTGGGTTAGAAGGGGGTCGTGGTACTAGGGATATTGTAGCCAATGATAGATGGATCTTAGCTGAAAGAAGGGAATAACAGAGGAACGTCTATCTGTGTTTCATTGATTATGCAAAGGGGTGGACCTGTGTGGATCATAACTGTGGCTGACTCTGAGAAGAATGAGAATCCCAGAACTATTTATTGTGCTAATCCAAAACCTATACTTGGACCAAGAGGCAGTTGTCAGAACAGAGCAAGGAAACACCGCATGGTTCAAAATTGGGAAGGGGGTACACCAAAGATGTGTTCTGTCTCCATACCTTTTCAACCTATATGCAGAACAGATTATGTGGGAATCTGGGCTCTATGAGGAGAAGTGTGGCATCAGGATTGGTGGAAGATCTATCATCAATCTGCGTTATGCAGATGACGCATCCCTGTTTGCTGAAACTGAGGAGGAACTGAAGCACTTGCTACAGAGGGTCAAGGACTGCAGCCTCCAATATGGATTGAGGCTCAATGTCAAGAAGACAAAGATTCTCACCACTGGACCAATTGGCAGTATCAGGATGGATGGTGAAGAGACTGAGATTGTTCACAGCTTTAGTATGCTTGGCTCCACAGTCAACACTCTTGCCATCAGCATCCAGAAAATTAAAAGATGTACTGCGATGGGAAAACCTGCTGTTAGGGACCTCTCCAAAGTACCAAAGAACAATGGTGTCTCTCTGGAGACTAAGGTGCTTCTGATACAGTCCATGGTCTTTGCAATCACTTGTCATGAGGCAGAGAGTTGGACAATGACTAGGAAGGATAGAAGGAGAATTGATGCCTTTGAGCTATGGTGCTGGAGAAGAGTTTAGAGTGTCCAATAGACTGGTAAGAAAACAGATTCATCCTGGAGAGGGTTAAAACATAATTATGTGCCATTAAGCTGCTTGCGACCGAAGGTACAACAGCCCTAAACTCTGCTCTGTCCTGTGCCAATCGCACTGTCTCCGATACACCATTTCCCATTACCCCAATCACTGAATCAATCCACCTCATAGAGGGCCTACCCCTTCTGCACTGTCCCTCCACCCTCCCAAGCATGATGTCCCTCTCCAAGGACCAGTCCCTCCTTACAACATGTCCAAGGTATGTCAGACGAAGCTTCAGAGTCCTTGCCTTCAAGAAGCAGCCTGGCTTCACTCTCTCCAAGACGAACTTGTTTGTTCTCCTAGCAGTCCATGGTATACTCAATACTCTTCTCCAGCACCAATGTTCAAAGACATCAATTATCCTTCTATCATCTTGAGTCATTGTCCAGCTCTCTGATGCATAATAAGTAATTGTAAAGACCATGGCCTATATCAGGCACACCTTATTCTCCAGACTGACCTCATTGCTCTTTAGTACTTTGGAGAGGTCTCTGATAGCAGACTTTCCCCAATGCTATTCGTCTTCTAACTTCCTGGCTGCTGGTACCAAGAGTGTTGATTGTAAAGTCAAGCAAATTGAAGCTATCAACAACTCAGTCTCTTCATCATCTATCATAATGCTGCCAATCAGCTCAATGGTGAGAATCTGTTTTCTTGATGCTGAGCTTCAATAGATGTTGAAGGCTGCAGACATTGACCCACTACAGCAAGCGCTTCAGGTCCTCCTCAGTTTCAGCAAACAGGGTTGTGTTATCTGCATAACACAAATAGTTAATGAGTCTACCTCCAATCTTGATGCCACACTTCTCCTCATCGAGCCCAACCTCCCAGATAATCTGTCCCACATATAGATATAAAAGATAATGAAGATAGGACACATGCTTGATGCACACCCTTTCCAATTTGGGACCATGCAGTGTTTCCTTGTTCTGTTCTGATGACTGCCTCCTGGTGCAAGTATAGGTTTCACATTAACATGATTCTGGGATTCCCATTCTTCTAAAAGTCAGCCACAGTTTGTTGTGATTCACATAGTCAAATCCCTTTGCATAGTCAATGAAACACAGATAGACATTCCTCCGGTACTCTGCTTTCAGCCAAAGTCCATCTGACATTAGGTATAATATTCTTAGTGCCATGGCCTTTTCTAAATCCAGCCTGCACTACTGGCAATACTCTGTAGATATGTTGTTCATTTGTTTTTGGAAAATGATCAGCAGAATCTTGCTTGCATGTGCTATCAATGATAATGTTCAATAATTTCCACACTATGTCAGATCACCTTTCTTTTGAATGGGAACAAATATAGATCTCTTCTAGTCAGTAAACTAGCTGGTTTTTCTCCAGATTTCTTGGCACAACATGGTGAGCACATCCAGGGCAACATCTATTGTTGAAATATGTCAATCGATATGCCATCAATTTCTGGGGCCTTGTTTTTTGCCAGTTCTTTCAGAGCAGCTTGAACTTCTTCTTTCATCACCACAGGCTCTTGGTCATACTTTATTTCATGAAATTCTTCTCTGTCCACCAATTGCTTTGGTACAATGACTCTGTATTCTCTTTCCATCTTCTTTTGATGCTTCCTGGATCATTTAATATTCCGTCCAAAGTGTCCTTAGGTATTGCAACTCAAGGTTTGGAATTGTTCTGCAGATACTTCTGCTTAAGAAATGCTGAGCAAGTTCTGTCTATTTGATTTTCTGACTCCAGCTACTTGCACATTTCATCGTAATTCTTTTCTGTGTCTTCCCGCACTGCCATCTGGAATCTTCTGTTCCACTCCTTAATATCTTGATGTCTTCTCTTTACTTTGGCTTCTCAGCATTCCAATGCAATGTTTATGTTTTCCTTTGACATTCACCTTGGTCTTTTCTTCCTCCTCTGTCTTTGTAATGACCTTTTGCATTCTTCCTGGATGATATTCTTTATATCCTCCCATAGCACATCCAGTCTTCACTCATTAATGTCCAAGTCCTCAAACCTGTTCCTGAGATGGTTTTGAAATTAAAGTTGCATAGATTCAAGGCCAAATTTTGGTTCCTGTGGGTTTGAGTAGTTGGTGATCAGTTCCACAATCAGCACCTGCCCTACTTTTCACATGGTTCAAAATCATGAAGGGAGTGTGTCAGGGATGTGCCCTGTCCACACCTTTTTAAACTATATGCAGAACAAATAATTCTGGAAGCAGGGTTTTATGAGGAGGAATATGGCAGCAGGATTAGAGGAAGACTCATCACCAACCTACGTTATGCTGATGACACACTTTACTTGCTGCAACTGAAGAAGACCTGAGATGCTTATTTCAGAAAGTCAAGAAACATAGTCTTCAACAGGAATTGAAGCTTATCATCAAGAAGACAGAGATTCTCACCACTGGGCCAAATGTCAGCACCATGATGGATGGAGAAGAGATGAGGTCGTTAGCAATTATAGCTTGCTTAGATACACAATCAACAGTCTTACTACTAGCAGACAGGAAATCAAAATATTAATTGCATTGGGAAAATCTGCGATCAGGGACCTCTCCATAGTACTGAAAAACAATGATGTCAATCTAGAGACTAAGGTGTGCCTAATGCAGGCCAAGGTCTTTGCAATTATTTGTTGTACTTCAGAGAGTTGGACAATGGCTAAGGATGACAGAAGAAGAATCAATGCCTTTGAATTGTGGGTTGGAGAAGAGTTTTGGAGTTATCATGGACTGTCAAGAAAACAAATAAGTCTACTTTGGAGAGGGTAAAACCAAGTTTCTCCTTGGAGACTAAGAATTTTAAGCTCTACCTCACATACTTTGGGTACATGGCCAGGAGAGATCAGTCCTTGGAGAAGTACATCATTCTTGAAAGAGTGCAGGAACAGCACAGCAGAAGAACTGGGACAATGGGGGTTGCTATGTCAGAGTTAGACTGGTTCAGGACAGGGTAGGCTTCACAGTTGAATGCATAGGGTCACTATAGGTTGCAAGTGACTCGATGGCACATAAAAATATAAACAACAGAAACACAATACTGTATTTCAAGATGGATCTAAAAATTATCTTTTCAACTATGATTGTAACCCAATTTTTCCTCACCTTTTCATCTCCAGCATAGTAGATCATATGATTTTCTGACTGCAAATGTCCCATGCTAATCCATCTAATTTCACCAATGCCCATTGTTGTTTTGTACAGCTGAGTAGTTGCAACTCATAGTGACCTTATGGAAAATAGTTCTGAATTCTGCTATGTTAATATTTATGCATACCTTTTCTTTCTTAAAAATGTCCACTTTGTGTACATTCATGTTTCTCACAATCCATGTTTCAGTTATTATTGTCTGCTTATAGCTGTTCCTTCTCAACTGTGCTTCCCAATACTGGGGCTCAGCCGCAGGTGTCATGTTGTTGTTGTTGCTATGTGCCATGGAGTAGCTTGCGACTCATAGGGACCCTATGTACAACAGCCCTAAACTCTGCTCTGCCCTGTGTCAATCGCACTGTCACTGACACTCCCATGCCAATTAACCAAGTCACTGAATCAATCCACCTCATAGAGGGCCTTCCTCTCCTGCGCTGTCCCTCCACTCTCCCAAGCATGATTTCCTTCTCCAAGGACTGGTCTCTCCTCACAACGTGTCCAAAGCATGTGAAGCAGAGCTGCAGAACCCTTGGCTCCAAGGAGCCACCCGGTTTAACCCTTTCCAGGACAAATCTGTTTATTTTTCTAGCAGTCCATGGTACTCTCAACACTCTTCTCCAGCACCACAGCTCAAAGGCATCAATTCTCCTTCTATCCTCGTCAGTCATTGTCCAACTCTCTGATGCATAACAAGTGATTGCAAAGATGATGGCCTGTATCAGACACACCTTAGTCTCCAGAGAGACACCACTGCTCTTTGGTACTTTGGAGAGGTCCCTAACAGCAGACTTTCCCATGGCAATGTGCCTTTTAATTTCCTGGCTGCTGGTGCCAAGACTGTTGACTGTGAAGCCAAGCAAACTGAAGCTGTGAACAATGTCAATCTCTTTGCCATCCATCCTGATGCTGCCAACTGGTCCAGTAGTGAGAATATTCATATTCTTGACATTGAGCCTCAATCCACATTGGAGGCTGCAGTCCCCGACCCTCTGCAGCAAGCACTTCAGGTCCTCCTCAGTTTCAGCAAGCAGGGTTGTGTCATCGGCATAAAGCAGATTGTTGATAGATCATCCACAAATCTTGACCCCACATTTCTCCTCGTAAAGCCCAGCCTCCTGCATAATCTGTTCTACATACAGCTTGAAAAGGTATGGAGATAGGTCCCATTCCTGGCATATGCCCTTCCCAATTTTAAACCATGCAGTGTTCCCTTCCTCTATTCTGATGACTCCCTCCTGGTGCAGGTATAGGTTTTGCATTAGAAGGATCAAGTGTTCTGGGATTCCCATTCTTCTCAGAGTCAGCCACAGTTTGTTATGATGCACACAGTCAAATGCCTTTGCATAGTCAATGAAACACAGATTCCTCTGGCATTCCCTGCTTTCAGCAAAGACTCATCTAACATTAGCTACAATATCCCTAGTACCACGACCCCTTCTAAACCCACCCTGGACTTCTGGCAGTTCTCTGCTGATGTGCTGTTCCAGTCGTTTTTAGATAATCTTAAGTAGAATCTTGCTTGCATGTGAAATCGAGATTGTTCTATAGCTTGCACACTCTGTTGGGTCACCTTTCTTTGGGATGGGAACAAATATAGATCTCTTCGGGTTAGTTGGCCAAGTGGTTGTTCTCCAGATTTCTTGGCACAATTTGGTGATCACATCCAGGGAAATATCTGTTATCTTATGTAAGTCAATTGGTATGCCATCTATTCCTGGGGCCTTTTTTTGCCATTTCCTTCAAAGCAGCCTGAACTTCTTCTTTCATCACCATAGGCTCTTGCTCATATGTTGTTTCATGAAATTCTTCTGTGTCTGCC
>NW_006399809.1:548762-566030 GCF_000299155.1 Elephantulus edwardii | reverse complement strand
CTTCGCTCATTAGTGTTCAAGGCCTCAAACCTGTTCCGGAGATGGTTCTGAAATTCAGGTGAGATAGACTCAAAGTCATGTTTTGGTTGCCTTGCATTTGGTTTAATTTTCCTCAGCTTAAGCTTGAACTTGCATATGAGTAGTTGGTGGTCTGTTCCACAATCAGCTCCTGGCCTATTTTTCACAGCTGATATTGAGCTTCTCCAGAGGTTTTTTCCACAGATGTAATTGATCTGATTCCTATGCAAACCATCAGGTAAAATCCAAGTATATAACCTGCGTTTATGTCTCTTAAAAAACGTATTTGCTATGAATAAGTTATTGATTGTGCAAAATTAAATCATTCTTTCTCCAGCTTCATTTCTGTCACCTAGTCCAAGTTTTCCAACTACTGATTCTTTTTCTCTGTTCCCAACTTTTGCGTTCCAGTCACCCATTATTATCAATGCATCTTGATTGAATGTTCACTCGATCTCTGATTGTAATTACATAGGGTTTTCAGAGGTCTGCTATTTCAGAAGTGGATGGCCAATCCTTCCTAGTCTGTCTTAATCTCAGTGTTCAGATTTAGAGAAGCCAATACTTCCTAGTCTGTCTTAATCTCAGTGTTTAGATTTAGAGAAGTATCAGACAGACCAGCGTTTTATAGGAAAAGTGAAAGGTATATCTCTTATTGTGGAGTTAACCATTAGTATCAGTGTTGTCCCTGCCTTTGGCACACATGTCTGTACCCACTTATTTCCCTGCTCCACCATCCACCAGGATACCCACCCACTTCTACCCACTCCCTTCACATCTCTCTCCCATTGACCAGCCCTTGATCTGATAGCTTATATCTGAAGCCTCCTTGGCTTCTGTGATTTCAAACATGATAAACCTATCTACACACCAGTTCTACAGAACAGGTCATGTGTCATAACTTTTTTTTTCCCCAGCAGGTGCCATAACTTGATTGACTACACATATCAAATCTCACCAAAAAATAAATCCATCATAACCGTGAAGTCAGAGAATCATGCTTATCCAAATAGATCCACAAGTTTAAACATAACAATCTGTATGTTTTTAAGAATAGTAACATTTTTTCATGTTATTGTGGCATGTATTGCCTCTCCTCCATTTTTCAACTTACAGATGTTTTTACTTTCTTAGATATGAAAAATTATAAATTCCATATAAATAGATAATGAAGAAGATACTTCTCTTGTTACATTGTTATGTGCCATAGACTTGAAATTGATTCATCACTGACCTTCTTGTGTATTTTCAAAGGCTGTGCACTTCACGTGAAAAGATTGCTTATCTTTTCCCTGCAAAGCAGCTGGTAGATTAGAAATGTCTGCTTTTGGATTGGTAGCACAACTCTTTCTAGTAGGCTACCAAAGCCCCTTGTAGTAGGCTCCTTGTTACTGTCAGCAAAATTATGTTTGTTCTAAATTCTTCAATAGGCTATTTCCGTAATTCATATAGTTTCTTATCCCCCAATCATTGTCATGTATTCTAAAACCATTTTACTCTACAATTTGCTTTCTTTCCTGTAATTTCAAATATGACATTTATCTTATAAGTGTGTATATATAGAAGAGCATATTTTGTTGTTTCTTCTTCTGTTTCATTAATAATATTACCAATATCACACTTCTTAAAACAATTTTTGGTCCATGCTACATTTTAATATTAAAAATATACTGGACATTTATTTGTATTCTTACTAAAAATATTCCATTTTAGATTCAATGATTCAATTTTCAAGGATTCTTGGTAGTTCTATGGTTTAAGCATTCAATTGCTAACCAGAGACAGTTCTAAACAATCAGTTGTTCTGTAGTAGGAAGATCAGATGCTGTGCTTCAAAAGGATTTACATCTTCAGAATCCCTATGAGGTAATTCTACTCTGGGAAGAGTTAGAACTGACATGATGACTCTGAGTCTGGGTTTGAGCATCAATAAGTATATTTGATAGCATGTTTCATAGGCATTGCCTTATATTTATAAGAAATATGAAGAAAAAATATATGTATTTTATATTTTCATGTACTCAAATCTTGGTTTATGACACTAAACAGAGTTTTTGTTTTGTCCATGTAAGAACTGAATACATTAATTTTATTAATATTTGTTGACATTTTAGATTATTATTGATTTTATGTTATTCAATGTCATTTATAGCTGAATAGAAAATAATTATTTTTTGTTTATTTTGTAATTGAATACATTTTTAAAGTATCATTATTTATTTCACCATTCAGTAGATTCGCTCATGTTTTAGACATAGCCAACTATCACTCATCTTTTCTTTCCAAAACTTTTGATTTCTTATTAATTTTGGTGTCTTTTAAATATAAATTGAACATCTCTAAGAATCATAAGCAATAGTGATTACTAAAGGCACTCAGATTTTAATAAGAGTTTTAATAGGAGTTTCTTTGATATTAACACAAGATTTATTTTTGTTTTGTGATAGCTATAATATTTTTAAAAATATGAAGGGCTTCTTTTTCATCCTGCTGATGAAGGCAAATCTTTGCTTATATTACGTATATGTGTGTGGGGTGTTAGGTGCCATTGAGTAGGAACAAACTTATAACTGACTCTCCAGTAGATTTTCAGAAGTGGTAAATTTTCAGGAAGAAGATGCTTCTCTTTTGCCTTTGGAGTAGCAGGTGGATTTGAACCACATGTCTAAGTTGACAGGGCAACTCCTTACCATTAGGCCACCAGAGCATCCTATTAGAAAAATAGATCTCTTTCTCTTTTTCTGTTTATGTGTATAAATGTTGCTTCCTAAATTTCTCCATCTAATGGATCTTAATAGTTACCTATCTATTTATATAGCTCGAGAGAGAGGGAGAGATGAGTGTTGTATTTAATATTTTTATTTTATTTTGAACTGTTTTAGATTTACTGTAATATAGTGTTTCCATATTTTCTTTGTTTCATTTCCTAAATTGCAATATATTGCAGTATATTTATCAGAGCCAGAACATATTCATTATGATTTTTATTGTTGTTATGTGCCATAGAGTTGAATACAACTCATATCAACTTTATAAACAACAGATGTGAACCTTGCCCTGTCCTGTGCCATCCTCATAATCTTTGATATACTTGAGCCCCTTGTCTTAGTCACTGCTTCAATCCATCTTGTTGAATATTCTCCTTTCTTTCACTGTCCCTCCATCTTTCCAAGCACAATGTTCCTCTCCAAGGAATAGCCTCTCTTAGTAACATGCTCAAAGCATATGATATGAAATTTTATCATCCTTGCCTTTGGTTGCACCTTCTTTAAGACATAGGTTTGTTCTTTTGTGCAGTTATGGGCTTCTCGGTACTCTTCTCCAACCCTATGGCACAAAGGCATCATTTTTCTTCTGTCATTCTTATTCATAGTCCAGCACTCAGATGCATTGTAATTGATTGATCATGGCTTGAATCAGGAACACCATAGTCTTCAATCCTTCTCAATAATTTGGAGATGTCTCTTACTGCAGACATTACCAGTGCAATATGACTCCTGGTCTCCTGACTGGTGTTACCAACGGGTACTGATTGTGAATTCAAGCAAGAGGATGTTGTTGACAGTTTAGTCTTTTTGGTTTTTTTCCCCCAGAGATCCTTACCACTGAGCCAGTGGGAAACATCATGATAGATAGAGAAAAGATTGAAATGGTTAATGATTTTGTCTTGCTTGGATTCACAATCAACACCCTTAATACCAGAAGCCAGGAGATCGGGAGACATATTGCTTCAGGCAAGTCCACTGTCTGAGATCACTCCAAAATGTTGGAGAGCAGTGATGTCAGTTTGAAGACTAAAGTGTATTTGCTTCATGTCCTGGTTTTTTCAATTACTTGCTATGCATCTGAGAGCTGGACCATGATTAAGAATGACAGAAGAAGAACTGTGAGAATTTTGCTTCTGTGTGATATTAATGGTACTGTTTTATAATATGCATACTCTGTCAGGTTACCTTTTTTTTGGAATGGAAATAAATATGGATCTCTTTCAGTCAGTTGGCTAAGTAATTGTCCTTCATATTTCTTGACACAACCTGATGAGCACGTCCAGGGCAGCATGTGTTTGTTGAAATATGTCAATTGGTATTACAACAATTCCTTGGGCTTGAAAATTTGATCGAGAGTCTGTCCCACCTGAATTTAAAAACCAACTCAGGAACAGGTTTGAGGACTTGAACAAACACTAATGAATGAAGACCAGATGAGCTGTGGGAAAATATCAAGAATATCATCTATGAAGAATATAAAAGGTCATTAGAAAGATAGAAGAAAAAGAAAAACCTAAGTGTATGACAGCAGAGTCTTTAAATATTGGACTAGAGTGTCTAGAAGTCAAGCAAAGGGACAAAATCAATCAAGACATTAACGAGCTGAATAGGAGATTTCAAAGGGCAGCACAGGGATACAAGACAAAATATTATAAAGAAAAATGCAAAGAACGGAGTACAAAAATCAAAAGGGTAGAATTTTCTCAGTATTCTTTTTATTTTTTATTATTAATTTTAATGAAAATGTAGAGACTTTAGATTTCCATTCATTCATTGCTGCACTTTTCTTCCTGCTTCCCTCTCCACCCTCTTACCCCCCATATACTCTTCTTTTTGAAAAGTAAAGGAAAAATTCTTTCATTGTTTTACAATCCCTCACCCCAGGTCCACTCCACTATGCAGCCTTCATTCTGGACTTCAACATTTCTTAAATGGAAGGAACTAAAGAACAAATTCAAGCTTCGAGTTCAATACTTAAGGATACTCTTGGTAGAATATTGAATGACCCAGGAAGCAGTAAAAGGAGATGGAAGGAGTATACAGAGTCACTATCAAAAAGAACTGGCTGACACGAAAAAATTTCAAGAAATGACATATGATTAAAGACAATGGTAATGAAGGAGGAAGTTCAGGCTACATATTACATCTTTAATTTGAAATATTTCATTTGGTACCCATCAATTCCCAGGGCTTGCTTGCTTGCTTGCTTGCTTGCTTGCTTGCTTGCTTGCTTGCTTGCTTGCTTGCTTTATTTATTTATTTATTTATTTATTTATTTATTTATTTATTACCAATGCGTTCAGTGCAGCTTGGACTTCTTCCTTCATTACCATTGGCCTGTGACTATATGATACATCTTGAACTACTTCAGTGTCTGCCAGTTCTTTCTGATAGTGTTTCTATGTATTCCCTATATCTGCATTTGATACTCCTTCTGTAATTCAAGATTTTGCCCATAGGGTCTCACAGTATTGCAATTTGAGGCTTGCATTTATTTCTCTGTTATTTCACCTTTACCACCACTGAGTAAGTTCTTCTCTTTTTATTTTCAGATTTCAACTCTCTTCTCATTCCATTACAATCTTTTACTTTGCCTTCTCAACCTGTACTTTGAAATCTTCTAGGCAGATCTCTTCTGCCAGTATCCCCTGCCCCCTTTAATTTAGCTCATCAACTCTCTAGTGTTCTTTTCAAAGTCTTTTCTGACGTCCATTTTGGTTTTTTATTCCTCCTTTGTATTTGTAATGATCTTTTGTTCCTTTCATGGCTGATACCCTTGATGTTATTCCTCAACTCATCTGATTTTCTATCATTGGTGTTCAATTCTTCAAATCTATTATTAAGATGCTTTTAAAATTCTGGTTCAATAGAATTAAGATAATATTTTGGTTCTTGTGGATTACTTTTTTTTTTCAGCTTCAGTTTAAACTAGCACACGAGAAATTGTTGGTCTGTTCCAGTGTTAGCACCTGGCCTGGTTTTCAGTACTGATGAGATTGAGCTTCTACACTATTCCTTCCACAGGTATAGTCAGGTGATGTTCATGTATCAAGTTGCCATTTGTGTTTTTGTAAAAGTATTTGTAATGAACAAATTACTAAAAGTACAAAATTTGTTCATTCTATTTCTGGTCCTTTATTTGTCGCTAAGTCTGTACTTTCAGACTACCACTCCTTTTTCACTGTGTATTCCAGTCACCAATTCATTTACTCATATGAATTTCATGTTTGGTCAATTTCAGAATGCAAACTTTGAAAAATAATAAGTTTTCTTCTCTTTTATTTGAGTTGTTGGAACATAGATTTGAACAATAGTTATATTAATTAAATGATAGTATATTAAAAGTCATATTAATTGTGTTACAATATCATTGCTTACAGATTAAGGGACATTTCATCAGTTGTGTGTTTGGATTGGTTTTTATCCTCCCAACATTAGTGTCTTTGTTGTTGTATTTCAGGATCCTGTAGATAATAATACCTTTCATTCAGCTGTTTGGACAAAGTTTGTATAAATTGTGTTTTATACTTTTCTTTAATATTGCATTTTATACAATCATTTTCATGCATTATGCTTTATAAAATTAATCACTCTTGGACCTTGCCCATCATTACTCTCTCTTTTCACCTGGATCCTTCCCATTACCTTCACTTCCTCCCTCCACCATGCAGTATTTATCCTTTTGAGACTGAGTTAGTTCACTTAACATAACACTCTCCAGTCTCTCCCAAGTTATACAGTATTTTTCAAAATTGTTGCTCCCCAGTGCTGCATAGTATTTCATTATGTGACTGTACCACAATTTCTCAATCCATTCAGTTCTGATTGACATTTGGGCTGTTTCCATATTCTTTCAATGGTGACTAACTCTGCTATGAACATTTGTGTGAAAATTTCCATTTGTGTCTAAGATCTAATTTCCTTAGGGTATATAGTCCCAGTAGTGAAATAGTTGGGTCATATGGAGTTTCAGTGTTTAACTTTTTGAGGAAATGTCACACTGTCTTCCTGAGTGATTCTGTTATTTCTCTTTTTTTGTTTGTTTATCTGCTTACAAAATTCATATACATTATTATTTCTTTTTAACAGTTCCCCATTTTCCCCTTATTTTTCATGCTCATGGCATTCTTTAAGAATTAGTTTAAGAATCAGTTATTTTAGCAAATAACCTTCCATTTGGTCCTCCCAGCTCGCACTGCTCTACTATTATGTTCACTAATGGCATGGCCACACAGAAATCACAGATTATATTCACAACTGTAGGGTTTGTTAAGAAAATGAACAGTCTGTAATTCAAGTCGGAAATAATATACAGTTCTTCAGGGTGTTCAGAGATTCTTTGATCTATAATCTCACAGCTTTAGGTTAGTTTTTGCTGTTGTTGGTATTTGTGGGTTCTTTGAAAAATGTGCCATGGTTGTATGGTTTAATCACGTTTATTTGATCTGTATGCTGAACAAATATTCTGAAAGATTGTAATATGTGAAGAAGTACGCAACATAAGTATTGAAGGAAGAGTCATTAATAACCTGCAACATGACAAAAAACACAACTTTGTTGAAAAGGAACAGGAATTGAAGGACTTACAGATGAAACGTAAAGACTATAGCCTTCACTATGTATTATACCTCAATATAAAACAATAATCTTTACAATTGGACTAATAATTATCATCATGTAAACAACCTAACAGCTGTTCTATCCTTGTAGATATCCTTCTATATTTTTTTAAAAAATATTGCATTTTTGAGGCATATTTACTCAGAAAATTAGATTTACCCAATTTGTTTGGGGAAGTTAGTTACAATTTTCACAATATGTAAACTTTTTCATTTTCCATCAAGTTGTTAAATGTCCAGTTCTAATTAGTTTCCTAGTGCCTTTGCCATCTCAATATTTCTTTAGAGTAAATGTTGCCCATTTGGTCTCAAGCAGGTTGTGGTCTCAAGATTTTTTAAAACAAGTACAGCACTTACAAGTGATATTTTTTTAAAAATACCCTTGTTTGGATTGTTAGGTGACATCAAGTTGACTAAACTCTTAGCAACTCTACAAACAATGGACCTGGACCTTTCCCTTTATTGTGACATCCTCACTATCTATACTAAAGCAATTGTTATAGTCAATATGTCAACCCATCTTGTTGAGGGTCTTCCTCTCTTTCACTGACCCTCCACCTTTCCAAGAATGATGTCCTTTTCCAAGGACTACCTCTTCTAATAACATGTTCACAATTTATGAGAAAAAGCTTCACCATCCTTTCTTTTAAGGTGCACATTGGTTGCACTTTCTCCAAGACATAATTGTTTGGCAGTCCATGGGATATTAAGCACTCTCTTCTCCAACACAACAACACAAAAGCATCAATTCTTCTGTTGTTATCTCCTCGACCCTCAGTCCTCTAACAAGCTTGGGTGAAGGCCTCTGGATCTAGCTTTGGTTTCATAAAACAGTAGTCTCCATTAAACTTGGTCTCATGTCAGTCTGGTTCTCTACTGCTGTTATACTTACTTAGATCCTAGTGTGACTAATGAAGGAATTTCTGGTCCAAATGGATGTATACTAGATTCTACTTTATCTTTCTTGCAGATAATGAGATACTCATTTTCTGCTTCTACAACTGCTCAATTAAAGGCTCTCTGGATGACAAAATACTCTCATTAGTGTAATGCACACCCATGTTTCCATATTCTTATATGAAACGGTATGAACTAGATTATATGAAGAAGAATATAATAGCAGGATTGGAGGAAGACTCATCAACAGTCTGGGTTGTGGAGGTGAAGTATCTTCATTATAGAGAATATAGAAGACTTGAAATGGTTACTGCAGAAGATCAATGACTACACACTTCAATATAGGCTACTTTTCAACATCAGAAAACAAAATTCCTCTTCACTGGATCAATAGGCAATATCTTTTTTATGCAAAATACACTCTTTAATTGTGATTAATAAAATTTACAACATACACTTTTCCACTAGACCGATATCTAAAGCACAATTTCATTTCAGATTAATAGATATCCTTCGACTAAGACTTCTTCTTCATCAACTCTTCATTAACTCTAGCAATATGTTTCCTTCAAGCCTAAAGTTTTCAGTCTTATTAACATCTGGATAGACAGAGAAGAAATGCAAGTTGTCTGTGGCTTCATTTTACTTGGATCCATAATTAATACCCATGTGGTAGCATGGATAGTAGCAGTCAAGAAATAAAAAATGTGTTGGATAAACCTACTTTCAAAAACATATTTAAAGTCCCAAAGAGCAAGTATGTCAGTTTGAAGACTAAGTACAGCTGATCTACCCCATGGAATTTCCAATTGTTTCCTAGCATCTGAAAGTTTGACAGTGAATAAAAATGACAGAAGAGTGCCTTACACCTTTGAATTGTGGTTTTGGAGACAAGTATTGAATGTAACATAGATTTCCAAAAGAACAAACAAATTTGACTTGAAGATAGTACAATTAGAGTTATTCTTAATTACAAGGAGGGTGAAACATTGTCTTATTTATCTTGGCCATAGTTTTAGAAGGAACCAGTCCTTGGATAGGGTCATCATGTTGGGAAAAGTACCGAAGGTCAGTAAGAAAAGAAATGAGATAGTTTAATACTATAAACTTAAGCAGGAAAGAAGTCCTGAGGTGGACACAGAATAAAGCAAAGTTAGATTTTGGAGCAAAAGTAACTAGTTGATTTGATGGCATCTAACAACAACATACAAAAATTCATTTCATTCTTATCATTGATGTAGTCCCACTTACCCATGTAACAAAAGATCAAGCAATGACTAAGAGAATTATCTTTCAAAATTAACTTAGTGTGCCACAACAATCATACCTTTGTTTTATAGTTCATGAATCACAATGGCTAATCTGAAATTTAGACAAGAGTCCCTCCCCCGCCAAAAAAAATTACAAGTGGAAAGCTTTTTGTAATAGCAAACAGTCCAGAGAGACCAGCTAAGATTTTTATTTTCTAAAGAGTCATCTCGTTGACTTACATTTTGGCCTCTGGAAAAGCTAGATATTTACAAGAAATGACAATTTACTTTTCAGTTTAGTGGCAAGGAACTCAACAAGAGCAACTCAATCTTGGGCCTAGTTTAGTCAGATTAGGAACTTCTGTGGTATTGTGATTAAATGCTAGTCGACAAATAAAAAAGCTGATGGTTCAACTCAACAGATTTCTAGGATAGAAAGATGAGAATTCTGTGTCTCTAATGATTTATAGCCCCAATACCCTGCGGGCAAATTCTACTTTGCCTGTAGAGTTACTAAGAATGACACAAGGACAGTGAGTTAAGTTTTTTAGGGAAATTGTTATTGAGTTTTTTTTTGCTTACCAGAAAAATTTTGACATTAATTATTAAATGCCTTTTTGGTGTTTATCAAGGCAATCAGAGGCTTTGTTTGGTTTTAAATATGTTGTGGTTAATATTCTTATTGGAATTGTATTTATAAGAAATTATTTTATTAATTTGATGGATTTTTAAACAATGAATTTTGTAGTCTGAGAATATTCTTTAAATAAGGTCTACTGGTGATTCTCCCTTTAATATACTCAGCTCACCCCATAGCTGTTAAATCTGAACCAGCCATAACTGATCTTCTATTGAGATTCCAAAACCTAATTTTCTTCCTTAGAGATACTAGTGGATTCAAACCACTAGAAAGGCGCAGCCTTTTGGCTAGACTAAAACTCTTCAGATCAAATGGAGGAAATTAAAGGCTAAAATTTAACTTTAGAGTTTTGCAACTGCAATTTCTAGTCAGATTGATCTTAGAACTATTATTACTAGTATTGTTTTAACTTCAAAATGCTTCATCCTTAGTGGAATATTATACAAACCAAAAGTCTGAAAATTGGAGGAGATAGGGGTATATAGAGATTTCACAAGGGTTGTCTGGTTATGGAGTTTATTTTTCAACATGACTTCCCTGTTCTTTATTTGATCTTGCTGTGCAGATTAGCTGTTAACAGCTTCAATTTGCTTGACTCCACAACCAAATATTCTTGGTTCCAGAAAACAGGAAATTAAAAGACCAATTGCATTGGAAAAGTCTGCTATCAGAGACATCTCCAAAGTGCTGAATAGTAATCATGTCAGTCTGGAGACTAAGGTGCGCCTGACTCAGGCAATGTCCTTTGCAATTACGTGCTATGCATCAAAAAGCTAGACAATGACTAGGGATGATAGAAAGAGAATTGATGCTTTTAAAAAAAATATTTTATTAATTTTTATAAACGTTTATAGAGATTTTGGATTTCCATTCATTTATTGTTGCATTTTTCTCCTTGTGTACCCCTCCCCTCCAGTTTGCTCTTTGAAAAGTAAAAGAAAAATTCTTGCATTGGTATATTATCCCCTGCCCCTCCCCCCCCCCGACTACTCCACTGTGCAACCTTCATTCTGGACTCTTGTCATAACTATAATACCCAATCGTATATCACTTTTAAACTGTTCCCTCCCAACTCTTTCAATGCAGTATAATTTATCCAATTTTTCTCCATCTCACCCGAACCCTGATGTCAGTTCCATTGTACAACAGTGGCACTATGCAGTATTTGTCCTTTTGTGACTGAGATATTTCACCTAGCATAATGTTCTCCATGGTCACCCATTTTGAATAATATTGCATGAGTTCCTTGTTTTTCAATGCAGCATAGCATTCCATTGTGTGAATATACCACAGATTCTCTATCCATTCCTTTGTTGATGGACACTTAGGTTGTTTCCAACTCTTAGCTATTGTGAACAAGGCTGCAATAAACGTGGGTGTGCACATATCTGTCTGAGTGGCAGTTATGGTTTCTTTAGGATATATTCCCAGTAAAGAAATTGCTGGGTCAAATGGTATTTCTATTTGCAACTTTTTGAGAAAGTTTCATACAGCCTTCCATAGTGGTTGCACCATTTTACACTCCCACCAACAATGAATAAGGGTTATTGAGTTGTGGTGTTGGAGAAGAGTATTTAATGTACCATCGAATGCTAAGAGAACAAACAAGTTTGTTCTGGAGAGGGTGAAACCAGGCTGCTCCTTGGAGGCAAGGATTCTGAAGCTTCCTTTGACCTACTTAGGACACGTTGCAAGGCGGGACTAGTCCATGAAGAGGAACGTCATGGTTGGGAGCACAGAGGGACAGCACAAGACAGAAAGACTCTCAATGAGATGGATTGATTCAGTGACTGGAATAACGGACGTAGGTGTGTCAGACACAATTTGATTGACACAGGATAGAGTGAGGTATAGTGCTATTATACATGGTGTTATTATGAGTCTCAAGTAATTAGATGGCACAAAACAACATCAGCAACATGCAGATGGGCAGGACTATGTTGGCTCATCCACAAGAGGATTAGCTATTTTTCATTCCACAAGGAGATTGGCCAGTCTCAAGAATCTACAATTGATTATCTAGTCTCACCAATAAATTGAAGAGCTCTAGCTGCAGAGATAGAAATTCTTTCATCACCAGAAAAGATGAAATTCTTATCCTAGCCAGAGAAGAGAGACCTCCTCTAACCCACTAAAATGTAGGACATGCTTCAGTTTGGCAACAGCAGTGATGGCTGCACTGGAAAAAATTGAGAATTGATGTGAAACAGAACTTTGGGGATAGGCAATAGTGAAAGGATTGGGAACTTTGCTGGACAGTTGCAGAGACAGGCAATGTTGGTAGGACTGAGAAGTTTGTTAGACAACAGGAGCTGGGGTTGTGTGGGTTTTAATATTGGCAGAAATAAGATCTTAGAAACACTTAGAGCCATGAAGCTCGAGGCTGAGGTTCCTGGTGGCATATTTTTGGAGCTGTCTTAACTGTATTTTGTTATTAATTTTAATTATAACATTTTAATTTCTCCAGTACAGTTTGGTGTGGTCCGTGAGCTATCACATCAGATATTGGACCTAGCCAAGGAGTTAGATTAGTGTTGAGATGAGTAGAAGGAGGCATGGACTGCCAAAAGAACAAACAAATCTGTCTTGAAGAAAGTGAATCAGGGTGTTCCCTGGAGGGAAGGATGATGAAAATTTATCTATCTCTAGTATTTGTAGTACATTCTTAGGAGGGGCCAGTCTTTGCAAAGGTACATCATGTACGGCAAGATTTTAGGTCTTTGGTTCATAGGGTTGCTGTGAGTCAATTAAAAAACAACAGCAACATGTGATTTATATATGGCATGTTGCTGTTGTTAAGTGTCATCCAGTTACCTGCAAATCATAATGACCCTATGTACATCAGCTCTGAAAACTGCCCTATCCTGTACAAATCTGATAGTCTCCAACAGACACTGAGTCAATCCATCTCATTCTAGGTCTTCCTTTCCTGCATTGTCCCTCCACCCTTCTAAACATGATGTCTGATAGCCTAGTGGCAAGAAACTGCACTGTAATCTGGAAGGTATGTGATTCGAGGTCACCAGCTGTTCCAAGAAAGAAGGATGGACAATCTATTCCTCTGTGATTAACTGCCTCTGAAATCCTGTGGGAGGGCCAGGTATGGGTGGGTTCTAACTCTTTGATACTCAACAATCTATCTATCTATCTATCTATCTATCTATCTATCTATCTATCTGATATATATGAGAGATATATGAAAGATACATATTATATATTATATCTATATTTCTATCATCTATCTCTATCATCTATCGCTATCCCTATATATCTCTCTATATTTATCTTTCTATATATATGCACACACACACACACTCACACTCTGGATGCTGACTTGAAATTAGACTTAAATTCTAACCCTTGTTACCCTGATTACCACCTAAACTATTTTATATGTTACTTTATATCTCTATGCAAATTTTTCCTGAGTTTTCCCCCTTTCCATCCACTATCTCTGCTCTGTGCTGTGCCGTGGAAAGTTAGCCTCTACAAACTGTATATTTCAAACTCTTTTCTTCCGGTTAGGCTGACGAAGGGACTGGGAAATATTTTGTTGTGATTGTGGGTAAATAGAGTCAGTGAAACAGCTTACTTCATTGTGTTGAGTTTCCAGAGGCATGGAGGAGATTGACCATCTCAAGAGCAGCAGGAGAACTCGATAACCTGCTTTTGGGTTGGCAGCACAACTCTGCCCTCTAGTTTACCAGAGGTAGTTTACTTCTCCAACTTCATCTTTGCATGTCCAAGAATTTAGCAATGGTTGAGTTCCTCTTTCTCAGGTCACTGCACTCAAGCAGCATTCTCTCATTGCCCCTAAAAAACGAGGAGTGGATTAGGCTTCTTATAATAGCTTATCCCTAGGTATTTATTCCTTCATACCTCAGTGGCTTCTCATAATAGCCTTTCTCCAAGGTATTGCTTCATTCTTCAGTAGCTTCTCATAGTAACTTGTCCCTAGGTATTGCTTCATATCCTGGTGGCTTCTGTATCTCTACACAATTTATAGCTAACTAAACTGAGTTTGCGAGGAGACTTTTAGTAGCTTGCTCAATGGTATAGAGCTAATGAAGCTTCTGTTAAAATTTATGCTTGGTTCTAGAATGTTTACTTAAATTGTTTTGCTATATTTATTTCTTCTCAATATTTTTGAGACTGCCAATCTATAGTAAAACAAAAAAAAAAGAAGTCTGAAAGTATTAAGAATTTTTTACTGTATCTGTTATTTTAACTACAAGCAAGGAGGAAGTAAAATTCTAAGGTCAAATATTTTCAGTATCTTGGTGTTTTCATAACAGGTCTTTTAATTTATTCATTCATTTATTTCATCACACCTTGAGGGTCCTCCCGCCCCCACCAAAGTAATAGACTTCTGGATTACTTAGCGAGATTTAAAATTCAATGTTTAGAATATTACAGAATGGTAACTCCACATGTTTGTTAGGAAAGAGGCCCTAGGTGGCAAAAAAAGCTAAGAACTTGGTTACTAAGAAAGTTTGCAGCATCACCCCAATCAAGGGTACCTCAGAAGAAAAGTTCTCATTATAAAATCAGTCACTGAAAACTATGTAGGATGTTGATTTTCTCTTACACATATGAGGTCCCATGACTCAGTTATCTCAAGGGCAACTGTTAGCAATGTTGGAAAGATAACTATCTCACAACAGAGTGATTGAGATCAGGAAAGTCACGTAGCCAAATAAACTAAGTGAAGTCTGAATTATCCTTTAATTTCTCGTACATGAATATTTAAATAGAAATTTTATAGTACAATTTTTCTACTGTAATTTTTTTGGGCTAATGACCATAATAATTGGAAACCCTTCTTTTCTAATTAAAAAATATTATGCTAATTTAATATAAAATAAAACATTTATTGAGTTTTTATCAAAAACTATAATTCATTGTTATCAAATTGAAATTAACTCATACCTACTATTCATTGATTTCAGAAGTTGTAAATTACATGGGAGGAAACTGCCCCTTTCACTCACAGAGCAACTGTTGTATTTGAACCATCTTATTTTTGAGTTGACAGTACTCAAACTACCTACCCACTAAGCCATCAAAGTACTCTTTTACCATTTGGGAAATACTTTATTCATTGTACGTTAAAATTTTATTAAATTACTCCAGTTTTTGCTTTATTGATTTAATTTAACTAGATGGTAAATGGACAGTGTTTTAATGGCTAGTGTTAGTGAACTTTTGGTAACACTTTCAGACTTTCTGCATTCTTCATTATAGTACAAGTTGGTTCCCTGCACAACAGGGACAAAGAAATGTAGATTCTCCTCTGAGTCAGGAAAAGTACTGCTTATGATTCAAGATAACTTGTAATTAATAGCCCATTATTTTGAATTTTCAGAATATGTTTCTCAAAGTCATATGCAAATATTGGGACTTGAGAAAATCAAGTGCCAAATTAGTTTTTCTTTGATATCTGATACATAAGTGTTTTGATAGAAACAAAATAATTACAGTATGTGTTGATTAACTAAAAAAAGAATTCATCCAAATATTATTCATAAGATGAAACCTAAATTGATGTGGGGTTTTTTTTGTTGTTGAACCAAAAAGTTGGTCAAGATTAACTGTACCTCTAATATCAAAGTGTTGGGATTCTGTTTAATACTCAAAGAGTTAGAAGCATTTCTGTTTTGTCTAAATCATAGCATCCATCCTGTTTTTTGCTTTAATGTCAAACCCTAGTCAGGGTTGCAGCCAATGAACATTTAATCATCTCACAATGAGGTGTTGGTTAGATGCTAGACCTACTCATCTTCTCTTGAATTTTATGCATAGTATGGTTTCTGAGCAGAGAAACCAGTAAAATTGGAAGAGTGTTTTTGGTTTATTTTTTTCTTCAAATGTTAATTCTTGTGGTGAAGATTATGTCATCTCTTACATCCTAAACCTCAAATGGTAGTAGATGACCTTCAATTAAAAAAAAAAACAAAATAAACCCCACCAAATCATGTGGAACCATTTTCATAAAAAAAATAGTTAATAAAGTTTAAGACAGAGTCTTTCTAGAAATATTCTTTAAGGTACTTTGCTGATAGATTTCAATAGAACAGAAAAGACTAGGTTCTTTCACATTTTGGTATTTACAATTTCTTCTCCAAATTTTTAGCATATAAAATCTCTTAGCATTCTTTATATTAATTCAAAAGATATTTTCTTTATGAAATATATGCAGCTCCATCTTTCTTCCCACTTTACTTAGTATATATTTTCTATGATAATTGTTGTTCTTGTTGCTAATTGCTGTAGAGTCGAGCATGACTCATAGTGACCGTATGAACAAAAGACCTGAAGACTTTTTATAATTATAATTTCTCAGAGTGTTTTCAGAGGTATGTTGTTAAGGAAGTGGGTGCCACCCCTGCTTCCAACTATAATAACTGTTGTTATTGTTGTTATGTGCCATCAAGTCTCTTGCAACTCATAGTGACCCTATGTACAACAGCCATAAACCCTGCTCTATCCCTTGCCAATCTTATTGCCTCCAACATGTCCATCCCCACTACCCCGGTGATGGGATCAATCCATCTCATTGAGGGTATTTCTTGCCTGCATTATCCTTCCACCCTTCCAAGCATGGCTTCCCTCTCCAAGGACTGGTGCCTCTTTGCATCATGTCCAAAGTATGTCAGAAGAAGCTTCAGAATCCTTGCCTCCAAGGAGCAGCCTGACTTCATTCTCTCCAGGACAAACTTGTTTGTTCTCCTAGCAGTCCATGGCATATTCAGTACTTTTCTCTAGCACCAAAGCTCAAAGGCATCAACTCTCCTTCTATCTTCCCTAGTCATTGTTTAGCTCTCTGATGTATAGCAAGTAATGGCAAAGACCATGGCCTATATCAGGCGTACCTTAGGCTCCAGACTGACATCATTGCTTCTCAGTACCTTGGAGAGGTCTCTAACAGCAGCCTTTCCCAATGCAACTTGTCTTTTAATTTCCTGGCTACTGGTATGAAGGCTGTCCACTAAGCTGCCCAACTCCAGCTAGTCAGATGCCTAACCCCTCCTCTGAGCGGCCTGCCTGAACGAATGTCGCGAGGTTTTGGCATCTTC
>NW_006399809.1:524553-547233 GCF_000299155.1 Elephantulus edwardii | reverse complement strand
GATTCTGAGGCTCTGTCTAACATACTTTTTGTGAGGAGAGACCGGTCCTTAGAGAGGGACATCTTGCTTGGGAGGGTGAAGGGACATCGCAGGAGAGGAAGGCCCTCTATGAGGTGGATTGATTCAGTGACTGGGATAATTGGGTTGGGAGTATCAGAGACAGTGCAATTGGCATAGGACAGAGCGGACTTTAGGGCTGTTGTACATAGGGTCACTGTGAGTCGCAGGCAACTAGATGGCTCATAACAACAACAACAACTGGTACGAAGAGTGTTGATTTTAGAGCCAAACAAACTGAAGCTGTCAACAATCGCAATCTCTTCACCGTCTATCATGATGCTGCCAATTGGCCCAGTGGTGAGAATCTTTGTGTTTTTTAATGTTGAGCTTCAAACCCTATTGAAAGCTGCAGTCCTTGACCTTCTGCAGCAAGCACTTGAGGTCCTCCTCAGTTTCAGCAAGCAGGGTGTGTCCTGTTTAAAAATTTCATGAAGTTAAACCATTTCAGGAGATATTCAAAGGAAGATTCAAAGGAAGAAGTTTAAGGTGCTCTGAAAGCATTCATTAAACAAATAAACAACAACAATAAAAAGGATCAAAATGTTGACAGGATAGCAATTGAGGCATTTCAATAAATGGATTCAATTCTGGAAACACACACTCATATATTAAGAAATTTGGAAGATAACTACCTAGAAGAAATCCCTATTTGTGGCCATTTCAAATAATAGTGATCCAACAGAGCACTGAGATTACAGAACAATATCTAAGCCACCAGAGCTCATATCACTAATAATCAATGCAAATAGTTTTCTCTGAAGAGAATAAAAAAAAAATCCCCCAACCCTTAGTTGATACCATACATCAGTAAGGAACTGTCAGATTTCCAAGACATATTTAGAAAAAGGACATGTTTGGTTATGCCTGATGGATTTTGACTGAGAAAAAAGAATACTAAAAAGATATTTGCCTCTGTTTTATTGACTATGCAGGTATCATAATAAATTATGGATAACACTGCAAAAAATCGAAATTTTTAGCACATTGGCCCCGTGGCAAGAAGTTGCACTGAAATCTGGAATGCATGTGGTTCGAATCCACTAGCTGCTCCACTGGAGAAGAATGGATAATCTCCTGTGTGATTAATTGCCTCTGAAAAACTGCTGGAGGGTCAGCTATTGTTCACTTCCAACTCAATGGTACACAAAAACAACTGTGCTTGCATAAAACTTTTACACAGTAATTGCAGAAAAAGAACAAGAGGATAGTATGTGGTTTAAAAAGAGGGTAGATGTGCATCAGGAATATATTCTTTCATCATATTGATCCCATCTGAGCAAATACTCCAAGAAACAGCACTGTTTCAAAAAGAAGTCAACATCAATTTTGTAGCAAAATTCATTAACAACTTGTTATGTGAAGATAACCCACTCATACTTGATGAAAGTAAAGAGCACTTGACACACTTATTTATGAAGATTAAATGCTATGAGCGTTCAGTATGAGTTATAACACAAGGTAAAGCAAATATCCTTATAAATAAAAAACAAAACAAAACATCATGACGTATGGAAGAAAGATTGATGTTGTCAAGGATTTTATTTTACTAAAATCCATGATCAACACACATGGAAGTAGCAGTCAAGAAATTAAATGCTGCAAAAAACATCTTTAAAGCAAAATTATTCTCTTGAGGACTAAGGTACACTTGATCCAAACATAGGTTTTTCCCCCTATTTTTTTCATAGTCATGAGAAAACTAGACTATAAATAATGAATACCAAAGAAGAAATGATGCATTTAAACTACTATATTGATGATAGATATTAAATATTTTATGTTTGACAGAGGATGAATAAATTTTACTTGGAAGAACTACAACCAGAATGCTCCTTAAAAATGAAGATATCATTTATTCTGGCTTAGTTTATTTTAGACATATTATAAGAAGGGACCAGTCCTTAGAGTGGACATTACCTTTGATTAAGTAGAAAGTCAGCAAAAAAGAATGACAGTGTTCACTGAGATAGATTGACCCAATAGTTACAACAATGGTTTCAAACATAGCAACAAGTGTGAAGACAGTGGAAGATTGGACAGTTCTTCATTTTGCTGTAAAGGTAGTGGTTATGAGTCAGAATTCATTCACCCCATGGGATCTGACAGCAACAATATCATTATTATCAATCATTATTAATCAATATCATTATTGTCTAACACTGATATCTCACCTTGCCCTATTGTGATGGCTTGTGTGTTGCTGTGCTGCTGGAAGCTACATTACTGATACTCCAAACATCAGAAAAGTTGTCTAATGTTGGTAGGTAACAGGAACTTTAGCCTAAGCAGAATAGGAAGAAAATATGGACAATTTATTTCTAAAATATTTTGTTCTTGTTAGTTGTTAGATGTTGTTGAGTCAAATATGGTTCATAGAGGCAATATGAAATACAGAGCTGAACCCTGCCCTAAATTGTGCCATCCTCACCATCTCTGACATACTTGAGCCAATTGCTACAATCACTGTGTCAATCCATCTGGTTGAAGGTCTTCCCCTCTTTCACTGACCTTCTACCTTTCCAAGCATGATGTCACTCTCTAAGGAATAGCCTCTCCTAACAACATTCACAAAGTATGTACAATGAAGTTTCATCATCATGGCTTGCAAAGAGCACTCTGCCTGCACTTTCTCCAAAATAGGTTTGTTCTTTTGGCAGTTCATGGAATATTCATAGTCTCCTGCAACACCACAGCTCAAAGGCATCAATTGTCCTCCTGCCATCCTTATTCATTGTCTTGGTCTCAGATGCAGAGCAAGTGGTTAAAAAAGACCATGGGCTCAATCAGGTACATCTTAGTCTCCAAACCAATATCATTGTGCCTCCTAATTTGAAGAGGTCCCTGACAGGAGACTTTCCCAATGCAGTGCATCTCCTGATCTTCTGATATCAGGGTGTAAATTATGGGTCCAAGTAAGGTGAAATCATTGACAATTTCATGCTTTTCTCCATCTATCATGTTGTTACTTAACAGGCTACTGTTGAGTGTTTGTCTTTTTCAACTCAAGCTCTCTAGAGCCCATTCTATTTTCTAAAAATTAATTGGTGAAAGTCACATAGATCACAGTAGAACATTACAACTCATTTTATTTGAGCTGTCATAAAGGGGAGCCAATCACTAGAGGTCAAATCATGGGTGGTGAAAGCAGAGGTCAAAGGGAGGAAGGGAGACTCAGTGAGAAGGAATGGATCAGGCACTGAAAAAGATAAACTGGAAAATTGTTTTCTTGGAGATTTTGAATGTTTCTTCTAACTTTCAAATTATATATATTCATAGATTTAGAAGTTGACTACATTTGTGGAAAGAATCATTAGGAAAGCTTTATATCATCAGCCAAAACCAAAATCAGACTTCTGACTGTAGAACAGATTATCATTCAAGTGCAAGTTCAGATTGAAGCTGCAGAAAATGAAAACATGTCAACGAGAACCAAAATATGATCATAAGTTTATTCCATTTAAATTTAAAAATCGTTTTAAGAATACATTTGAGGCTTCAAATACCAGTGATTGAAGTGTAGATGAGTTGTGGGATGACATTAAGGATATCATCCATGAAGAGAGCAAAAGTCTATACATGGAGAAAGACAAAACCAAAATGAATGTCAGAAGATACTCTGAAAATTTCACTAGTGTATCAAGGAGCCAAAACAAAAGGAAGAGATACTGGACTGAAAGAACTGAACAGAAGTGGGAAGACAAAGCAAACTGCTGTGACAAAATGTACAAGACTTAGAATTGGAGAATAAAAAGAAAAGAACTCGCTATTTCTCAAGTTGAAAAAACTAAAGCAAACTCAAGCCTTGAGATATATATATATAAAATTTGTAGTGTTTCCTAGATCTTTGGCTGAAAGCAAAAAATAGCAGAAAGATATTTACCTGTGATTCATTGACTATTTTAGTATGTATGTATACACAGATACATAATAAAGCATATGAATATAGAGCTAGCTAGATAGCTAGACAGATGATAGATAGATAGATAGATAGATAGATAGATAGATAGATAGATAGATGATAGATAGATAGATAGATAGATAGATAGATAGATAGATAGATAGATAGATAGACAGATAGATAGATAGATTATTACTACTGTGTACCATAGAGTCAGAATTCATCCACAGCTGAGACTCCAGTAGGTTTCCTCCTGCTAAGCAGGTGGTAGATTTGAACTACTTACCCTTTGTGCTGGTGGCACAATTCCTTACCACTAAACCACTGTGTGTGTGTGAGTGCACATACTCGTGCGCATGCGGGGACACACACACACACACACACACACACACACACACACTCCAAATTCTGTGCTCTCAAGTCAGAAACAACTCATAGCAAGCCAACCATTTATTAGATTTTTGAGGATATATATCACAGATGAAAAAAGATTGCCACTCTTTCCCTCACAGAGCCACTGGTGAATTTGAACCACCAGAGAAACGTGGCATTTAGTTAATTATTCTCAATTTCCTACAGACTATGCCATTACAGACCTGAGTCTACTCTCAGTTTCTCACTCTTGTTCTTTATGCCTCTCCCCTCCTCCATATGTGTGTGTGCAAGTGTTTCTGGAATTTTTGACATAACATTAGCATCTTCATGATTTATTGGTAAGTATAAGGACTTACCATCTGAGGAAATAAAAAAAACACGGAGAAGATTTGTTTTTGTTCATCAACTGGAAAGTCTCTGTCAATGTTGTTTTGCTTGGTTGATTAATGGCTCATAATTACCCCTTCCTTCGCTGAAACCACAGACCTACCTCTTCCAATGTTATTCTGAGCTAATTGGAGGAGAAAAGAAGAAAAGAATTGAGAGAACAAATATCAACTCCCCAACTGTTGGCTGATGCAACTTCAATCAGGAAGTGAAGCCAGTGGCTCAAAAATGGTGGTGTGGAGATAGCCAAGAATGAGATGTCTGTTGTGTTTTGTTTTTTTTTTGGTGGTTTTTTTTTTCTGTTATTGCAACAGGTTATGGAATGAAATGTTTCTTCTTGTCTGGGAATGTTAACTAAAGCCTCAAGCTTAGCCTAATGGCTTTTTAAGTACCATCACATTCCAAAGGGAGGCACTAGATTATATGCTCCCCCACAGGCTCACTAAACAGTATCTAAACCATCCTACATTACCCCCCACTTGCCTATAAAAGAGAACAGTACGGATTCATTAGAGAGAAGTCATTTCTTTGAAGAGAGTCCAAAAGAATGCAAAACACTGTGGCATTTTCCCTTCTTTCTCTGCTTCCCCCATGGTTTCATTTAAGCAATGGTGCTCTAGGAGATATGCTCAATCATGAAGAATAAAAATGTGTATCTCCCTGTCTTAATTAATTTGGACCTGTGTCTGGTCTCATGGTATAGAGGTATGTGTGAAAATAAAAACTTGACCCTATCACTTCTTTGAAAGCCTGAGAATTGGAGGTAAGCTCAGGAGTTCACAAGAGCAATGGATAGTGTTAACTGGGCTACTTGCATTTCCAGATTTTGGAGGGGCAAGGATATTTAACCATCTTCAGAACTGCTCAAAATGGCTATGTGTGTAAAATAAGGGAAACACAGACAGAGAAAGTCTTGAAGCTGGTATTCCTTATTAGAATACTAGTGACACTTATTTCTGCCCAAAGTTGTTCACTTCCATCTCCAGAAGTTATTTGTTTTAATAAAGTAATGATCAAAACTATAGGGAGTTCTCTGACTAAACAAAGCTCAACAGGTTCTTTAAAGTCCTGTCTCTGAGAACATGTGAATCTTCAACTTTGTGTTTTGAATCTGAGTGATGTGTATGCATAGTTACTCAAACTTCTTTGACCATGGAATCCTTTTGT
Organism: Elephantulus edwardii; assembly: GCF_000299155.1. Classification (NCBI taxonomy): domain Eukaryota; kingdom Metazoa; phylum Chordata; class Mammalia; order Macroscelidea; family Macroscelididae; genus Elephantulus; species Elephantulus edwardii. The sequence goes on along the minus strand of NW_006399809.1, from coordinate 541,346 downwards.
TTGCTTTCTTGTTTGTTTTCAGAGAGTATCTAAGGATACCCCAGTATACTTTTGAGCATATTTTGGGAAATTCCACATAAAGGAATGTGGGTGAGGGCACAGATGCTTACCCATAAGGCCACTGAGTACTCTCTCTCTCTTTTTGGAGGACTGCCCTCACTCAGTGAAAATGAGTATTTGTCTTCTAATAGTGCAGATGTTCTAAAAAGAAATAAGCCACAGGTCTGAGAGAATAAACAAAATCCCTCAATTCACCTAACCAGTTAGTTGCAGAATTACTATTTTTTATTTGCCTGGTTAATGCTAAAAAGTGTCAGACACATGTCCCAGATCTTCACTTCTACAGGTGAGTTGAAGAAAAGTAAAATCAGAGAGCTAAAATTGGAATATGGATTATACCACATAAAGTTGATATTTAAAATAAATACTGGTTATTTTGAGAGTGAAACAATATTTGTGCTAAATACAAAATTTTTCAAGATAAGATTAAATTTGTTTCTATCACTTAGGCTAAATCCATGTTTGGCTTTTCCCCCAGACTATCATTAGTGGTTTAACTGAGGAGTACTAGGAAACTCACTCTCAAAAAGAAAGTTCGTGATCACTAACGTGATTTGAAACACTAAGTACAGCTGAAATCTCAGCCTTGTCACTTACTAGGTGTATGTACTTTGACAAACCATTTAAGTCCCTCAGTCTCACATCACAGTACTATGATGTGGAATAAACAATGCAGTATCTAGCACATGCTAAAGACTTAATTTTAATAAAATTTGCTGGTTGCTGTTTATTTTTAAATAAGGGTTTAAGCATGTTTCTTACAGAAAAGCAAATATATATATTTCCTATGTAAAATGAAACTATAATTTATGTTGGAAAAAACCCCTCAAAACATTTAATTAATCCATTGGTTACTGTCCATATAACTAGAATGCCTCACTAGTGAAGTATTTTTCAGTTGGAGAAAGGAAATGAGTTAGTCTAGGTGCACTGGAAGAGCAAACGCAGAGAAATTAATACAGATATATAAAGAGATTTATTTCAAAGAAACGGTTCATCCATCCAGTTGTGAAGAAAGGGCTGGGGGTTGACAACTCCCAAAGTCAGAAGACAGGCTTACACCCTACATTGGCTTATGCGGTCTCAGGGGCTGACACAAACCATAAACTGCAGCTCAAGTGTCAGACTGGAAAACTCTTCTAGTTCATGGGGCTTGAAAGATCAGAGCAAAAGCCGGCAGGGCCCTGCAGTCTGATGTCCCAGCAATTGAGATTAGACTGGGGGAGGGGAGCAACACGAAAAAGAGTGAGTTACACCAGAGCATTCATCCATATCCTAGATGTAGGTCATATATGATGGTTAAGGTCACTTGTTTCCTTAGCTGTCCGTGTTTCTCTGGTTTGGCCATTGTGATGTGGTCATTCTCTTGTTGAGGTTTGATGTAATGTAATCATCCATTTAAAGATATTTTCTCTGAACAGCCAGTTGGGTGAGGGCATGGATGTGATTGCTCATCAGAGGTGTAGCCTGCGTCAAGAATATAACAAAACCTAGCAGAAGTGACTGGTATTTTGGTTGGTCTTTATTGTACATCTCTCTTCGATTCCTTGGCTAATTATCTACCTTAACTGCCAGTTTTATTTCCATCAGGTTCTGAAACCCCATGAATCTGAGATTTGTCAGCCTTTACAACTCTGCAAACATGTAGCTCTTTTTCTTTGGATAAATATCTCTTTCTGTGTGCCTCTGTCATTATTTATATGTTTATTCATTTTTATTTGTTGTTCTTTATCATCATGTTTGAACTGGCTTATAGCTGAGATGTCCAGTGGATTTTCAGAGGCTGCAAATTACACAAAAGAATATTCACCATATTTCTCCTGTGGAGCAATTGGTGGATTCAGTGTGCCTTTAGATTGGCAGTGTAACTCCTTACGACAAATCCACCAGAGCTCCATATTCATATCTATATAGTAAAAAACCCCTCATTTCTGTCCTATCAGAACACACACACACCCCCACCCACCCACACACATACACTGATGATATGGTCCATAAAAAATTGTGCTACTAATTCATAGGTGACTTCGCTTTGGCAGTCCAAAATCACCAGTGGCTTTGCCAGAGAAAGGTTAATAATCTCCTCCCTGTGATTTACACTCTTCAAAAACTAGCTGAAGAATCAGTTAGGAGTCAGTAACATGGCAGTGAGTTTAGATTTGCAATTTTATATTTGGAACAATGTGCACCCTATCTTGCCCCAGCCTCATGATTTCTGATAAGCAAGAGCCCATTGTTACAGCAGTCACTGTGTCAATCTGTCTTACTGAGAATTAACCTCTCTTTTGTTGGCTCCACCTTTTCAGGAATGTTGTCTTTTCCCTAAGACAAACTCTTTCCTGATAATATGGAAAAAAAAACGTGAGACTTTTCCTCAATCATCATTACCTTTAAGGAGTATCTTAATTGCTTTTACCCTAAGACAGGCTTACTTACTCTTTTTTCATGTCATGGTATAATAAAATATTCAACAACACTGTGAAAAAGGAATATGCTTAATGAATATTGAAGATAATGAACAGTTGAACACAATAAACAAGGTTTATCAAAGAAGAATCAAATGCTTTGAACTGTGGTGTTGACAATAAATATTATTAAAATGGCTTTGTTTCTTTAAAGAACCTAGACTGAGACTTCTGGTACCAAGTGTGGGTCTAGAAAAACAAAATCATGAAGACAATATTTTTAGTTCTCAAGTTTTATTCTTTTTAAAGGTTTCAATGTGTATACCTCTTTTATTACAGTAGTCTCTGATATCTACGGCATGAAGTAGCAATATTGATACACAAACTATCACCCAAAAACATGTCAAGCATTAGAAAGAAGTGAGACTCTAGATGATTAAATATTTGATGCTTTTGCATAATTTTATCAGGATGAGAAATCCAAGAAAGCTGGTTTGTTGGTCCTGCTTGCACTAAACAAAGTGGTAGAAGAAGGAGAATTAGAGAGTTTTTTCAGTTATAGCTCAAGTATCATATCAAAGCGTTCAAAGTTTCCAACTGTACCTGGGAAGAAAATCTTAGGTCTTTGAGTACCAAAGGTAGTATTCCACAAGGTTTTATTAGAAGAGTCACTGAATTACAATGCTGATTAAAATGAGAGCCTCAAATGATCTCTGAGGTTTAATTGAAGGCATTTATTGGGAAGAAATGGGATCTTGACACTCGGGATAGAGATATATGGACAGATGATCAGGAAGTTGAGGAAACTGAAATTCTATTGAACTAGATATGTTTGTAGAACCAGTTCCACTCCAATGATACAATAATATTAACCGTCCTCTCCTTAACGAGTCTGAGAGTACACCAATACAGACTGTGGCACTGTCTAAAGTATTACCTGAGGCAGATGCAGTATAAAACTTTGTTGATTATCTCCTGGAACAGTTTTTGGTTTTATGAATATTATTAAAAAAATAAAGGCAAAAAACAACAGAACTCTTGTGGTCTAGTAGAAAGGGAATTGTGTTGTCAACCCAAAGGTGAATGGTTTGGATCCACGAAGTATTTTGTGGGAGAAAGATGAGAAATTCCTTCTTGTTTGATTTGTATCCTGTAGACATATAAAACAGAGCTAAACTCAAATGAGCTTCAAAAGGTGAAGAGCAAATTATGATCCAGGAAGAAGTATGCTCCAAGAGAACTGTTCCATTTTTTCTAATATGTGAACACTGAAAACTTGAGAATAGGGGTGGGAATGACAATTAAGGGTATGGGACAACAGTGCAAGAAGCACAAAATTTGATCTGAGTTTATTGATTTGTGCCCACTAAGCACAATTTCCTCATAAATGTTTTAGCTTGAAAGGTTATGAAAGGATCTAACAGCTTATCCAGTTTGATCAGTGAGGTATGGATTATGAAGTAGCCTGCAATAAATCAAGTTGAAATATCAGACCAGCCTTGGAAAATTTGGAAGAAGACATTCAAAGGCTTGGAGAATTTGACATGCTACAATGAATTTATCAGGTTAGATCCATAGACTCATACAGAGAATACTCATAGGAATAAATTTGTGAGAGAAGGCCCAGAATTCTAGAAGTCTGCTATAAGTCATTTTATGTAAACAAGACTTTACAGATTTAAGAGACTTAAATACAAAGGGGCTGGTTAGATCCATGGTAATAAGGGCTAAGTGGCTGTACTAAATAAACCCACAAGGTGGATGTGGTGACAGTGATGGGCAGCAGAGTCAAAGCAGTAATCAGAATTGTTTAACTCATATGAATTTATGGCAGTGGCTATTTAGTCGTGATGTTCCCAAGACTGAGTTAGATGGGAAAACTACCAGATATTTACTAGATTTGTACAAGAAAGAGAATTCTAGGCCAAGGAAATGGCAATCTAACTTGATTAGCCACAGCAAAGAGTCATAGCTATTCAATCCATACTTGAGCCAGTTTACAGATCTCTGGAATGACCCAATAGTCATTCCCACCCTGCTTTAGGAAGGAACTCTTACATTTCCATTAACTGTATATTGTTACTTTCTTCTGTCCTTCCTTAAAGGAACCTACACCTTCTTAAAAGTGACAGATCATGGGGAAGAAGGAACTAATCAGACTGAGGTCTACTTGACACTGACTCTCAATTGACACAAATTCTAGAAGGCCCAAAATATCACTGTGGTCCAACAAGAGTAGGGGTGTATGGAGGTTAGTTTATTAATGAAATTTTAGATTAAGTCCATCCCATAGTAGGCCCAGTGTGTCTCTGAGTTCATCCTGCAGAGAACTCCCCAGTTTCAAAATTCATACTTGCAATAGATATAGTTAGCCACTGGCAGAACCCACATACTGAATCTCTACTAAGTGGAGTTAGGGCTGTTATGGAAGGAAAAGCCACACGGAAGTCATGAGCACTTCTGCTACCTAGGAAACCAAAAGCAAACCCCCACTCCTGGAGAGAATAATACTACCATCAAAAATGAAAGACACAGGGATGGTGATTCCTACCATATCCTCATTTAACTCACATACTTAGCCTACGCAAAAAAATCAGATGGATGATGGAGGATGGCAGTTAATTATTGTAAACTTAACCAAGTAGTGATTCTAAATACAGTGAGTATTGCAGATGTGGTTTAATTGTTTGAACAACTGTATCAACATCTAGTACTTAGATCACAACATCTACTGATTTCATCACCTTTTCCCCCTCTACTTTGGTTTCCAATTATCCCAGAAACATTTACCTTCAGTTGAAAATACTAAAAAGGATTTTTTTAAAAAAAATTTCTATTTCCTTTTCTTTTTTTTTGGCCAAGTGAAAGTTATTTTTATTATTTTTAAAAGCAAACATTAAACAATGTTGTGTTGATAACAACAGAATATTAAAGTGGAACCATATACCTTTCCCCTAGTGTTGTGATTAGGTGTCATTGAGTTAAGTAGGACTCATAGTGACCTGATAAGCAACAGATCTGAATTCTGTCCTATCCTATGCCATCTTTACAATCTTCAACTCACTTAAACGTTGCTGCAGTCACTGTGTCAAATATCTTCATTTTATTTTGGTTTCATTGTTTCAATCCATGCACACTTTCCTCTCTCCCTCCCCCCAAATTCTCCTTGTAATTCTTGTCCTGTTCTAGCTTATTAATTGTTATAATCATCCATTCCTTTCAGATTGTCTTTTCTTTCACCAACTCCAGTGTAGTTCATTTCTATTTATTCTTTTCCTGCTCTCCCCACGCTCATTTGATGCTATTAGTACCACAATAGTTACTGCATTTGGTCCCTCTCACAATTGAAAGAAAGCACAATACCTGGTGGACATTTGTGTTTTGGAAACAACAGCTTCCTCATTTGGGCATGTTACAATGACCTATTTATCATGTGAATTAAGAAGCCACTGATTTTGAGTAAAGTAAAAGAAGCGAGAAGGCTCTACACTAGGTTCAGGCTACTGCTACTATATAAACACTCCGTACCATGCAATCCAGCTGATCTAGTGCTGCTTAAACTGTCAGTGTCAGAAACAGATGCTTTTCAGTCAACCCCTTGGATGAATCACAGCACAGACCCTTAAGATTTTTAATAAATTCTGCCATCATCTACATATAACCTTGCTCCTTTGGGAAACAGCTTTTATTGTTGTTATTATTATTATTAATTTTAATGAAAATTTAGGGACTTTGGATTTCCATTTATACATTGTTGCACTTTTCTCCCTGTCTACCCCTCCACTCCAGTTCATTCTTCTCTTTGAAAACTAAAAGAAAAATTCTTTCATTGTTATACAATCTCTCTCCCTAAGTCCACTCCACTATACAGTCTTCCTTCTGGACTCCTGTCATGACAATAATACATAATTACATATCCCTTTTAAACAGTTATATCCCTCATCTGTTTCAATGCAGTATACATAATATATCTCAGTTTTTGAATTGCTATTGGGTCTTAGTAGAAACTAAATACCTAGTTACCTTCTAGAAGCACTTAATAGACATTAAATGGTAATCAATGACTACCATGTATTCAACAATACATTCATGACAGAAATAGTCTTCTAGAAAAAGACTGGCTATTTCATTGTCAAACAAAACAAATCCAAACTCATTACTGTCAAGTTAGAATTGACCCTCCAGCTTTTCTGAAGCTGTAAATTGCATGGGAAGAGACTGAACAGTCTCTTTCTCCTACAGAGTCAATGGTAGATTTGAACCACAGAGAAGCACCACTTTTGCATTTATAATGCAACTTGTTATAGACTACATCACCAGAACGTTATGGAGTCCAAAATCAAGCTTTGAGATGTATTTCTGAGAGATGTTATGGGCAAAAATATCCAGGAAACATCAAAAGAAAATGAAGGAATACAGTCACTGTAACAAAAAAAATGGTTGATATTGAAAAATTTCAGGAAGCATATGTCAACAACTAAAGCAATCTGAAATTGATAGCTCAAACATTCAAATAAAATTAGTTAGTAGTTGGTGACTAGAATGCAAAAACCAGTAACAAGGAAGAAAGAGTACTTGTTGGAAAATACAGCTTGGTGATAGAAATGAGGCTGGAGGTAGAATGAGAAAATGTTGTCAATGAATTATTCATTGGAAGTATATTTTATTTAAAAAGCCACAAACAAACAAATGGTGACCATATACATGGAACTCACCTGATGGACTACATAGGAATTGGATTGATTACGTCTGAAAAAAGCCATATATTATGTGATATTATATATGATATCAAGGAAGCTTAATATCAGCTGTGAAAAACTCATCAGTTGCTTTGGAATAGATCATCAAATACTCATGGGCAAGTTCAAATTGAAGCTAACGAAAATTCAAACAAATCCACAGAACCTAAAGTAAACCTTGAGTCTTTCTCACTTGAATTTAAAAACCAGTTTGAGAAAAGGTTTGAGGGCTTGAACACTTATGAATGAAGACCAGGTGAGCTGTGAGAGGATATAAAGAATATCATCCATGCAGAAAGAAAAGGTTTTTACAAAGACAGAGAAGGAAAAGGAGACAAAGATGACTCTGAATATTGCACTAGAATTCTGAGAAGCTACAACAAAATTAAAGAATAAGGAAGTTTAAGAATTGGAATGAAGATTTCAAAGGCGGCTCGTGAAGACAAAGTATTATAGCAAAATGTGCAAAGAGCCCAGGTCAGGAAATTCAAAAGTGAAGAATTCCCTTAGCATTTCTCAAGCTAAGGAAATGAAAGATAAAATTCAAGCCTTGAGTTGCAACACTTAAAGATGCTACAGAAAAAAATTGAATAATTCAGAAAGTATAAAAAGAATATTGAAAGAATACACAGAGTCACTGCACTAAAAAAATTGGCTGACACAGAAATATTTCAGGAAGTAGTATATGACAAGAACCAATGACAATAAAGGAGGAATTTCCAGTTGTTCTGAAGGAATTGACAAGAAAAAAGGCTTAGCAATTGATAAGATACCAATGTACTTATTTCAACAAATAGATACAGCCCTGGATGGGCTCACCAGATTATTCCAAGAAATCTGGAGGCGAGTTATCTGGCCAACTTACTTGGGGTGGGGGGAAATCCATATTTATCCCCATTTCCAAAAGAAGTGATCTAAAAGAATGTAGAAACTACCAAGCAATATCACTATTATCACATGTAAGCAAAATCTTCCTGAAGATTATCCAAAAACAACTAGATCAGTACATTTACCGTGAACTTACAGAACTACAAACTGGGATTACTAAATGTCATGTCACAAAGGATATCATTACTGATGTAAGTTGAATCATAGTTAAAAATAGAGAGTACCAGAAGCATATCTATTTGTGTTTTATTGGCTATGCAAAGTCATTTCACTGTGTGGATAAAAAAATTGAGAAGAATGAGGATCATAAAACACCTGACTGCTCTCATGCAAAACATATACGAAAACCAGGATTCTGTTGTCCATAAAACTGCAAGGGAAAGCATTGTGGCGCTTTCTCAAAAAGTTGCAAATAAAGATACCATTTGACCCAGCAATTCACTACTGGGAATATACGCTAAAGAGACCATAAATGACATCCAAGTAGATATATATATACCCATGTTTATCATGGCTTTGTTTACAATAGCAAGGAGTTGGAAACAACCTAAATGCCCATCAACAAACGAATGGGTAGAGAAGCTGTGGTATATTCGCACAATGGAATACTATGCTGCATTGAAAAACAAGGAACTCATGCAATATTATTCAAAATGGGTGACCCTGGAGGACATTATGCTGAGTGAGGTATCTCAGTCACAAAGGGACAAATGCTACATGGTGCCACTGTTGTAGAATGAGGCTGGCATTGGGGTGGGGGTAAGACTGAGAAAAACTGGATGAAATATGTTTATGGCATTGAAGTCTATGGGGGAGAGAATAGTCTAAAAGTATTATATTTTAGGGCATTATTTTTATCATAGGAGTACGCAATGAGGGTTGCAGAGTGGATTATATTTGGGGGTAGGAGGTGGGGTTTGGGGAGGTGCGGGGGCGGGGGATTGTGTACCAATGAGGGACTTTTTCTTTTGCTTTTCAAGGAGAGGAGCAAAAGGGAGGGGGGGAGGGGTTTGTGCTGGGAGAAGGGTGCAACAATGAATGAATGGAATCCCAAAATCTCTGTAGATGTTCATGGAAATGAAAAATAAACAGCCTAAATTAAAAAAACAAACAAACCAAAAAAAAAAAAAAACTGCAAGGGAACACTACATGGTTCAAAATCAAGAAAGGAGTATGTTAGGGATATATCACATCCATATATCTTTAGAATGTGTATGCTGAACAGATTTGAGAGACTGGACTTCATAAAGAAGACTGTAATATGAAGATTGGAGAAAGAGTCATAACAATCTGTCATGCATACAGCACAGCCTACCTCGCTAAAACAGAGGAGAAATTGAAGCATTTGGTACAGAAGGTCAAGGACTGCAGCCTTCAATATGGATTCCATCTGAACATAAAAAAAAAAAAAAAAAGATCCTCACCACTGAGTCAATATCATGACAGACAGAGAAAAGATTGAGGTTGTTAATTATTTTATCTTGCTTGGATTCATAATCAACAGTTTTGGAATTAGTAGTCAGGAAATAAAAAATTAGTTACACTGGAAAATCTGTTGTCCAATACCTCTCCAGAGTGCTAAAATTCAATGATGTCAGTCTAGAGTGTAAATTGTGTCTGATCCAAACCATAGTCTTCTCTATTATTTATTATGCATCTGAGATGCAGACTTTGAATAAATATGGAAGAAGACTTGATACTTTTGAGTTGTGGTGCTGGAGAAGAGTATGGAGCATACCATGGGTTTCCAAGAGAATAAACACGTCTATCCTGGATAGAGAGACACTAGATTCCTCCTTGGAAACAAGGATTTTGGAGCTCTGTTTCACATACTTTGGATATATTGCCTTGAGGTACCAGTCATGGGAGGAGGACATCATGCTTGGAAGATTAGAGGATCAGCACAGAAAAGGAAGACCATGAATGAGACATATTGACAGGGTGCTTTTAGAAATGAGGTAGGTACAGGATAGGGCAAGGTTTAGAAGGGTCACTATGAGTCATTGCTGACTCAATGGCACATAAAAAACAACTATATAAACAAGAGAAGGAATGATAGTATGAAACACAATATGAAAGAGGAATAGTGTGAAACATAATGTTTGCAAACTTTGTAAGCAAACCAATAAAAAAAAAAGAGTCACTGGTAATGAAGTTTTTAAAGCTTCAGTGAAGCTTTATGTGTAACATTTATAATAATGGAAATTCCAGAACATTTAATTCTGCTCACACACAATCAATACCTAGACCAAGAAGCTATTGTACAAACAAAGCATGAGGACACTGCTGTTGTTGATTGCCGTCAAATCAAGCATGACTCATAGTGACTCTATGAACAAAAACCATAATGCCTTCCCATGACTATCGTTGTTTCTCCAAATTCATAGAGTTTCCATAGACAGATCCTTTAGGAAGTGGATGCCACTCCTGCTACCAAATGTGTTATACAGCTTTGTGCTCTACCAAGTACTGTCCACATTGGAAAACCATTATGGCATTTGACACACCAATGGCACAAGGTTCAGCATCACCGCAAACCCAGATATCTAAGTATAGCAAATTGACAGAGTGATGCATAGATTAGAGGAATGTTCCTCCAAAATATAACAACACTAATCTCACTTAGCAGTGGTTAAATGTTGTCAAGTTGCATACAACTCATGAACAAAAGACCTGAACACTGTTCTATACTTAACATCATTTCTTTATGTTTATTGAGGTTCCAGAGGCATCTGATTTAGGAAGTGGATGTCACTCCTGCTTCCAAATCTGAATCAATCCGTAAGCTCCTCCAAACACTGTCCATGATGGGCAACCATTATGGCATTTGACACAACTATGACACAGTGTTCAGCATCACAGCAACTCCAAGTTATTCAGTACAGCAAATAGAAAAATGACTGCTGTACCACTCAAAAAATATTCATCCTGAAAGAAAATTTATTATAATGGTCCAGAATGAGAGGGGCATAGCAAAGTGAACTGGGGAAGAGACAAAGGGACAGGGGGAGAAGAAATTATGCAACAATGAATGATTTTTTTAATTTGGGTTATCTGAGGAAGAGTAAGGGGGGAAACGTGCAACCATGAATGAATGAAAATCCAACTTTTCTATAAAATTTCATTAAAATCACAATTTAAAAAAAAAGAATTTTCATCTTAACAGATGAGCCCTACAGAATTTTAAAGACACATCCAAAAAATGCTTTTGACTCTGATAAGCCCAGTAGACCTTCCTCCCTTTAAAACTCTGTAGTGATGAGTTAAGTATGTACCTGGCCTGGAGACTCTTGTGCAGTGATTCCGTTCCAGGAGCTGATTTCTTGTGTCTTGATGAGGGTCATGTAAGGACAGTTTTGGTTTGTGTTGGTTTGTATTTAGTTTGTGTTATTGGGTTTTTCCCTCCACAAGCGGATGTCAGCTGGCTGTCTTTTGCCAATTTTAGCCAACAAGGACCCAAGGGCAAAGGGATGAGAACAATATATGGTTTAAAATCAGGGGAGAAAAAGTGTGCACCAGGCTTGTATCCCTTCTCCATAGTTCTTAAATCTGCATCCTGTACAAATCATTCTAGTAACTCAACTTTATGAAAGAGAATGTGGCGTCAGGATAGGTGAAAAACTTGTCATCAGCCTGTTTATATAAACAACACAATCTTGCTTGCTGAAAGTAAGGAGGACTGGAAATGCTTGCTATAGAATACCAAGATACAGCTTTCAAAATGGTTTGCATTTCACCATCAAGAAGACAAAAATCCTCACAATTAGACTCACAAACAACACCATGATAGATAGATGATTGAATTTCTTAATGATTTTGTCTTACTTGGATCCACAATTAACACCCCTGGTTCCAGCAGCCAGGAGATCAGGAGATGCATTTAGAAAGTCCACTATCAGAAATGGCTCCAAATAATTGAGGAGCGATGATGTCAGTTTGAAGACGGAGATGTTCCTGACTCATGCCATGTTCTTTTCAAGCACTTTCTATCTATCTGAGAGCTGGAGAATGAATAAGGATGGCAGAAGAACTGCTGCCTTTGTTGTGGTATTGGAAAAGAATACTGACTATTCCATGGACTGCCAAAAGAATAAACAGCTATGTCTTGGAAAAAGTACAGCCAGAGTAGTGTTCTTTGGAGACAAGGGTGTAATAGTTTTATCTCAGATACTTTGGGCATGTTGCCAGGAAAGGTTATTTCTTGAAAAATATGGCATTATGCTTTAAAAGTTGGACAATCAGCTAAAAAGGGAAAGACCCTCAATGAAATGGATAGACACAGTGACTACAATAATGGGCCCAAGTGTGAGAGAAATGGTAAGAATGACATAGAATAGTTTAGGGTTCAGATCTGTGACTATGAGGGATAGTCAGCTCCTGGCATCTAACAAAAACAGCAAACAGATGTGCTTCTTATAAAATATATATTCAGATAAAACCTAATTAAATGTTAAGTGATTTAAGGTCATTAGGCTACTAATCACAATAAGTAGTAGAAATTTGCCATTTTTTCGTCTTCATTCTTATATAAGCTTTTGTGTGCTAATTTGTGTTCTCAAATAAAATATGATACTCTTAATAATATAATATCTTCCTAAATAAATAGATTTGTCCAGAGGGAAAAAAGTAATTTTCAAATTCTTTTTTGTGATTCCTTTCATAAAGTTTAAGTTCATACTAGATTTTACTTTGTTATTAAAGTTATATGAAATCTTATTAAATATATAATTTCAGTAATGTTTTGAAATTGCAATAAATCCCCAAATTTTGTATGTTAAATAAACTTGAATATTTAATTCTGACTAGTTCTTAGAAACTATATATGAAACTATTTATATGAAGTGTATGTAAAAATCGTGCTGTGTCTTTCATCTCACAGGCTAGATAATGATATATTTTGTTAACAATTCACAAAGAGGAGAAATTGGAATCTTAGGACAAATTCTTTATCTTTCAGAATGTAAAACACCATTTGAGCAGTAACTTGATTACACCTGATCACTACTGGTGACTGTAGTACTGAGGGGAATAGCACAACTAATCCAAGAACCATACATGCATCTCTGGTTATTCACTGCTACATGGAAAAAGGATGAGTTATCCTCCTACACAATTTGCATCCTTAGAAATTCAGTGGAAATCAACTGCAACTGGGTTTCAACTCAATGGCAATGCTATGAGAGATAAGATCCCTAATCTAACAAATTGTAATGTTTCATAGACACAATAACGCACAGGATCAGGTGCACCTTAGTCTCCAGACTGACAAGGCTGGTTTTCACTACTCTGGAGAGATCCCTGACAGCAGACTTTCCCAGTGCAATTTGTCTTTTTTATTTCCTGGCTGCTGGTACCAAAAGTGTTGATTGTGGAGCGAAACAAACTGAAGCTATTATCAATCTTAATCTCTTCACCATCTATCAAGATACTAAAAACAGTCCAATGGTGAGAATCCTTGTTTTTTCATATTGAACTTCAATTCATATGTAAGGTTGCAGCCCTTTACCATAGTCTTTGAAATTGCTTACTACGCATCAAAAAGCTGGGCAATGGCTAGGAATGATAAAAGGGGAATTGATTCTTTCAAGGTGTAGTTCTGGAGAAGAGTATTGAATATACATAGACTGCCAGGAGGACAAACGGGTTCATCCTAGAGAGGGTGAAACCAAGCAACTCTTTGGAGGCAAGAATTCTGAAGGTTAAGATTACATTCTTTGGACATATTGCAAGGAGGCACCAGTCCTTGGAGTGGGACATCATGCTAGAAAGGGTGGAGGGACAGCGCAAGAAGGGAAGAGCCTCGACTCAGTGACTGGGGTAATTAAGGTAGTTGTGTCAGAGACAGTAAGTTTGGCTCAGGATAGCATAGGGTCAAAAGCTGTTGTATGTAGAGTAGCTATGAGTCACAAGTGCCTTGGCAACACATAATAACAACAATAACTACAATAACTCCCTAGCAAGGATTCAGAGGAGCTAAGAAGTCATCCATTTAATCGCTCCTTATCTCTACAAAAATCTTTCTTATATCTCCTGTGTCTCAGACACTGGAATAAGCTTTAGTGATACTCCAAACACACACACACACACACACACACACACACACACACACACCACACACACAAAGAATATATAAATTAACCTGCTGTCTTTACCATTTAGTAGGGAATGGCAATACAGTAGTACATTCTGAACTATGAAGAACAAGAAATTAGTTGTCATTGAAATGATTCCATAAGATTTTTGTGTCTATGACCTTTTGAAAGCAGATTGCCAGAGGTTACTCTTAAAGTGCCTCTGAATAGTTGACATTTCCAGCTTTTCTTTGTTATCGGAAAGCACATAGTTTATATCACCTATGCTCCCTAGAAACCAAAAGTGTGCAACTCAATGTGAAAGAGCTTAGAAAAGTTACACTGAAAGGAAAGCTTTTAAATTGGGGGTAGGAGGGTGGAGATATTCACCTGTCAGAAAACAAGGCAAAAAAAAAAAATTATCCAAATCAATGATACCAGTACAGATGGTCAAGGAATACAGCTTTCAAAATGGATGGAAGCACAACATAAAAAAACAAACAAACAAAAAACCCAAAACCAAAACAAAAAACAAACAAACAAAAAACCCACAAAACCCCAAAGATTCTCATCAGTGGGCCAATTGGTAGTATATGATAGGTGGTGAAGAGATTGAGATTGTAGACAGCTTCAGTTTGCTTGACTCTACAATCAACACTCTTGCTACCAGGAGCCAGGAAATTAAAAGACAAATTGCATTGAGAATGTCTGCTGTCAGAGACATCTCCAAAGAAGAGCAAAGATGTCAGTCTGGAGACTAAGATCAACCTGATACAGGTCATGGTCTTTGCCATTACTTGCTATGCATCAGAAAGCTGAACAATAACTAGGAATGATAGAAAGAGAATTGATGTCTTTGAACTGCATTGCTAGAGAAGAGTATTGAATATACACTTCGTTGCTAGAAAAACAAGTTTGTCCTGGAGAGGGTTAAATCAGTCTGCTTCTTGGAGGCAAGGATTCTGAAGCTTCGTCTGACATAATTTGGATATGTTGCAAGGTGGGATCTGTCCTTTGAGAGCGACAACATGCTTGGGAGGGTGAAGGAAAGTGCGGGAGAGGAAGACCCTAGAGGAGATGGATTGATTCAGTGCCTGGGAAAATGGGAGTAGGTGTAACAGAGACAATAAGATAGGCACAGGATAGAGTAGGGTTTAGGACAGTTGTACATAGGGTCGTTATGAATCACATGCAACTCAAGGGCATACAACAAAAACATATTTGAAATTCAGGCATATTTCCATGTAAATGGAGCTGGGAATTCTTGAGAATAGGAGGAAGATGGGTAACTGTTAAAGAACGTGGTGGATAGATGACAAAAGAGTTGTAATAAATTTCTGCCGAAAGATTTAAAGCAAGGAAGTGATAAAATTAAATTTGCCTTTTGGAAATACAAGGTTTAAAATACAAACTAACATAGAAACAAGTGAGAAATGGTAAGACAAAGAGGCAGTTGCAACACTTCAGATATAAAACAGGAAGTCTTGCTGAACTAAGGCACTATAAAGAGAAAATGAAAGAAGGGACATGTTTGATAGCTTTGAAAAAAAGACTTGAAAGTCTTAATGAAATATTAGTAATGAGGCTGGATAAAAGGAATATAATTTTGTCAGCTATTAAGATATGAATGCCTTTGACTTCATAAATATCATAAGAAGAGTAAATTTGGGGTATATCATAAACTTGAAATGTTTTATTGAACGTGAATTTCAGATGATAAACTAGTAGTAATTCCTAGGTAGACATATTCAGTGAATGGATGTTAAGAGATATGAAGCAGTTAAAGACAGAATTAGAATATGTAAGTGTATCAATTACAGCCAAAGGTTCTGAAATAAATAAGGTCTTCAATGAAGAGTATATGATTCTTAAAGAAGGTAGGAGAACTCTAGAGGTTCTGTGGTTAAGCACTCAGCTACTAATTGAAAGGCTGACATTATGAGCCAACTAATAGCACTTAGGAAGAAAGACATAGCAGTCTGCTTCCATAAATATTTCTGTCTCGAAAACCTCAGGGATCAGTTGTACTCTGTCCTATAGTGTTGCTTGGAATCACAATCACCTCGACAGTAATGGTTTCACTTGGTGTGGTTTCAAAGAAATATCAAGGATAAAATTCTGGTAAGTTCTAAAATCAAGTTATCCTGGTTTAAAATAATTAAATAGAACTTTAAGGGGAAAATAAAGTTCTAAAAGAGAACGAGATCTCTAATATTTGTGCTTTCATTTACAGTATTGGTATTATAAGTACTCTATTGAAATATGGAGCTCTAGAACACAGTGGTAAAGAGTGGTGCTGCCATCTCAAAGGTGCTAGGTTCAAATCCACCAGCTGCTGTGTAGGAGAGAGATGAGCAATCTTCTCCCTTGAAATTAAACTACTTCTTTTTAATTTCTTTATTTTTCATTTCAATGGACATCGACAGAGATTTTGGGATTCCATTCATTCATTGTTGCACTCCTCACCACCCCTCCCCCGTTTGCTCCTCTCCTTCAAACGCAAAAGAAAAACTCCCTCATTGGTATGCAATCCCCCCCCACATCCCCCAACCCCCAAATATAATCCACTCTGCAACCCTCATTCCGTACTCTTACGATAAACATAATGCCCTAAAATATAAAATATTCTC
>NW_006399809.1:505271-521299 GCF_000299155.1 Elephantulus edwardii | reverse complement strand
TCCGGGTTCTCAATTCTGTTCCATTGATCTATGTGTCTGTCATTGTACCAGTACCATGCTGTCTTGACTACCACGGCAGTGTAGTAGGATTTTAAATCAGGAAGTGAGATGCCTCCTACCTTTTTTCTATTTTTAAGGAGTGCTTTGCTTATTCGTGGCTTCTTTCCATTCCAAATGAAGCTGGAGATTGCATATCAATTTTGAGTCAGTACCGACTTGACAGTATACAACCACAACAAAGTGTAAATGAAGTCATAGGAACAGAGATAGATAGATAGATGATACATAGATAGGTAGGTAGATAGATAGATAGATAGATAGATAGATAGATAGATAGATAATCTATAATTCTGAAAATCTGTAGTTAGGGACCTCTCCAGAGGTCTGAGAAGCAACAATGTCAGTCTAGGGACTATTGTGTGCTTGGTCTTCACAAGTACTTGCTATGCATCAAAGAGCTGGAAAATTCCTATGGATGTCAGAAGAAGGATTGATGCCTTTAAGTTGGGGTGCTGTAGAAGAGTCTTGAACATACTGTGGACTGCTAAGAGAATAGACATGTCTCTCCTGGTGACATACAAGGGCTGGAGCTAAAAGTTGGAATGGCTTATGATTGGTGGAAGGAGATAGATTCTGACACTGGCTCACCTCACCATATTTCTGCAGGTAAAAGTGACCAATTGCAGGTGTCTGTGGGATGGGAGTGAAAATGATCTAAAAATGACTGGAGCAACATATCAGCAGAGAACTGACAGATGTGCAGGCTGGGTTTAGAAGATGTCGTGGTACTAGGGATATTATAGCGACTACTAGATGGATCTTGGCTAAAAGCAGACAGTACCAGAGGAATGTCTATTTGTGTTTCACTGACAATGAAAAGGCTTTTTTGACTGTGTGGATCACAACAAATTGTGGCTTACTTGGAGAAGAATGGGAATCCCAGAACATTTGACTGTGCTTATGCGAAACCTATACTTGAACCAAGAAGCATTTGTCAGAACAGAGGAAGGAGACATTGCATGGTTCAAAACTGGGAAGGGTTTCCACCAGGGATGTATTTTGTCTCCTTTTAAATCTATATGCAGAACAGATTATCCAGGAGGCTGAACTGTAGGAGAGGAGGAATGTGGCATAAGGATTAGAGGAAGGTTCATCAACAACCTGCATTATGCAGATGACACAACCCTGCTTGCTGAAAATAAGAAGAATTTGAAGTGTTTGCTGCAGGTCAAGGACTGTAGCCTTCAATATGGATTGAAGCTCAACATTGAGAAAACAATGATTCTCACCACTTGATTAATTGGCTGCATCATTATGAATAGTAAAGAGATTGAGATTGTTAATAGTTTTAGTTTACTTGGCTCCAAAAGCAACACTTTTAGTACCAGAAGCCAGGAAATCAAGAGACAAATTGCATTGGGAAAGGCAGCTGTCCTTGACCTCTCCAGAGTAATGAAGAGCAATGACACCAGGCTCGAGACTAAGGTGTGCCTGATCCACACATAGTCTTTGTATTTGCTTACCATGTGTCAGAGAGCTGGACAAAGACTAGGGATGATAGAAAGAATTGATACCTTTGAGCTGTGGAGCTAGAGAAGAGTGTTGAATATAACATGGAGTGCTAGGAGAACACACAGGTTTGTTCTGGAGAGGATGAAACCAGGTTGCTCCTTGGAGGCAAGGATTCTGAAGCTTCATCTGATATACTTTGGACATGTTACAAGGAGGGACCAGTCCTTGGAGAGGAGCATCATCGTTGGGAGGGTGGAGGGACAGCACAAGAGAGGAAGACCCTCAATGAGATGGATCTATTAAAAAACTGGGGTAATGGGGTAGGTGTGTCAGAGACCTACCAGGTTGGCACAGGATAGAACAAGTTTAGGGCTATTATACATAGGGTCGCTATGGGCACAAGCAACTCAATGGCACATAACTGCAACAGCATCCTGGACAGGATGAAACCAAATTGCTCTTTGGAGGCAAGAATTTTGAAGCTTTATCTGATATACCTTGGGCATGTGGCCAGTAGAGACTTGTCCCTGGAGAAGGACATCGTGCTCGGTAAGGAGCTGCACTGCTAACTCAAAGCAGCTTCTCTCTGGCAGTTCGAATCCACAAGACGCACCTCCTAAGAAAGATAATAAATTTCCTCCTATGTGATTTACTATATTGGAAACCAACTGGAAGGTCAACTACGAGGCAATTCTTACTCTATAAGAATAGAGTTTTGAGATTTGAATAGATATATAGATATAATAGGGAGCTCTGTGGCCTTGTGCTGCAATCCCGAAGGCGTGTGATTCAAATCCACCTGCTGATCCCTGGGAGGGTGGCAATCCCCTGCCTTGTGATTGATTGCCTCTGAAAACCTGCTGAGGGTTAGCTATGGGTCAGTGCCAACTCAGTCGCACACCGCAACAACAGATACAACAATACTTATATTCATTAAGAACTTAATTTCTAGTATCCAATCCATGAATTGCAACCTAGCATTCTAGGTTTCAATCCTAAAAGAATTGGCCAAACATCATCAGATAACATCTAGATACATTTCCCTCTATATTTCTAGCTTTATTTTACCAGTAAGTGTAACTTACACTATTAAAATGACCTTAATAGCCATGTGTATAGGCTCTGTAGCCATGTCATTCTGATATGGTATGATGAGAAGAACCCGTAGAATCCCAAATGTGTTTGGGAAGTAACACATAAGACTTGTTCAGCATCACTCTTTAATTACTTACACATACTCGAAGTTAGCTTTCCTGAGTAGTTGCCCCAGCAATTTCTATTAAATGTGACATTTTGGATTATTTTCTTACTGGGACCCTGAATTGAAACTGGAACATATTTTATTTTACTTTTCTCACTTTGCCCTACAAAACAGTACGAGTTCATGCAATTATGCTGCCAAGCATACAGCCTGGGCAGATGTATATGTGAGTCGTCATATAAAATCCCTGCACATTTACACAGTGTATTTGGACAACATACACACATAATAAAGCTTTCCATAGATACTTTTTCATTCTCTGTTCTCACTTTTCTAAGTGAAATGAAAATCAGTGAAAGAGATCACCAGATGACATTATTGTCATGTGTGCCATACCATAATTCATACATTAATATGTATAAATGACATTTTTTAATAAAATGTGTCACTTTAATTTAGAGCTGAAGGAGAAAACATAGGAAAATATTTTCCAATTCATTAGGCCACAGGCCCAGAGAAATAAATCCTTCTGATGAATCCTGTCATCACATTGTAATTCCAACACTTCAATATTCTGAAATTAACCAGACCCATGCCACCCTTGACTTCACTATTTCAGCCTAGGATGCTTCCAGAAAGTTCCCCAAGCACTAGCTGTGAAATTACATTGTGTACTAATGGAAGTCAGCAAGCAGGGGGTGAAAGAGGGTGTTATGCAGTGTGTATCTGATTTTAGATAAGCGGTGAGCTCATGTATCAAGAAAATGATTTGTTTCCTATTCATATTTTACATAGTGGTGTAATCAAGGTAATTTACAAGCAAAGATTTTGCTGTTGTGATTGCAATTGTTCATAAATAAAAGTTCACTGTTACATTTCAACCCCTTTTTAGACGGCACTCAATTACCATATTTAAAGGGATTCTCCCCCGTCATGGTACCATCTGCACAGGTTTTTATGGAAGTTGCTGATCCAGTTTCTATTGCAAGATGGAAGGAAAAAAAGAATTGTTTACTTGGCTGCAATGGCTCTTCTATTCTTCAGCACTTCAGATTATACCTACATTTGGACCACAAAATGCCGTAAGAGACTGAGGATTTTTATTCTAAAATATCATTAGAAATATTATTAAAATATCATTCCAAATATGCTTCTTCTCAAGTGCATTCTGTAATACTTACTAAACTAGTGCTTGGCTAATGTCAGTGAACAAAACTAATACATCTGTTCACAAGTATTAGCATGGTGAGGTAAGCTTGGGACCTTGGTACTAAATACAAATCTTGCAAAGTTTTCTTCCAAATGAGACCTTATCAGAGTTGTTAATATGCTAATAAGTATTAGAGAAGCTAAAAGGGCGAAGAAAAACTAGCAGCTTGACCCAAACTTATTTTAATTAAAAGGCGCATTGCCATGGGAAAGTCTGACCTCTCCAAAGTACTAATGAGCAATGGTGTCTCTCTGGAGACCAAGGTGTGTCTGAGGTTAGCCACAATTTGCTGTGATCCACACAGTCAAATGCTTTTACATAATCAATGAAACACAGATAGACATTATTCTTGTATTCTCTGCCCTCAGCCAAGATTCATCTAACATTGGCTATGATGTCTCCAGTGCCATAGCTTCTTCTAAACCCAGCTTATATTTCTAATAGTTCTCTGTCAATGTACTGTTCCAGTCAGTTTTGAATAATCTTCAGCAGATTTCACTTGTTTGTGGCATTAGTGATATTGTTCAATAATTTCTACTCTCTGTTGTATTAACTTTTTTGGAAACAGGAATAAATATGGATCTCTGACAGTCAGTCGCTCAAGTAGCTGTCCTTCAGATTTCTTGACATAGCCTGGTGAGCACTCCCAGAGCTGCATCTGTTTGATGAAACATGTCAACTGTTATTCAATCAACTCTTGAGGCCTGATTTTTGACAATTTCTTTAGAGCAGTGTGAATGTAAAAGGGACAGTAAAAGAGAAGAAGACCCTGCAGGAGAGGGATTGACACACTAACTGGGGTAATGGGGTTAGGTATGTCAGAGACAGTGAGACTAGCTCAGGATAGGAAAGGATTCAGAGCTATTGTGCCTAGGGTCACTATGAGTTGCAATTGACTCAACAATACATAACAACAACAAAACATACTTGAGGTGATATTTTGGCTTTAGATCCCTTGTTTTCATTTTCTCCATCATTATTTTGAACTTTAAGAAGGCTAATTGATGCTCTATTCTACAATTGTTCCTTGGTCTTGCTCTGAATGGTTATATAGAGTTTCTTCACTATTGACTTCCACAGAAACAGTTAATTTGATTTTTGTATATTCCATCATGAAAGTACACATGCATTGTCACCATTTAAGCTTTTTTTGGAAAAAGAAAAGATATTTGCAATGAATATGTCATTACTTTAAACCTTCTATCATGCAATATCTGGCTTCACTTATATCACCAAGGTTATGTTTTTGAAACTAGCAAGCCTCGTTTTGTTTCCAACTTTGGCAATTAAATCACATAGTAAATGCATCTGGATTATATGTTTAATGAATTTCAAACAGGAAAAGTTGGAAAAATTTCTCAGGTTCTTTTCAGTTTATAGTTATTGGTGCATAAGTCTGAGTGATAGTCATATTAACATACATGACAGTGTTGTTGTTGTTGTTGTTATGTGCCGTCGAGTCGTTTCTGACTCATAGCGACCCTATGCACAACAGCCCTAAACCCTGCTCTATCCTGTGCCAACCGCACTGCCTCTGACACACACATCCCGATTACCCCAGTCACCGAATCGATCCATTTCATAGAGGGTCTTACCCTCCTGCGCTGTCCCTCCAACCTCCCAAGCATGATGTCCCTCTCCAAGGACCCGTCCCTCCTTGCAACGTGTCCAAAGTATGTCAGATGAAGCCCCAGAATCCTTGCCTCCAAGGAGTAGCTTGCCTTAATCCTCTCCAAGATGAATCTGTTTGTTTTCCTGGCAGTCCATGGTACATTCAGTACTCTTTTCCAGCACCACAGCTCAAAAGCATCCACTCTCTTTCTGTCCTCCCTAGTCATTGTCCAACTCTCTGATGCATAACAAGCGATTTCAAAGACCATGGCCTGTATCAGGCGCACCTTAGTCTCCAGAGAGACACTGTTGCTCCTGAGTACTTTAGAGAGTTCCCTAACAGCAGACTTTTCCATCGCAATACGCTTTTTGATTTCCTGACTGCTGGTGCCAAGAGTGTTGACTGTGGAGTCGAGCAAACTGAAGCTGTGAACAATCTCAATCTCTTCGCCATCTATCCTGACGCTGCCAATTGGTCCAGTGGTGAGAATCTTTGTCTTCTTGACATTGAGCCTCAGTCCATACTGAAGGCTGCAGTCCTTGACCCTTCGCAGCAAGTGCATGAGGTCCTCCTCAGTTTCAGCAAGCAGGCTTGTGTCATCTGCATAATGGAGATTGTTAATAGATCTTCCACCAATCCTGATGCCACAATTCTCCTCATAGATCCCTGCTTCTCGGATAATCTGCTCTGCATACATGTTGAAAAGTTATGGAGACAGGATGCATCCCTGGCGTACACCCTTCCCAATTTTGAACCATGCAGTGTTACCCTGCTCTGTTCTGACTACTGCCTCTTGTACTTCAGAATATATTTTTTTTTATTTCTCTCCTTTTTTCATGTATATGGTTGGACCATTTTTTTTAAAAGTTCTCTTCCTGTCATTTGGTCAGGTAGCCAATGTGAAGTTCTCCAGATTTCTTGGCACAACCTGGTGAGCACCTCCAGGGCTGCATCTTTTTGTTGAAATATTTCAACTGGGATTCCATCAATTCCCGAGGCCTTTATTTTTACCAATTATTTCAGAGTTGCTTGAATTTCCTCCTTCATCACCATTGCTTTTTGATCATATGTTATTTCGTGAAATTCTTCTGTATCTTTTTGATACAGTGACTCTATGTACTCCTTTCATCTTCTTTTAATGCTTTCTGGGTCAGTCAATATTCTAATGATAGTATATTTAAATACTTTAAACTCAAAGCTTGAATTTATTCTTCAGTTCTTTCAGCTTAAGGAAAGCCACGTAAACTGGTCCCTTTAAATTCAGATGGAATAAACTCAAGGTCGTATTTTAGTTCTTGGGATGTATTTTCATATTCTTCAGTTTCAGTTTAAACTCGCACATGAGTCATTGATGGTCTGTACTACAGTCAGTACTTGGCCTAGTTTTCCCACCTTCTTCAAATGATTCTTTCCACAGATATAATAAATCTGATTCCTATGATTTCCATTGTTAGGTTCATGTGTATAGTCACTCTTTGTGTTTTTTTAATAAAAAGGATTTGCAATGAATTAATCATTTTTTGTACAAAATTCTATCATTCTGCTTCCAGTTTCATTCCTGTCACCAAGTCAATATTGTAAAACTACTGATTCTTCTTCCTTGCTCCTAACTATTGCATTCTAGTCATCAATTATTATTAACGAATCTTGATTGCACTTTCCATTACTTTTAGACTTCAAAATTTGAGAGAAAGTTTATCCAAAAATAACTTGTACAATATATCAACAAAGAACTGCCAGAAATACAAGCTGGGTTTAGAAGAATCTATGGAACTAGAGATATCATAGCCAATGTCAGATGGACCATGGCTTAAAGCATAGGGTACAAAAAGTTATGTCTATTTATGTTTTCTTGACTATTCAAAGCATTTGACAGTGTGGAACACAACAAATTGTAACGAACTTTGAGAAGTATGGGTATCCCAGAACACTTGATTGTACTCATGTAAAACCTATCTATACTTAGACCAGGAAGCAGTCCATATGAACAGAGCAAGCAAACACTGCATGGTTTAAAACCAAGAATGAAGTGAATAAGGGATGTATCCATTTTTCTATACCTTGTCATTCTATATGCTGAACAGATCATACAGGAAGCTGAAGTTTATGAAGAAGAATGTGATATCAGGACTTGAGGAAGATTCATCAACAACCTGCACTATGCAGATGACATAACCTTGTTCACTGAAACTGAGGAGGACAAAAAGTGTTTGCTATAACAGATCAAGGACTGTAGTTTCCAATATGGAATGCATATCAACATCAAGAAAACAGAGTCTCACCACCAGACCAATTGGAAGAATCATGAAAGATAGAGAAGAAATTGAACATATCATGGACTGCCAAGACAACAAACCTGTCTGTTCTCGAGAGAGTGAAACCAGGTTGCTCTTTGAAGGTGAGAATCATGAATCTTATCACATATTCTGGTCATGTTGCCAGGAGCGACCAGTCTTTAGGGAAGGATATCATACTTGGAAGGATGAAGGGTTTAAGACGGATTGACACAATGACTGTGCCAAGGGGAACAGGTATGTCAGCAACATTGCTTTTAGCTTAAGTTAAGACAGGGTTCAGAACTATTATTCCTAGGGTAGCTATGAGTCATAGTGGACTTAACAGCACATAACAACGTATTTTTTTAAATTAAAGCATATTCTTTTCATTCATAAACGTAGTATTTCACCCATTCCTTCATTCACATTGTTTCATACAATTATTTCAATACATTGTATCTTATAAAACTCGTCATCATTGATCTATGCCCACTATTACTCCTCTTTTCAGATGCCACAAGAACTTTCCTAATTCCTTCACCCCCCTCCCTCCACTTACCAAATCCTGTGACCCTATGAGTTCCTCCTTTTTTCATTCTCAACTCCCCTGTCCCTTTCTCTTCTCTCTCTGGACAATTATATACATCTTACTACTACTTATCCTTCAATTTTTATAATAATGATCTTATGTAGCATTTATTATTATGAGAATTAATTAGTTAATTCAACATATTTGTTCTCCATTCTCTCATGTTTTATAACACTTTTTGAAATTGTTGCTCCTGAGTGCTGCTTGGTACTATTCCATCCTGTGAGTATAACATGATTTCTCAATCCATTCATTTGTAAATGGACACTTGAGCGATTTTTTTACTGTGAGTAAATGCTGCTATGAACATTGGTGTACAAATTTCCAATTATGTCTCACGTCTAATTTCCTTAGGGTATACTCCTAGCAGTGAAATAGTATGCTCAGCTTTTTGAGGAAATGTCAAATTGCTTTCCAGAGTGGTTCACCATTTTACAATCTCATGAACAGTTTATGAAAGCTCCAATCTCTCCACATCCTCTTCAACACTCTAATTTGTTGTCCTATTGAACTTGGCCACAGCTACTGTAAAGACATAATATTTCGTTGTACAATTGATTTGCATCTTTCTAATTGCCAGTGATTTTGAGTATTTCTTAATGAGTCTGTTGGCTATCCAAATGTCTTTCTCTAGAAAAGCTATTCCATATTTTTTGCACTGTCCCTCCACTCTTCCAAGCATAATGTTCTTCTCCAAGAACCAGTACTTCCTAGCTACATGCTTAAAATATGTGAGCCAAAGCCTCAAAATCCTAGGCTCTAAGGAGAAACTTGGTTTCACCCTCCCCAAGACAGACTTATTTGTTTTCTTAGTGGTCCATGGTAATACTCCAGCACCAAAATTCAAAGGCATCAATTCTTCCTCTGTGATCTTTAGTCATTGTCTAGCTCTCTGATGCAAGCAAGTAATTGTGAAGATCATAGCCTATATCAGGCACACCTTAGATTGAAGTCCTTGCTTCTCAGTATTTTGGAGATGTCCTTGACAGCAGATTAACCTAAGGCAACCCATCTTTCGATTTCTCGGTGTCAAGAGTTCTAATTATGGAGCCGAGGAAGTTGTGTTAATAACCTCAGTTTCCTTTCCATTCATCATGGTGCTGCCCATTAGCCCAATGGTGAGAATCTTTGTCTTCTTGATGTTGAGCTTCAATCCATATTGAAGACTACAGTCCTTGACCTTTTGTAGCAAGCACTAAGGTCATTTTCAGTTTCAGCAAGCAAGGTTGCATAATCTGTGTAATGTAGGTTGTTGATGCGTCTTAGTGCCAATCCTGATGCCACATGCCTCCTTATGAAGCCCAGTTTCCTGAATATATGTTCTGCATATAGATTGAAAAGCTATGGAAATGGGACATATCCCTGAGGTACTCTCTTCCTGATTTTTGAACCATTCAATATTTTCCCGCTCTGTTCAGAGAACTGCTTCCTTTTCCAGAATGTTGTTGTTATTGTTATGTGCCATCGAATTGCTTGTGACTCATAACGACCCTATGTACAACAGCCTTAAACTCTGCTCTGTCCTGTGCCAATCGCACTGCCTCATACACACCCATCCCAATTACCCCAGTCACTGAATCAATCCACCTCATAGAGGGTCTTCCCCTCCTGCTCTGTCCCTCCACCCTACCAAGCATGAAGCCCCTCTCCAAGGACCTGTCCCTCCTTACAACATGCCCAAAGTATGTCAGACGAAGCCCCAGAATCCTTGCCTCCAAGGAGCAGCCTGGTTTAACCCTTTCCAGGATGAATCTGTTTATTTTCTTGGCAGTCCAGGGTACATTCAATACTGTTCTCGAGCACCACAGCTCAAAGGCATCAATTCTCTTTCTATCCTCCCTAGTTATTGTCCAACTCACTGATGCATAACAAGTGATTGTAAAGACCATAGCATGTATCAGACACACATAAGTCTCCAGACTGACACCATTGCTCTTCAGTACCCTGGAGAGGTTCCTAACAGCAGATTTTCCCATCGCAATATGTTTTCTAATTTCCTGGCTACTGGTACCAAGAGTGTTGACCATGGAGCCAAGCAGACTAAAGTTGTTAACAATCTCATTTGCTTCACCATCCATCCTGATACTGCCAGTTGGCCCAGTGGTGAGACTCTTTGTCTTCTTGACATTGAGCCCCAATCCATACTGTAGGCTGCAGTCCTTGACCCTCTACAGCAAACATTTCCGGTCCTCCTCAGTTTTAGCAAGCAGGATTGTGTCCCCTGTATAATCCAGATTGTTATTAGATCTTCCAGTAATCCTGATGCCACACTTCTCCTCATAGAGCCCAGCCTCTCAGATAACCTGTTCTGCATCCAGGTTGAAAAAGTATGGAGATGAGACACATTCCTGGTGTACACCTTTCCAATTTTGAACCATGGAGTGTTTCCCTGCTCTGTTCTGACAACTGCCTTTTGGTCCAAGTATAGGTTTTTCATTAGAACGATCAAGTGTTCTGTATTAAAAGGAATTGGCAGACTCAGAAGAATTTCATAAAATAACATATGAGCAAGAGCCTATGGCGATGAAGGAAGAAGTTCAAACTGCTTTGAAGGAAATGACAAAAAATGAGGCCCCAGAAATAGATGGCATACCAATTGACGTATTTCAGCTAACAGATGCTGCCCTGGATGTGCTCACAACGCTGTGCCAAGAAATCTGGAGAACAACCACTTGGCCCACTAACTGTAAGAGATCTATATTTGTTCCCATTCCAAAGAAGGGTGACCCAACAGAGTGTGGAAACTACAGAACAGCATCATTGATTTCGCATGCAAGCAAGATTCTACTGAAGATTATCCAAACATGACTGGAACAGCACATCAGCAGAGAACTGCCAGAAGTCCAGGCTGGGTTTAGATGGGGTCATGATACTAGGGTTATTGTAGCTGATGTTAGATGGATCTTAGCTGAAAGCAGGGAATACCAGAAGAATGTCTCTCTGTGTTTCATTGATTATGCAAAGGCGTTTGATTGTGTGGATCATAGCAAACTGTGGCTTACTCTGAGAAGAATGGGAATCTCAGAACACTTGATCATTCTAATGGAAAACCTCTACTTGTCCAGTATAGGTTTCACATAATTACTATCAATTGTTATGGGATTCCCATTTTTCTCAAGCTTAACCACAGTTGTTTTGTTTTGTTGGGGGGTGTGTGTGTGTGTGTGTGTGAGAGAGAGAGAGAGAGAGAGAGATCCACAAAGGCAAATACCTTTGCATAGTCAACGAAACACACATGATAGTTATTCCTCTGGTACTCTTTGTTTTCTGCAAAGATCTATCAGACACTGACTATAATGTCTCTAGTACCGTGACTTTTTCTAAACCCATCTTGTATTTCTGGTAGTTCTCTGTCAACGTAATGTTCCAGTCATTTCTGGATAATCTTCAGCAGGATTTTGCTTGTGTGTGATGTGAGTGATATTGTACAATAATTTCCATACTCTGCTCTGTCAGGTCACCTATTGCTGGAATGAGATCGCAGTCACTTCTCCATCTATCATGATGCTGGCAATTGACCCAATGATGAGAATCATTGTCCTTCTGATGTTGATTTTCAAGAAATATTGAAGACTACAGTCCTTGACCCTCTGCAGCAAGTGCTTCATGTATTTCTTAGTTTCAGTAAGGAAGGTTGGATCATTTGCATAACTAGTCTTCTTCCAAACCTCATGCTACATTTTTCCTCATAAAGCCTCAGTCTCTCAAATAATCTGTTCTGCATATAGTTGGAAAGGTATGGAGAGGGGAAACATCCCTGACACATTCCTTTCCTGTAGTATTTTGTAAACTTTCATTATGAGACCCTTGTCTGAGATGGTATTGTAAAATGTTTTCTCCATTTTGGTGGTGTTATTTCTTTCACCCCATCAGAAAAAGGTTTTGATACACCAAGTACTTAATATTTAGAGGATCCCAATTGTCTATGCTTTTCTCTCCTGCTTGTGAATTTCTGGTTTGGATAAGCAAAGTACTTATGAAAAACAAAAATGTGATGTAAGGCATAAGCACTCCTTGATCTCAAAAGCTACTACACAGCAAGAATAATTAAAATAGCATGGTTTTGGACCAATGACAGACTCATAGACCAATAGAACAAAATCAAGAATCCAGAAATCTACTCATCTACCAATGGTAAATTAATTTCTAAAAAAGAATCAAAACTAATCAAATAAGGACTTGACGACCTCTTCAACAAATTGTCTTGAAAAACCGGACTACTAACTGCCGAAAACTGAAATAAGATCCACATCTCACATCATACAAAAATCAACAAAAGGGGGATCAGAGACCAAGATGTAAATCCTGAAAAACCATAAATATCATAAGAGGCAAAAAATATCTCAAACTTAGAAGTCTTAGCCTATGGTATAAATAAGATAAATCTTTAAATGTTATTTGTTACATTGACTGTGATACCATTCTTTTTTAATTTGTAATTCTTACCATATTTGATTCAAAATGGTATTAGCAATCTTTTTTTAGCCATTAATACTTTGGATATTGATAATAATGTAAACCTTGTAATTTTTTATTGTAGAAAAATAATGTAATTATTATATTATTGTTTACATTTTCCTAGGTTTTACTTCATACATTCCAATTATGTATGTTTGAAAACTGAAAACATTTCTTCTCATTTTGAATGAAGACATTTCTTCTCATTTTGAATAATACCACACAAATAAATGTCAACACTTATGACCCTGCTGTTATGTGAAACTATTGGTATCATAACTTCCAGCATTACAGGAAGATAAAAGCCATAGTGGTGCATAAAACAGACTAAGGAGTGACGACCCTGTCATTGGTGCTCGCAAATGAATTTTAAAAGTGAAAAAGAATATATAGGGATTTGATTCTTAGAAGGTCCCATTTATCTATTTTATCCCCTCCTTGTTGTAGATTTTTCAGGATACTTGGAAGACTATTTATGTTGTGGATTAGGACTTCTAGAGTTCTTCCATGCTTTTCTTTAGCTTATAGTCCTTGATTTTAGTCCTAGGTCCATGATCCATTTTGAGTTGGCTTTTGTGTATGGATTGAGGTGTGGATCTTCCTTGAGTTTTGTACAGGTAGTTTTCCAATTTTGCCAGCACCATTTGTTTAAAAGGTTGTTGTTTCCCCACTTAACTTATTTCATCTCTTTGTCAAAAATCAATTGACCATAGGTAGAGGGGCTGATTTCCAGATTTCCTTTTCTATTCCATGGATCTATGTGTCTGTCATTATACTAGTATCATGCTGTCTTAACCACTATGGCAGTGTAATAGGATTAGAAATCATGGAGTGAGATACCTCCTACCTTATTTCTCCTTTTAAGGAGTGCTTTGCTTATTTAGGGCCTCTTTCCATTCCAAATGAAATTGGAGATTGTCTTTTCCATCTTGTTGAACAATGCAATTGGTATTTGTATTGGGATTGCATTGAATATGTAAATTGCCTTTGGTAGTATTGCCATTTTTACAATATTGAATCTTCCTATCCATGAGCAAGGGATATTCTTCCACTTCCCCAGGTCTCTTTTTGTTTCTCATAGTAATGTTTTGTAATTTTCTTTGAATAGATCCTTTGTGCTCCTGGTTAGATTTACTCCCAGGTATGTCATCTTGTTATTAGCAATTATTAAGGGTATTAATTTTCTAAGCTCCAGTTCTGTATTTGCTTTGTCACTGTAGAAAAATCCAATTGATTTTTGTATGTTGATCTTGTATCCTGCCACTTTGCTGAATTTGTCAACTATGTTCAGTATTTTCCTTGCTGAGTCGTTAGGGTTTTCTAAGTATACTATTTATTATATCATCATATGTCTGTACAGAGATAATTTTACCTCCTGTTTGCCAATTTAGATACCTCTTATTTCCTTGTCTTGTCTAATTACTATTGCTAAGATTTTTAATACCATATTGACTAGAATAGGTGATAGTAGGCATCCTTGCCTAGTTCTTGTTCTCAAAAAGAACACCTTTAATCTCTCTCCATTGAGAACAATGTTGTTTCTCAGATTTGTGTTTCTAATTCTCCAACAGAGTATTAAAAACATATTGAAAGCCACACCTTGGGAAAAAATATTTGGTAATGACATGTAAAATAAGGGACTTATATCTAGAATATATAAAATATGTGAGCATCACAAGATAAAGGTTAACAACCCAACTGTAAAATGCGCACAGAATATAAACAGACACTTCACCAAAGAAGACATTCAGATAGCCAACAAATACCCGAAGAAATTCTCAAAATCCCTAGCCCTAAGAGAGATGCAAATTAAAACAACTATGAGATATCATCACACCCCAGTCAGAATAGTAAAATTTAACAGAACAGCAAGCAAAAATTTAACAAAAATTTAACAAAATTTAACAAGAACAGATGCTGGTGAGGTTGTGGAGAACCTGGAACCCTTGTTCACTGTTGGTGACAGTGTAAAATGGTGCAACCACTGTGGAAGACTTCATGGTGCTTTCTCAAAAAGTTGCAAATAGAAATACCATTTGACTCAGCAATTCCTCTACTGGGAAAATACCCTAAAGAGGCCATAAATGCCACCCAGGCAGATCCATGTTTATTTCAGCTTTGTTCACAGTAGCAAAGAGTTGGGAACAACCCAAGTTGTTTCATCAACAATCAAATGGATAGAGAAGCTCTGGTATATTCACACAATTGAATATTATGCTGAATTGAAAAACAAGGAACTCATGCAATATTATTAAAAATGGGTAACCCTG
The DNA here is from genome assembly GCF_000299155.1 of Elephantulus edwardii. Lineage (NCBI taxonomy): Eukaryota > Metazoa > Chordata > Mammalia > Macroscelidea > Macroscelididae > Elephantulus > Elephantulus edwardii. The sequence goes on along the minus strand of NW_006399809.1, from coordinate 506,171 downwards.
GAGAACATTATGCTGAGTGAAATATCTCAGTCACAAAAGGACTGTATAGTGCCACTGTTGTAGAACAGGACTGACATCAGGGTTGGGGTGAGACTGAGAAAAATTGGATAAGTCATGTATACTGCATTGAAACAGATGAGGGAGATAACAGTCTTAAAATGATATATGAGCGGGTATTACGGTTATGACAAGAGTCCAGAATGAAGGTTGCATAGTGGAGTGTACTCAGGGTGGGATGGGGTGGGGGATTGTATACCAATGAGTTAGAATGAGAAAAAGGAATATTTTTAGTTTGCTGTGATCCACACAATCAAATGCCTTCGTATAGTCAATGAAATATGGATAGATATTTTTCTGGTACTCTGCTTTCAGCTGCCATAACTGTATTGTTACTGTGTTGTTGTTATTGTGTACCACAGAGTTGAAAACAACCCGTAACTAACCCTCTGGTGGGTTTTTAGAGGCAGTTAATCATCATTCTTCTTTCAAGGACAGCTGGTGGTCTCAAAACACATGCATCTGGGATTGTAGCACAGCTTCTAGCCACTACCAGAGCTCCCTACTATCACTATAAAAGGAGGCAAATCTACATAACCCATATTGGACTTTGTACATAAGGAATGAATTTTTAGGGGACTAAGTTAACAAATTTTGGGGTTAACCTGCAATGGATGTTAGAAATACTTAACACAATCAACATAACAACCTAGAAAATAATGTTTGAGAGTACATAAACTGTTTCTAAGAAAGTAGTTAAGAGAAAAGTGAAGAGCAAAGCAAGTCTTCTGTTGTTGTTGTTATGTACCATTGAATCACTTGCAACTCATAGCGACCCTATGTACAACAGCCCTAAACCCAGCTCTATCCTGTGCCAATTGCACTGCCTCTGACACACCCATC
>NW_006399809.1:489876-505041 GCF_000299155.1 Elephantulus edwardii | reverse complement strand
GACACCATTGCTCTTCAGTACCCTGGAGAGGTCCCTAACAGCAGACTTTCTCATCACAATACATTTTTTGATTTCTTGGCTACTGGTGCCAAAAGTTTTGACCATGGAGCCAAGCTGATTAAAGTTGTTAAGAATCTCAGTCTCTTCACCATTCATACTGATGCTGTCAGTTAGTCCAGTGGTGACAATCTGCCCCTATATTGGTATCTTGCTTATTTTCCACCTCCCCAAAATAATGAAAATTTAAAATATTTTAATAAATAAGTTCTTAAGCAATTTTATTTACTGTAAACAAAAAAATATATTCTTTGTTAGAAATTAAGATTAACTCTAGCTCATTCACAATTTTCCTCTTCTTTCAACATCAATGCACAAGATATTTATTATAGCATGTGATACTTCACTTAAATGCTTTATTAACAACTTGTAGTAATCCCAACAATCCTGATGAACTCTCACTAGTAATGTTTTTTTTGTTATTTTGAGGATCTCATATTGAGATAGATAGATGATTAATAGATAGATGATAGATGTATATATACACTTAACAACGATATATACACACCATTAACAATCATATATACATATACAACAACTATATATAAACATATCTCTATATACTTAGCAACTATATATATATACTTAACAACTATGTATATATATATATATACACTTAAATATATATATATATATATGTATATGTGTGTCATAGACGACAAATAGTGATCCTATGAATGACAGACTTGAATAATTGTATAACTTTCATTGTTTCTCCAAGTTCATTGGCTTTCCATAGGCAAGCTTTTTCAGAAGTAGATGACACGCCTGCTTCCAGACTTGTTTTAATCAGGGGGCTCCAGCAAACACTGTCCACCATGGGTAATCATTATCTATAGCATTCGATGCGTCAGTGTCACACTGTTCAGCATCACAGCAACCATGAGTTACCTCTGTACAGTAAATGGACAGACCAGTGTTATACCAGATAGAAGAATGTATGACCAAAACAATTAAAACCAGGCCTGAGGGATATATTTCATATGCATATTGGGTTCTTCTCAGATAAAATTTAATTATGTGTCCAATGGTGGATTTCATTTGTTATAAGCATGACTTCTTTTTGTTGTTGTTGTTCCTGGAAGATACTGATGGAGGCGGTTTTGTGTTTACTTGTGTTCTCCATAGTAACAGTTATTTTTAAGAAGACTAAATGTTGAGAGTAGGGAAATCATTTTGAGGTTTGAAGCCAGAAATGTCTGGTTAGAGTTAATCATATTTTCCTTCCCAGGCCCACAAATAGTTGAGGTTGCATAAGTGATGTGCGACATGATTAGGGTTTACTGAGCACAAGGCAAATGATATTAACAAAGTTTTGGCATAGAACATACTGAATGCTAATACTCTATAGTTTTTCTCACACAAATCTGGGGAAAAGGGCATCTGGTTTCTTGTTTTGTTTGTGCATGGGCTCTTCACTAGTCTTTGGAATTCCTACTTTGTCACAGGCCAAGATTGGAGATAGTCAATTCTGTCCATGTTCAATATCAATCATAATGTCATGCTTGCACAATCATGCTGACTAGTTGAGTTGGTTTTTCACTTTTTCCGAGTAGTCTAATAAAATCATACTTATGTTTCAGATAATTGAAGAACAATTCTCTGAAGGGAGAATTTTAAACAAGGTCACCTCAAAGATAGTTTGTTTAGTTTTCAAAGATAAACATAGGCAAAAAAAATCAGCAATCTTAGAAGCTAGTGAGTTTAACTAAGCGTTCGGTAGCATGAATTGGATTTTTAAAAGAAACCATTTGTTGTAAAAATAGTCAAGGATTATCAAAGTAAAGCATAGTTAAAATTTAATGCTTAGTGGCAATCTTGCTTAATTACAAAGGGGAATAAAACATAGGTAAAGGGTTCTAAAAATGCTTGACTAAAGGAGGAGTAAAGGAGATTGAACTTCATGCTTTTCAATAGTAAAATTGTAGACTCAAATATATCTCCTTCACCCTTCTGTGTTCAGCCTTTTGAGTAACTTTCTAGAAAAAATTTATGTAAATACTAAGTATAAACCTTAGCTGTTTATCTCTTGAAAATTGTCCATGAAGAAACATTTGTTGTTGTTGTTCATTTTTGCTAATTATGATCTAAAACTTGTTAGGGTTGTATTACTTCTTTAAGCAAAGGTGACAGACTGAGACTAAATCCATCAAGCTCCAAATATGTTCTCTTTTTCACCAGATTATTTCTCTAGAAAGTGTCTGAACATGTGCTTATAAATTACCCCCTCACCTGTCTCTTTTCATCTTTTATATCGCATACATACAGCATTCATACACACACACACACACACACACACACACACACACACAACACAATTCTTCTAAGACTCAGAGACTGAGCATATAGGCAAATCTCTGTGGCTGTGTATCTTCTAAAGATCATCTCCATACTTTATTACTAAGCTTGCTACTGCTGTGTGTCATCTAGTTGGAGTTGACCCATGATCCTCCAGGGCATTTTCAGAGACAGTAGATTATACAGGAGGAGATTATCCATCCTTCTCCCATGCAGCAGTTGGTGGATTTGAATCGTAGGTCTTTGGGATTGCAGAACACGTTCTTACCACCAGATCACCAGAGCTCCCTATCTACAGCTTACCTGCAGTATTATCCAAAACTTGGACCTAGCTATTAACTAAGTAGTAACCGAGGTTCTGATTCCAGATAGATCTCCCATTGCCTGTAATTCTCCAGCAATGCATTCTCATGATTCAGTCAGTAAGATGGGTAATTTCTGTTAAGAAGACTTTCCACTTACCTGATTTTGAATTTGTAGTCTTATTCCAGATTTCTTCTGTTACCTTGTCCTGTCATCTTGTACTGTGAGATATTTGAAATGATCAAAAGCAATCATAAATATAAGATTACAAAAGTCACAAAGATGCCACCAGCTAGGATCATTCCCTCACAGCCACTCATATCTTGAGCAGAAGGTCTCCATTCATACCTGGCTTCCTCCTATTTTCAGATTTGTCTCACCATACCCAACCATAGACATCAATAACTACTATTCTAGATCAGGCCTGTAAGTTTGTGTATTTTGGTGACAAATGTATAAGGTTATTGTGGGATATCTGATATTCTCTTCATATGAACTTTAAGAAAGTTTTTCAGGATGGCTTTTTTTTAATCTAACCAATGTGTAGCACTAAGGTATATACACACCCACAATACATCCTATGTCTCTCACCCTATAAAGAATAAGAACCTATTTCCTTTCCACCAAATTTGGATTGGCCTTGTGACTTGTTTTGACCAATAAACATTTTTTCCATTTTTAGATCTAATTCTTAAGAGACCTGATTTTTTTTTTCCCTTTCCTGGACCTATGAGCTGTATGATAACAACCCTCATATGTAGAGAGGCACTCAGCCAGGTCCTACCTGTTTCAATCTCCCCACATGAGGTCCCTAATATGAATAAAATCATTCTAGATTTCCTCAACCCCATTAAAGAAGAATCAACATTTAAAAATTATAATACTTGCAAAAAGTATTATGTATACTATGAATTGTGAAAGAACAAAGAATCTGCCTTAGAGGAAGTGCAACCAGGTGCTTGTTAGAGGCAAGAATACTGATACTTGATCACACATATTATGACACATGAGAAGGGGCCAGGCCTTGGAAAAGACAACATGTTAAAAAAGGGAAGAGTTCAGTGAAAGGAGAAAGATTCTTACTAAGATAGATTGATATAGTGACTGTAACAGTGGACCTCGGCATGGCAGAAATCACATTTGAAGGTGCAGAATAGGGCAAGGTTTTGGTCTGTTGTCCTTAGGATCACAATGAGTCATAGTCAATATGATAGCATCTAAAAACAACAACAATCTTCTCCTTTCTGCACCACCAAGTGACACTACATATTCCTGACAGACAACTCATAGAATTATAAGAAGTATTACGTGGTTGTGACTTTAAGCCACTACATTTTGGGTGTAGTTTTTTCCCCCCAGAAATATATAAATGAGACAAGTGCGAACCATGTACATGCATCATACTAATACCAACATGTATTTATATCCATGAATATTGTCAAATTTATAGCTTCCCATTACTGATTCGAAGAATTTAAGAGTAAATAATACTGGAGAAAAGAATACTGGAAACTCTGATTAGTTCCCCACTTACTGTTCCCACTCATTTGTAAGTATGTTATCCTGTAGTGGCTTGTATGCAGCTGTGACGCTAAAAACTATGCCATAATCTTTCACTTATCCTTCTCCAAGATCACCCATGGAGAAAGTTTCAGTGGGATGTCTATATTCAGACATACTAAGATGAAAAACATAAACCTTTTGGAAGAAACTTTCAAAATTATACAATCAAAAACATGAATAATTTAAAAATACATTCAAAACCACTGTCCAATTCTAGTTTTTACATACCCACAGGAGGGATTAAACCCTCAAGAAAGACATCATATTTGGTGAAGTAGAGTGCCAATAAATGTTCAAATGAGATGGAGTGGCACAGTAACTATTATGATAGCATCAGACATGCTGGTTATTTTGGAGATAATTCAGAATCGATTAGCATTTTGTTCTATTATATATACAGTCACTATCAATTATAGTCAAACTGAGGAACACTAAACAAGACAGCTCTGTTGGTTTAGTAGTAAGGAGTTGTGTTGCCAACCCAAAAGCACTCAGTTCAAATCCACTGGTTTCTACAAGGAAGAAAAAGAAACAATCTCCTACCATGAGATTTATGACCTCTGAAAACCCATAGAAGAGTCAGCTATGAGTTGGCTCCAACTAGACGAACATTATAACTCCTAACTTTATAGTAGTTTTTTTCAGGACAGTGATTGAACAAGACCACAAAATTTCAGAGGTATCATGTGCTCTGGTTTTGTTTGCTTCTTTAACTTTTACCGTAATTTTGGTAAAATTTAGATAGTAAATTATTTCTATATCTAAAACTCATACACATTTTGATTGGTAAGAAGCTGCACTGAAATTCCACAGGCTTGAAGTTCAAATCCATCAGTTGCTCTGTGGGAGAAGGATGGGCAATCTCCTCCCTCTGCCCAATCTACCTCTCAGCATCCAATGGAGGGTAAGATGTAAGTCAGTTCCAATTCCATAGCACACAACGACATCACAATCCCACAACACTTTCCTTCCCCTTTCCTTTCTGTGTGTGTTACTTTTGTTTGTCTTTTTTTTCCCGCTTTTTTAAAGTTCTTTCCATTATTTTTTCTCTCTTATTTTTAAAGTTAATTTTAATGAAAGTTTACAGAGACTTAGGGTTTCCAGTCACTCATTGTTTCACTTTTCTCCCTGTCCACACCCTGCCCCTCCAATTCAGTCTTCTCCTTGAGAAGAAAAAGAAAAATTCTTTCATTGTTATGCAATCTTTCCCTCCAAGTCCACTCCACTATGCAGCCCCCACTCTGGGCTTCTGTAATGACATGAATATCCATTCATATATCCCTTTTAAGCGTTTCTTGTTTTTCTTTCTTATCCTTTCTTTACTTCTGAGCTTTATACTTGGACAAATGCTGCCTTCTATATCCTATAATTTATTGTTCTATGAATTGCTTGTTTCCCTGGGCTTATTGTTCACCTTATAGATCTGTTTGTTTGACTGAAAGGTAAGACACAAAAGGGGCTTAAAGGATTAAAGTAAAGGCTGCTGTTAGGAACCTCTTCAAAGTACTGAAGAGCAATGGTGTCTCTCTGGAGACTAAGGGGTTTCTGAAACAGGTCATGGTCTTTGTAGTCACTTGTTATGCATCAGAGAGTTGGAAAATGACTAGGGAGGATAAAAGGAGAATTAATGCCTTTGAGCTTTGGTGTTGGAGAAGAGTATTGAGGGTACGATGGACTGCTAAGAAAACAAACAGATTCATCCTGGGCTGATCCTTGGAGGCAAGAATTCTGAGGATATACTTGGGTCATGTAAGGAGAGACCAATCCTTGGAGAAGGACATCATGCTTGGGAGGGTGGAGGGCAGGCACAGGAGGGGAAGGCCCTCTATGAGGTGGATTGATTCAGTGACTGGGGTAATTGGGATGGGTGTGTCGAAGACAGTAAGATTGGCACAGGACAGAGCAGAGTCTTGGGCTGTTGTACATAGGGTCACTATGAGTCACAAGAGACTCGACGGCACATAATAACAACAACAACAAAGTTATTAAAGTCTTAAAGTTTCATTAGTCTCTATATATACTGTATTTGACTATTCAGTATGGCTTTTCTGGTCATTGACTTTGTAATTTTCACCATGTCTGGGTGTTTTTATTATGTGTTTATTACATGCCTTAAGTTGACTACTTGTAAGTACACCTGAGACATAACAGTCCTATTTGAAGAATTGTAAAACCTAAAGTATTTCTAACCTAAATTGTAACCTATTAATCCCTTAACTAACTGCCTATCTAAGAACGTTGTTTGTGACTTCTGTGAGGCAATTGCAATGTTGCATTGTATTGTTGAATTCAGTAGAGAAATAGTGAATGTCCAGGGAAACAAAATTTATGTTAAAGTTGTAAAAATGTGTAGTGCATGGGAACACATAAGATGTTCTTAGAAGCAGCTTTGTACTGTTTATTGAGATTCTTCACCCTGGAGAAGTTGTTGTTTTTAGGTGTTGTTGAGTTTAGTACAACCCATAATGACCTTATAAACAATAGATCTGAACCTTGTCCTATCCTGTGCCATCCTCACACTTTCTGACACATTAAAGCTCATTTTGGTAGTCACCATGTCAATCCACTTTGTTGAGGGTCTTTCTTTCTTTTGCTAACCCTCCACTTTTATGATCATCATATCTGTCTCCAAGGAATAGCTCCTTCTAGCAACATACCAAAGTATGTGAGGTAAAGTTTCATCATTTTTGCCTCCAAAGAGCACTTTGGCTGCACCCTTTCCAAGTCATATTTGTTCTTTTGGAAATTCACTAAGTATTCATCACTTTTCTTCAACACCGTAGTTCAAAGGCATCAATTCTTCTGTCATCTTTATTCATTGTCCAGGTCTCAGATGCATAGCCAGTGATTGGAAAGACCATGCCCTGAATCAGACACACCTTAAATATCATTGCTGATGTCAGATGAATCCTGGCTGAGAGTAAAGAATACCAGAAGAATATCTAATTGTGCTTTATTGACTATGCAAAGGCATTTTACTGTGTAGACAATAACAGGTAACATTGAGAAAATGGGAATTCAAGAGCACTTAATTGTTCTCATGTTAAACATAAACCTAGACCAGGAGGATGTTGTGTGAACAGAGTAAGGGAACACTGCATGGTTCTAAATTAAGAAGGGAGTGTATTAGAGTTGTAGTCTCTCTCCATATCTATTCAATATGCTGAGCAAATTATTCAAGAATCTGGACTCTATGAGGATAAATGTGGCATCAGGTTCAGAGGGAGACTCACCAATAAGTTCCTTAACTTTGCAAAGTTAATGGAAACAAAACAATGCCACCTCCATGCCCACAATGCTGTTTTCATACTAGTAGAGTAGTAAGTGATGTGTTGTTAATATTACTAGTATTTCACATTTTTCTCCTCCTATTTTCAGGACCTCTTATTGCGGTCCTCTTTAGAGGGTTGAAAGTGGTATGGTAGTCAGGTATCACCTAGTTTTTCTGGTTTCAGAACCATTTCCGGTTGAATTCCTATGATTCATTAGTCCTTTAGACTAATTACTAGCATGTGTCTTTGATTTTCTTCACTGTTCTTTGCCCCAATCAGAAAGATAAAAATAAATGCACTTAGATGGACACTCAGAAGCTTTTAAGCCTGTAGTTGCTACTCACCAAAGTAGCTGTAAACTATGACCTTCGTGGTCCCTGAACCCAGAGATGTTCAGTGGTCTTGAGCTCTGAGATTTCAACTCTTTCCTTAAAAGCATTTGGTTTAAACTCATCTCAGAAAGAAAAGTTCTTACAGGCAAGAATAGATAACCTTCGAGTCAGTTTTTTTTTTTTTTTTATGGAAAACTACCTACTCAAGAATAAATTTCAGAGTAAAGCCATTTCTAAACTATAGTATCATGGCTAACACTATGTTCTAACTGATATGATATCATCTCCAAACGAGGTACCTCCCATAATCAATTGTTTGTCTTAAAATATTCATTTGTCTTTTACTTTTCCAAGAGGGTAGTGCACTAGGGTGGAGGTTTGGGAGGAGAGAAACGTGCAACATTGAATGAACGGAAATCCAATGTCTCTATAAATTTTTACTGAAATTAATGATCAATTTTTAAAAAAAGAAAAAAAACCCAAAAATAAAAATGTTCATTGAAATTCCACCATGGCCTGGCACAATTTAAGTTTGGCAGGGATTCTAAGTAGTGGATAACTTCTTTCCTTATTGTACTCTCCATGGATTAGGCTATAGATTTCAACACAAAATACAAATACTTCTCTGGGAGACTATTAAAAAACCAAAACAAAAACATAAAAAAACCCCCACATACCTAAATAAGATGTTTATTTGTTTTTAACAAGAACTACCAACAGCCATGTTATGTTCTGTCTTTTAATCTATGGAAGGTCTTCATTAAAGGGCATAGTTAATATATTTGATTTTGAATCAGCAAAATTTCTTCTATGGGAGCATCAATGAAATTTCAAATAGCCCTTTCAGGTCACCAGAAAACTTTAGGATAAAGGCTAAATCTCTGATCAGTATATGATGTTTTGATTGCCCAGAAATCGTTTGTGTCCCCACAGGTAGACAGCTGTTAATTGTCCCTGAGCTCCTCTGGCTCCTGGAAATAAACTGAAGATGAAGTTGTTTGCAGCTGCAGTTGACAGAGCTGCCATCTGCTTAGCTCTGGGGTAGCTCTAAGCCAAGGACTTTGTGTCTAACTGCTTCATCGCAGAGCAGGCACTTTCTGTAGGGAGTTAGCTTGAAGGTCACCTTACCCTATCTCTGGAAGGTACTTCCAGAGCAGCACATGGTCAGTGCTGACCCTTTGTAAACTATGTCAACTATTGTTCTAAAACCATTCCAAGAAAAAGAAGAGGAAAGGCAATCAGAGAATTGAGAAGATCTTTCCCCAGTGATGGATTCAAACCTTGACACATACTTACCTATATAACTCTCTCTTCTTTATCATTACTCATTTTGGGCCCCTTCTTTTAGGCTACTTATTTTGAACACCTAACCCTACCCTTCTGCCTAGCTGCACTAATTTTTCAGCTTTCAAATACAAAAGTATCACAGGAATACATTTTTTTCAATACTCCTTTTTCTCCTGAATCCTTATGATTTGACTTTTCCCCATCACTGTTTTCTACTCCATATCTATCACCATTGAAGCAACAAATCTCTATCTCAGTTCCATGTCCCCAACTTCAGGGTGAAGTCTCTCTCAGGGAGGAGTGATAGGGAATGGCAAAGGAAACACTTACAAAGGAGATTAATCAGAACTGGCTTTGGCAAGGACTGTGACAATTGGACAATTAAAACAGACTTTCAAGAGGGGGGGAAAAAAGAACCAACTGGGGGGAAGGGTAGAGAAAATAGTGCAACAAAGAATGAATGGAAGCCCAAAATCTCTGTAAATGTTCATTAAAATTAATAAAATTTAATTAAAAAAATGAAGTCAGGTACAAAAAAAAAAAAAGAAAGAAAGAAATACTGAGAGAGTTGGGCTTCTTTGATTTTCTGACTCCAGCTCTTTGCACATTTCATTACACTACTTTACTTTGTCTTGTCGCATAGGCTTTTGAAATCTCCTGTTCAACGCTTTAATGTCTTCATTTCTTCATTCTGCTTTGGGTTCTTGGCACTCCAGTACAGTATTCAGAGTCTCTTCTGACATGAATTTTGGTTTTTTTCTTCCTCCTCCGTCTCTGCAATGACTTTTTTGCACTCTTCCTGCATGATATTCTTTATATCTTCCCATAACTCATCTGGTCTCCACTCATTAGTGTTCAAGGCCTCAAACCTGTTCCTGAGATTGTTTGGAAATTCCTGTGGGATAGACTCAAGGTCATATTTTGGTTCCCATTGTCTTGATTTCACTATCCTTAGCTTCAGCTTATACTTGCATATGAGTAGCTGGTGGTCTGTTCCACAATCAGCACCAGGCTTAGTTTTCACAGCTGATATTGAACTTCTCCAGTGATTCTTTCCACAGATGTAATCTATCCGATTCCTATGCATACCATCATGTGAAATCTATGTGTATAGCTTGCATTTATGTTTCTTGTAAAATGTATTTGCAAAGAATCAATTGTTGATTGTGCAAAATTGTATCATCCTATCTTCAGCTTCATTTCTGTCACCAAGTCCATGCGTTCCAACTACTGATTCTTCTTCTCTGTTCCCAACTTTTGCATTCTAGTCACCTATCACTATTATTGCATCTTGACTGCATGTTCTATTGATCTCTGACTGCAATAGTTGGTAGAAATAATCTAGTTCCTCTTCTTTGACTCTGGTTGTTAGTGTATATATTTGATTGATAGTGGTATTCATTGGACTTCCTTGTATGTGTATGGTTATTATCCTGTCACTTACAATATTATATTTCAAGACACATCTAGAAGTTAGTTTTTTAACTATGAAAGCAACCCCATTTTTCCTCACTTTCTCATCTCCATAAGAGTAGATCATATGATCATCTGAGGCAAAATGTCCCATGCCAGTCCATTTCATCTCCTCAATACCTAGTATGTCGATATTTATGCTTTCCATTTCTTACTTAACAATATGTAATTTTCCTACATTCATAGTTCTCATATTCCATATTCAAACCACTATTGTCTGCTTACAATTGTTTCTCCTCTTTAGTGTTTTCTACTTGAAAGTTCCACATCTGTTGTCCTATCTGCTAGTCTAAGTGTGTCCTATTGTACGTTGGGTTTTCGAAGTCCTGCTATTTCGGAAGTGGATCACCAGTCTTTCTTCCTAGTCTGTCTTAATCTGAATGCTTAGATATAGAAAAGCATCTGATAGACAAGCATTTTACAGAACCATGCAGATGAAAGATCTTCCCCAATTATACAAATAACCAGTAGTTTTAATTTTGTCCCTGCCCTTGACATGAGTCTCTTGACCCACCTATTTCCCTGCTCCACCAGTATTCCATTCTATTCCCACCTACTCCCTTAAACACTTATCTCCTGCTATACACCCCTTGATCCTATAGCTTATATCTCAAGGTTTATGGGTTTCTGTGATTCCAAATTCTTCAAGATGCTGCCGAATTCTCATGCTGTGATCAGTGTCCCTTGAGTTTAGGGGCCTGTAAATCCAAATATAGAGCTCTAATGTTAGGGAAAACGTGTTATTTCAAATTGTTCTTAAGAAAATTCCTTTCCTTACATGATAATAGATGGGGAAAAATTGAAGATGTCACCAGTTTCATTAATTTTTTTAACCTAAATCCACAATCAACACCCAGGCTAACAGCAGTCAAAATCTGAAAAGATATCTTGCAGAAGGAAAATCAAGGACCTATTTAAAGTGTTAAAAATGTAAGGAAGTCTGTTTGAAGACTGACAGTGTCTTTTAACTGTCTTTAAAATGTACCTGATGTGAGTCATAGTATTGTCAGTTGTTTTGTATGCAATGGAAAGTTTGATGATATATAAGCATGATCGAAAAAGAATTGATATGTCTTAATTTTAGTATTGATGAAGAATATTACACATATCACAGACAACCGAAGATGAAGCCACTGTGTTTTCATTTACTTTCTGTGCATCTGAAAGTTGGACACTGACCAACAATGGCAGGAGAATAATTTATGCTTTTGAGCTGTGATACTGGAAAACAGGACTGCATAACGCATGGTCTGCTGAAAGAACCATCATGTGTATTGCAGAAGGTGCAACCAAGGTGTTCCTTGGAGTGAAGGATAATTAAACACTGTTTCACATACTTCAGGCATATTATTATGAGAGGCATCAGTAAAAAAGGAAAAGATCCACAAAAAATAAAAAAAGAGAGAGTGACTCATTTGCACAGCAGTTGGAGCAATGGGCTTGAATATATCAGTGATGTTGAGGATGGTACTGAAAATGGTAGAGTTCAGGCCTGCTATACCTGGGGTCTCTAATGACACTTAATAACAAATAACCAAAGAAAAAACAAGTCTATCTTGGAGAAAGCATAATTAAGGAGTTCCTTAGGGGCAAGAGTGATGACACTTCATCTAATATACTTTGGGAGTATTGTCAGGAGGAGCCAGACCTTGGGCAAATGCATCATGCTGGGAAAGATGTAGGGTCAGAGAAAGAGAGGAAGACCCTCAACAAGACTGATTGATATAGTGACTGAAATAATGTCCTTGAGCATTTCAAAGATGGTGAGAATGGCACAAGATAGGACAAAGTTCAGATCTGTTGCCATCGGCTCTCTATTAGTGATAGTTGATTTGAAGGCACAGAGCAGAGGGACAGAAAAAATATTTTAAATAATGATGCAAGTATTTGTAGAGGAACGTGACTCTGCTCACCAGACTTATAAGAAATGTGACTAGAAAGGTTAATGAGTCCAGGTCGTCACTAGGTGCAGATTTCTAGTTACAGAGCCCAAGGTTGTCTGAAAATTCGGAAGTGACAAGTCAGACGCATTACTGGGCAAAAGAATTCTCTAGGTCTCCCGGTGAGTTTATATATATTTAGCGCAGGTTGCATGTCTGAAGAGATTTCTTCAGGTTAATAATATCACCGTATCTAATCCTACCTTGTTAGCATCATACAAGTTAAGGTTTAAACACACGGGATGTTGTTGTTTCCTGGTAGGTGCTGTCAAGTATGAGCTATCAAGATGTTATGAACAACTCATCTGAACACTGTCCTATCCTGTACTATACTCACAATTTTTTACATATTCAAGCCCATTGCCGCAGTCACTGTGTCAATCAGTCTGGTTGAGGGTCTTCCTCTCTTACACTGACTCTCCATCCTTCTAAGCATGATGTCCCTCTCAAAGGAATAGCCTCTCCTAGCAACATGCTTAAAGTATAAGAGATTAAATTTTATCATCTTTGCTTCCAGGGAGATTTCTTCCTGGCTGCACTTGCTCCAAGGCATATTTGTTGTTATTCTTTTAGTAGTCCATGGGATATTCAGTACTCTTTTCCAAAACCACAGATCAAAGGCATCAATTCTTCTTCTCTCATCCTTATCACTCAGACACATAGCAAGTTATTGAAAACATTATGGCTTAAACCAGGTGAACTTTAGTCCTCAAACTGATGTCATTGCTTTTCAATAATATGTAAAAGTCCCTGACTGCAGACATTGTCAGGGAAATATATCTCCTGTTCTCCTGTCTCTTGGTACAAAGAGTTGATTGTGGCTCCAAGTAAAACAAAGTTGATGACCATTTCAGTATTTCTTCCCTCTATAATGATGTTGCATATTGGTCTAGCGGTGAGATGTCACCCATGTTGAAAACTGTGTTTTATGACTTTCCACAGCAAGAATTTCAAGTCCTCCTCACTTTCAGCAAGTAAAGTTGTGTCATTTGTACACAAATGTTATTGATGGATCCTCTTCCTTTCCTGATTCCACATTTTTCTTTATAGTGTCCAGAATCTTGAATAAATTGCTTAGCATAGAGTTTATCTATATAGGTATGGAAAGAGGATTCAACTCTGACACACACCTTTCTTACTTTTAAACCATGTGGTATTCCCTCACTCTGTTCTCACAACAGCCTCTTTCTCTAGGTATAGGTGTTTTGTTTTAGTTTGGTTTTTTGGGTAGGAAGCAAGTAAATTACAATGTGTATTTATCTGATTTGGTTTTGTTACAAAATTAGATTACTTCTACAGATGCTAAAATGACAAAATAATAAAATTCTACATTTTAAAATATGCCAGGTATATCTGGAAATTTCATCCATAACAGGATAGAGAATGACTATATAAATCAAAAGCAAAGAAGCCCATAAAAATGATAAGTACAAATAAGATTTTATATGAACACAATTAAGTATTCGAGGAGTCTGTTTTTCTCAATGTTAATCATAATTTGCTGTGATGAACACAGTATAAAGCATTTACATAGTCAGTAAAGCATAAATAGGCAGTATTCTGATATTTGCTTTCATCCAGGATCCATTTAACACCAGCAATAATATCCCTGGTACTATGGTCTTTTCTAAATCATGCTTCAATTTCTGACAATTCCCTGTCTATATATTGTTCTAGCCATTTTTGAATTATCTTTAGCAGTATTTTCCTTGCATGTGATATTAATGATATTGTTTGATAATATCTACATTCTGTCAAATCCTTTTTCTTAATAATAGGAACAAATACAGGTATCTTCCATTCAGTCAATCAAGCAAGCTATCCTCCAAATTTCTTGACATGGACTGATGAGTGTATCCAGGACTATATCCATTAATTGAAAGATGTCAACTGGTGTTCTATAAATTCCTGGGGCCTTATATTTTGCCAGTGCTTTCAGTGTAGGTGGAGAGTTAGCAAAAGAAAGGAAGACCATCAATGTGATAGGTAGGTACAGTGACTGCAGCAATGGGCTCAAGTGTGTCAGAATTGTTGAGGATGGCACAGGATAGGATAAGGATCAGGTCGGTTGTACATAGGGTCACTATAAGTCACGTGTGACTCATAACAACATTGAATATTATTATTTCCATAATTCTGTTCCTGTTTTCTGATTACTCTTAATATCTACAAAATATCTCATTACTCTTAAATGCTGAATAAATTAATTTACTTATCATGAGGTAAATACTATGATTAGGCAACCAGTTCAGGGCTGGGACTTGTGGTTACTTAAAATGCCAGGCTTCTTGCCAAAAAGGCAGCAGTTCAAATCGACCAGAAATCGATAGGAGAAAAACAGGTGTTGACCTCCTGTAAAGAGGGCAATGGGAAATTGTTCTAAGTCAGACTCATTTTGAGGACAGTATGATTTATTGCAAGTACAACTCGTTCTGAGGGCAGTATGTTTTAAATACAACTTACATCTTTTATTTTTCCCTCTCTAAGAAGCCATAGAAGCTTCATATATAAGTTATTAGGTGGAGGGTTGGTGAAAAGGAGATAGATGTGAAGGGAGGGGGTAGAAGTGGATGGGTATCCTGTGGGATGGTGAAGCAGGAAATAAGTGCGTAAAGGTGCATGTGAGAAAGGCAGGGACAA
>NW_006399809.1:480476-486844 GCF_000299155.1 Elephantulus edwardii | reverse complement strand
GAAGGGACGGCACAGGAGAGGAAGGCCCTCTATGAGGTGGATTGATTCAGTGACTGGGATAATTGGGATGGGAGTGTCAGAGACAGTGCGATTGGCACAGAACAGAGCGGAGTTTAGGGCTGTTGTACATAGGGTCACTATGAGTCACAGGCGACTCGACAGCACATAACAACAACAACAACAGTTTGAAGAAGTGGTAATGCTTCTCCTAACTGGTCTTCTTAATTTCGATTTTCAAACTACAGAGAACTATAGTGCTCCCTAAAAGGGAAAGAGCCAATATTCTAACTTGTTTATCTTGAGAAAATAATTTTTAAAAGACCAATCACTGTAAAAGGATGTCATGTTTGATAACAAAGAGGTTTAGCAAAAATAGAGAAATCATTCAATGAGGGATATAAACGCAAAGGCCACACTACTCAATTCACACATGCCAACAATCACGACAATGGAATAGGACCAGGCAACATTTTATTCTATTATATATAAAATCTCCATGAGTTTGATATGATTTGGCAGAACACCATAGTTGCAAAAGCACTTTCCCTCAATGTATATACATTGTATTTCACACATTTCTTCATTCACATTGTGTTTAATACTATCATTTCCATACATTGTGTCTTACAAAATGAATTATCATTGATTGTACCCACTATTACCTGGTCTTTTCATATCCCCACTGATTTTTTTCTAATTTCTTCCCCCCTACCTGCTCCATCCACCAACATTTTTGTAAAGAGAGTGCAGATTTTGTGACAGCAGCTGCATCTAATCTCTATACTAACTCCATAAGGAGGGCAGTCACTATTTACAGCACAAAACTGATTCCTATGCGGCCAGGTTGCACTCTGTAATGTTCCCACACTTCTAGCAATGCTAGTACTGCTATGCTTCTGGATCCTCTAATTCACTGTAATGGCCACACAGAACTCAAGAATTATACTCACTCTTATGGGGTTTATTAGGGAATTTAACAGGTTACAATTCAAACTCAAGACAGTTTCTCCAGAATGAGCACAAGCCCCTTGACCCTGAACCTCATAGCATTAGCATTGTAACATTAAGTACAAAATTCTATTAGTTTTGCCAACTGTGATGCCTCTCTATACCCCACACCTTCTGTATTCCAGTCCCTTAACTCTGACTCCATTAGGCTGTTGTTGCTTACCATCGAATCAGAACCAATCCATAGCTGACCCTTGAGAAGGTTTTCAGAGGCAGTTAATTGCAAGGGAGGAGACTGTCGATCCTTCTCCTGAAGTGTAGCTGGTATATTTGAACCACATGCCTTCAAGATTGCAGTGTAGCTTCTGATTACTAGGCCACCAGAACTCCCTGAACAGGCTCAATCAAGTAACAGTCCCCATTCAGTTCTGTCTCCCATTAGTCTCTAATCCTTCGCTTTTGCTCCTGCTCTCATCTGAATCCCAATCTAATTGCACAGGAATAGCCATGGCCCCAAAGTACATGCACTGCATTCTCTGCTTTGATTCTTGCTGGTAATAAGAGTCTCAGACTGTGAAAAAGTCAAAAGCAATGGCCTAGGAAAGTCACTTTGAACAGTAAATGCATTACACTACCCTTATTAATATTCAACATCTCCAGTTGCCTGTGTACAAGTCTTTTAGGATTTATTGCATTTTACTGAGTTAAGCATGTATTGTCTATCTCCAATGAGAAAGCTTGAAATACTTAACTATAAAAACCAAAAGCTAATGATTAATTATAGATTATTTGAAAGGAGGTACCAGTTCCTGGAAAGAGACTTCATGCTTATAAGTGTGGAGGAAAAGCACAACAGTAGAAAGTGATGGATGAGATAGATTGACTCAGTGATTGGGGTTATAAGGTTAGTTGTGTCAAAAGACAATGAGGGTAAATCACTGGCAGTAAGAGAGATACAAATCAAAACCACGACGTTATACCTTCTCACTCCAGTAACAGTGGTAAAGTTTGTCAGGGAAGCAAGTAATATATGTTGGAGAGGATGCAACGAGACAGGACCTCTTATACATTGTTGGTGGGATTGTAAAATGGTACAACCATTCTGGAAGGTAGTTTGGCACTTCCTCAAAAAAACTGAACATAGAAATTCCATATGACCCAGATTTTCCACTACTTGGAATCATTGTTGTTGTTGTTGTTATTGTTATTGTTGTTATGTGCCATCAAGTCATTTGTGACTCATAGCAACTCTGTGTACAAGAACCCTAAACCCTGTTTGATCCTGTGCCAACCTCATTGTCTCTGACACACCTATCACCATCACCCCAATTACTGAATCAATCCATTTCATTGAGGGTCTTCTTCTCTTTCACAGTCCCTCCACCCTCCAAAAAAATTATGTCCCTCTCCAAGGACCAGGCTCTCCTTGTAATGTTCAAAGTATGTCAGACAAAGCTTCAGAATCCTTGCCTCCAAGGAGCAGCCCTGTTTCACCTTCTCCAGGACAAAGCTGTTTGTTAGCCTATCAGTGCATAGTATACTCAACACTCTTCACAGCACATAGGCATCAATTCTCTTTTTATCATCCCTAGTCATTGTCCAGTTTTCTGACACATAGCACATAATTGCGAAAACTATGGCCTGGATCAGGTGCACTTTAGTCTCCAGACTGACATTGTTCCTCTTCAGTACTCTGGAGGGGTCTCTGACAGCTATCTTTCCCAATGCAATTGATCTCTTGGTTTCCTGGCTGCTGGTACCCAGGGTGTTGATTTTGGAGCCAAGTAATCTAAAATATAACAGTCTCAAGCCCTTCATCATCCATAATGATGCTACCAATTGACCTAGCAGGGAGAATCTTTGTTTTCTTGATGTCGAGCTTCAATCCATATTGAAGGCTGCAGTCTTTGATCCGCAACAAGCACTTCAGATCCTCCTTGGTTTCAGCAAGTAGGATGTTGATGAATCTTTTTTTTCCAATCTTGATGCCACATTCCTCCTCATACAGCTCAGGCTCCCTGATGATCTGTTCTGCATATAGATTGAAAAGGTATAGAGACAGGACACATACCTTACATACACACTTCCCAATTTTGAACCATGCAGCATTTCCTTTCTCTGTTCTGATGACTGCCTCCTGGTTCAAGAATAGATTTTGCACAAGCATGATCAAATGTTTTGGGATTTCCATTCTTCTCAGAGTCAGCCATAGCTTGTTGTGATCCACACAGTCAAAAGCCTTTGCATAGTCAATGAAACACACATAGACATTCCTCTGGTACTCTCTGCCTTCAACCAAGGTCTACCTAACATTAACTATAATATCCATAGTACCATGACTTCTTCTAAACCCAGCCTGCACATCTGGCAGTTCTCTGTTGACATGTTGCTCCAGTTGTTTCTGGATAATTTTCAGCAGAATCTTACTTGTGTGTTATGCTAATTATATTGTTTAATAATTTCTGAACTTTGTCAGATCTCCTTTTTTGGAATGGGAACAATTATTGATCTCTTCCAGTCAATTGGTCAGGTGGCAGTCTTCCAGTTTTCTTAGCACATTAGGGCAGTGTCAGTTTGTTGAAATCTGTCATTTAGTATGCCGTCAATTCCTGGAGCCTTGTTTTTTCCCAGTTCTTCCAGAGAAACTTGAACTTCCTCCTTCGTCACCATAGGCTCTTGCTCATACTTTGTATCATTAAATTCTTCTGTGTCAGCCAATTCCTTCTGATACAGTGACTCTGTATACACCCTCCATGTTCTTTTAATGCTTCTTAGAGCATTTAACACTTTGCCCAAAACATCCTTAAGTATTGCCACTCATGGCTTGAATTTGTTTTTTCAATTCCTTCAGCTTAAGAAATGCCAGGTGAGTTTGGCCCTTTTGATTTTCTGACTCCAGTTCTTTGCACATTTCATTGTAATATCTTGCTTTTTTTTCCCGAGTTGCCCTTTGAAATTTTCTGTTTAGCTCCTTAATTTATTGATTTCTTCCTTTAGCTTTGGCTTCTTGGGGCTTTTAGTGCAATATTCAGAGTTTCATTTGACATCCATCTTGGTCTTTTCTTTCTCTTCTGTTTTTTAATGAACTTTTGCATTCTTCATAATATTTTGGATATCCTCCCACAACTCATTTGGTCTTCATTTATTGGTGTTCAAGGCCTCAAACCTTTTCTTGAGATGGTTTTGAAATTTGAGTGGGATAGAATAAGGTAAAATTTTGGTTTCTATGGATTTGATTTCATTTTCTTCAACTTCATCCTGAGTTTGTATATGAGTAGTTGGTGTTCTGTTCCACAGTCAGCACATGGCCTGATTTTCACAGCTAATATTAAGCAATTCTTTCCACAGATTTAATTGATTTGACTCCTATGCATATCATCAGGTGAAATCTATGGTTATCATCTGTGTTTGTGTTTCTTATAAAAGGTATTTGCAATGAATAAATCATCGAATGTAGAGATTTTATCATTCTATCTCCAGTCTCATTTCTGTCGCCAAGTCCATGTTTTCCAACTACTGATCCTTTTTCCCTGTCCCCAACTTTTGTATTCCAGTCACCCATTATTATCAATGCATCTTTATTGCATGTTCGATAGATTTCTGACTTAAAAGTTGGTAGAAATCTTCTATTTGCTCACTGAGAAAATGAGAACTGAGCCACAAAGATTTGTACACTAATGTTGATAGCAGCATTATTCAGCATCTCAAGAATATGGAAACAGCCCAAATGTCCAACGACAAACAAATGAATTGAGAAATATGGTACATTCACACAATGGAATACTGTACAGCATGCAGAAGCAATGACTTTGTAAACTATTACCTAACTTGCGAGGGACTGGAGATCATTATGGTGAGTGCACTAACTCAGTTCCACAAGGACAAATATTGCATAAAACCATTGTTGTAGAATGAGTTTAAGGATCCAAGGGACAGGGAGAGGGCAGAAGCAGAGAGATGAGGATGTGCAGGGCAACGGGGCATTAATCTTGGAGTTGAACAATTTGATTGGGGGGGGGTGATGGAAAGAGGAAGAATTTGTTCTCAAAATATATGTATTCAAATTTTGTAAACAAATTAGTATTTTTCAAAAAGAGACAAATGAGGTGGCTTAAGACAAAGCATATGGATCTTTTTTTCCAATCCTGATGCCACATTCCTCCTCATACAGCCCAGGCTCCCTGTTCAGAGGTTTCATACTGAAGATCGCTGTAAGTCCCAGGTGACTTGATGGCACATAACAACAGCCTCATAGTAGGTTTAACAATTTATGTGTAAAATATTAACCATATGTTGATGAATTCCTGAAACATAAATAGGAATAATATCTCAAAAATTTTTGAAGCAGGAGAATCTTGTCACTGACATGATTATTATTTTAACTTTCTTTAATGAGTGTTACCCTTTGATAATATGGAGCTCACTAGCAATAAACTTGTTGAAGAAACTCATTCATTCACTCATTACCATCAAGTCAGAACCAACTCACAGTTGTCCCTTCATAGAGTTTCCAAGTCTAAAAACACCATTTGAAGAGATTACTCATCTATCTCCCCTGGAGCTGCTACTAAATTATAACTGTCAGAGAAGGATAGTCTTTGGATTAGCAGTACAACTCTTTAGATAGAGGACCTAAATCATCATTTTCACCAGCTAAAAAGCATAAATTTTATGAAGATGTAAACAATCATAACTAATTTCCTCTAAGAAAGTAAAAGATATCAGTAACTTGATCACTGGTGACTTAGTAGATAGATTGGTCAACGAGATAACTGTTAAAATTTCAGTTGTAGTTATTTCTCCTGCTTTTAGCATCCTCACCAAATCCTAAATCTTCTTACTTCGTATTTTCTGAATATGAGTAATTTAGGAGACAGTTCTTGACTAGACTAGTAAGCAGCCATTCTTGGTGCAAATGTGTGACCTTCAGCTGTCTCCTATGATAGAAGTTATGGAGTATAAAGTAGACTATTCTCTCCTGAAGAGGAAGCTTTGTCAGAATAGAAAGTTTGTTGGAGGAATTTAAGCAAAGGTTGGCACATGTTTTACTGAGAGACCTATAGCACAGAGAATAAATGCACTGCCAACATTTATTTCTCTAACCAGAAACAGTTGTTGATGGAAGAAAGGTGATTCATCCAGTCTTAGTAGATAGAAAGATAGCCAAATTTAGAACAGGATTTCCTGGAAACTTAGAATTAGGTGTAAAGTTGGTAGGGGAATGTTACATGGACAGAGCTAATTTTCAAAAATCTTACAAAGCCAAATTGTGGTAGAAAGAGAAGAAATATCTTTACAAAGAGAACTAAAAGAAAACAGAAATAAAACTTGGAGTTGAAAGAAAGTACTAATTCAGAAGAAATCCAGAGATAGAAGTTCTCCTCTACACTGACTAGAGTAGCAAAAAGTACTTACAGTGA
>NW_006399809.1:466525-480120 GCF_000299155.1 Elephantulus edwardii | reverse complement strand
TTCTTTCTTTCTTTCTCTCATCTGTTTCAGTGCAATGGTCATTATCTAGTCTTATCTGATTCTCCTTCCAACTCCCCATTTCAGACCTGTTTTGTAACAGTGGGGCTATGCAGTATATGTCCTTTTGTGACTGACATATTTCATTTAGCATAATGTACTCTATGTTTACTCACGTTGTGTAATATCCTACAAGTTCATTGTTTTTCGGTACTACGTAGTATTCAATTGTATGAATACACGATAATTTTTCTATCCACTTGTTTTATTATGGGCACTTGGTTTGTTTCCATCTCTTTTCTATTGTAAATAATTCAGCAATAAACATATGACTCAAAGGTGCATAATAACAACAGCATGCATATATCTGGTTAGATGGGGGTTCTGGTTTACTTAGGATACATTATCAGTAGTGGCATTACTGGGTAAAATGTTATGTCTATTTTTAACTTTTTAAGAAAGCACCAAACTGTCTTCTATAGTTGCACCATTTTATACTCCCACTGTTGTTGTTGTTGTTGTTTTTATGTGCCGTCGAGTCGCTTGTGACTCATAGCAACCCTATGTACAACAGTCCTAAACCCTGCTCTATCCTGTGCCAATCTCACTGCCTCTGACACATCCATCCCGATTACCCCAGTCACTGAATCAACCAACCTCATAGAGGGTCTTCCCCTCCTGCGCTGTCCCTCCACTCTGCCCAGCATGATGTCCCTCTCCAAAGACCCGTCCCTCCTGGCAACATGCCCAAAGTATGTCAGACGAAGCCCCAGAATCCTTGCCTCCAAGGAGCAGCCTGGTTTAGCCCTCTCTAGGATGAATCTATTTGTTTTCTTGGCAGTACATGGTACATTTAGTACTCTTCTCCAGCACCACAGCTCAAAGGCGTCAATTCTCCTTCTATCCTCCCTAGTCATTGTCCAACTCTCTGATGCATAACAAGTGATTGCAAAAACCATGGCCTGTATCAGGCGCACCTTAGTCTCCAGAGAGACACCGTTGCTCTTGAGTACTTTAGAGAGGTCCCTAACAGCAGACTTTCCCATCACAATACGTTTTTTGATTTCCTGGCTACTGGTGCCAAGAGTGTTGACCGTGGAGCTGAGCAAACTGAAGCTGTGAACAATCTCAATCTCTTCACCATCCATCCTGATGCTACCGATTGGTCCAGTAGTGAGAATTTCTGTCTTCTGGACATTGAGCCTCAGTCCATGTTGAAGGCTGTAGTCCTTGACTCTCTGCACTAAGTGCATGAGGCCCTCCTCACTAGCAGTGAATAATACTTCCAATCTCTCCACAATCTTGCCAGCATTTATTGTTTGCTGCTATGTTGAACTTGGGGTAAGATGATATCTCAAAATTACTTTTATTTACATCTGTCTAATGTTGTTGTTGTTTTTATGTACCATCGAGTCGCTTGAGACTCATAGAGACCCTATGTACAAGAGCCCTAAACCCTTCTCTATCCTGTGCCAATCTCACTGTCTCTGACACACCTACCTCCGTTACCCCAATTACTTAATTTATTCATCTCGTCAAGGGTTTTCTTCTCTTGTACTGTCCCTCCAGCCTCCCCAAAATGATGTCCCTCTCCAAAGACAGGTCTGTCCTTGTAACATTCCCAAAGTATGTCATATGAAGCTTCAGAATCCTTGCATCCAAGGAGCAGCCTGGTTTCTTCCTCTCCAGGACAAGCCTGTTTGTTCTCCTAGCAGTCCATGGTATATTCAACACTCTTCTCCAACACCATAGCTCAAAGGCATCAATTCTCTTTCTATTTTCCCCAGTCATTTTCTAGCTCTCTGACACATAGGTAACAATCCCTAATATACATCACTACTACAAAACTCAGGGATAAATGTTGAAATAACATCCTGTAGAAAACATATTTTGAAGCCTATGCATTTCAAATTCATTGCATACATTAGAGATTCATCACATGTTATCGGAAAAAATGGTGGTTTAAGCAAATTAGAAATGTATTTTATTAGAAAAGGAAAGATATAGACAGTAAACCAGAAGTTATATAGCCACACTGAATGACAGTCTTAAGATCCTTCCAAGTGTATTATTTTGCTATTTTTGGGATATAGTTTCTATCCTCATAGGATAAGAGAAAGGAGAAAATACAAAGGTTATTGGTCTAAATTTTCCTGATGAAGCTTCCTAAGACTGCCTTAGGACAATTTTCCCTAATCCCAATGACCAGAATTTAGTCACATCACCATAGTCAGCTATGAGGGTGAATGAAAATGGCATTATAAAATTGTTATTATAGCTGTTGTGTGTCCTCAAGTAGAATAGGCACATAGCTGATGTTTCAGCGAGTTTTCAGAGGCAGTAAATCACAGAGGACAAGATTGCCCATCCTTCTTCTGTGGAGCAGCTTGTGGATTTTAACTGCATGTATCTGTGATTGCAGCACAGCTTCTTACCACTAGACCACCAGAGAAGATACATCAGAATAATGTTAGCAATCTTCGCACAAAGGATTTCAGCATTATGTGGAGACATGATTAAATGTATGCATCTCTAGTATTTTTCATTTACTTATTTATTGTAGAAGAATTGATACCTTAGCTTGCAGCATTAGCAGAGAATATTGAATATACATACAACAGGCTGCCAAAAGAACAAATATCTTGAGGACAGTATAACCAAGGTGCTCTTTGGAGACAAAGATGGTAATACTTCATTTGGTATATACTTCAAGTATGTTGTCAAGAGATACTCTTGTTGTGATGGTTGTCTGACATTGAGTTGGGACCAACCCATAGATGACCCTTCAATAGATTTTCAGAGGCAGTAAATTACATGGAAGGAGATTGTTCATCCTTCTTTAAAGAACAGTTGGTGGATTCAAGCTGTGTGCCTTTGAGATTACAATGCAGCTGCTTACCTCTAGATCAACAGAGTTCCCTGAGGAGGTACTAATTCTGGAGAAAACAGGCATTATGCTTGGAAAAAGCAGAGAATGAGCTCTTAACAAGATGGATTAGCACAAGACTGTAATGATGAACTTTAGCATATTAAAGATAGAGTAGAAACCCCAGGATAGGACAAGGTTTTGCTCTGTTGTTCATAAGGTCATAGTTACTCAAAGTTGACTCACCAGCATCTAAGAATAGCAACAACAGTGACATAGTGATTTGTGCTCAACTTCCAACCTGAAGATAGAGGGTTCAAATCTATGATCTGCTTTCATAAAGAGGTACAGCCTTGGAAGTCATATGGGGCAATGCTACTCTCTTCTATAGGCTTATTATTAGTCAGAATAGAATGACAATGGTTTACTCATAGATTAATCCAGATTTCTTTGAGTAGTTCTTAATATTAATCCCATATAGCCAAATGGAATGCTTAATTTTCAGACTGCCTCACAGGCAGCCTAAAGTATTATACTTTCGTGTATTTTATAAACTCATGTTATGGTAAAGACTAGATAAAGGATCAAAAGATTTGTTTATGTAGTATGTTTTGCCACTCAGATCACATATCAGTAGGTAAGAGCCAAGGTGGGTTTCATAATAAGGAAGTTGGTCTTTAGAGACGTATGTATTTTTAGCTGATGTCAAGATAATTAAGCAATTTGTTTGCTTGGTCCTTTATTTTAGAAGAGCAGCATTTGCTTGTAAAATGTATTTGAATACTCTCCAGTTAAAGAGGAGGCAACAGAGATTGCCAAAGATGAGTCTATCTGAGACAATACATTACTGAACTATCAGATGGCTCTAGTAGATATGGAATTTGAACTTCAAAAGACACAGATTCTAAATGAAATTCAGAAATGTAACCCTTACAAAGAATAATTCATTAAGTAAGTAAAGATGGAAAGATGACGTGAAAACTTTCTAATCAACAGAATACTATGAAGTCATTTCCAGAAGGAGTTCTCAAATTTAAAATTTATTTGTTAACTTTAACTAAACAATATGTTAATTCAAATGTAATGAAAAGCCTTTGCACCATAAAGACATGTGCCTTTAATTATCCTCTGCTGTTCTGTCATCTTTAATCGAAAAGTTTTGGTAGGTTTTACGGCAAATGTTCACCTATAATTTTCTATCCTTTTTTATATGAAAAGGAAATCTATGTTTCTCAAAGTCACATTTATAAGTAGGATGCCAGGAAATATATTTGTAGCAAATTTTCATGACTGTTGATTCTTCAAAATACTCCTTTGTGAAAACCTCAATTTGGAATTTATAGCTCCTATAATTACATAATGCTAGTTTGGTAGTATCTTTTAATACATTTATTGAACAATAAAAAATATTTTTTAACACACATAACAGGAAAGCCAGAAGTAGGGTAAGCATCAAGAGTGTTTTGAGTCAACAGTTCAACAAAGTCATCAACTACCCAGAATTCAAGAAAGCCAAGTGGTTTAGAAAATTTTTTAATCATAAAATACCCAACATTGATTTTGCATTATTTTAGCTACTAAGTGTTGTGGTAATAAAAATAACAGTCTAGATGGTGAACGTTCCTATCGGAGTCTCCTTTGTTTGAGTTTCTTCTGTAATTCTGTTTTAGTTTCTAGTGTCTTTGAGCAATTCACAGAACTTTATATGGCCTCTTCCTTCCCCTGTGTCCACATCTCTTCTTAGCTGTATATAAAACACTCTGGTAGCTTTGAGTTGTGATGCTGGAGAAGAGTATTGAACATACTGTGGCCTGCCAATAGAATTAACAGGTCTGTCCTGGAGATGGTGAAACCAAGCTGCTCTTTGGAGACAAGGATTTTGCAACCCCATTTCACATATTTTGGACATGTAGTCAGGAAGTACCAGTGTTTGGAGAAGGATATCATATTTGAAAGGGTAGAAAGACAGCACAGGAGAGGAAGATCCAGGATGAGATGGATTGACACAACAACTTGAGTAACAAGGGTAGTAGGTGTGTCAGAGAGACAATGAGACTCACTCAGAATAGAGCTGGGTTCAGAGCTTTTGTGCATAGGGTTGCTAGTCATAGTCAACTTGACAGCACCTAATAACAACAGTAACAACTCTAGTGGCATAGCCTATAGGAAGTCACAATGCTAACCGAAAAGCTATGTTTCCCAGCAGTTCAAATCCACCAGCTTCTCCACTGGAAGAAGATGGAAATTATGAATCAGAACCAACTCAATGACAATATGTTTTTATTCATAAGTGGTTAGATGTAGGACTCACCTTATTCTAATATGGCCTTATTGGCATGACAAAATAATACCCCTCATTCAAACAGAGTCATATTTATGGGTTAGAGCACCCTCGTTCAGTCTTTAATGGTCCTTAGTAAGAGTTCTTCACTTGACATGGACAAAGTTCCCTGCAATCTGACCTACTGTCAGCAATTTCATGTAATGTGGTGAGGTTTTTTCACAAATATATTACATTTTTATACTGTAATTTTTATATATTTAATTATTGAGTTTTGTTTCCTTGTTAAATGTCAGGTTCTCTGCCACCCACTATAGATAAAATAGTGAAAATAAAAATACTGTTTTTGTTCATTGCTGATAGATAAGTCAACCTCAGCACATAGGATCCTGTGCATAAGAAAACAAAATATTGCCCACCACAGTGATTATAGATCAAACTATTATGATTGATAGCATTTTTAATGATGATTTTTAATAGTCAATCACCAGGTCTTTCTGCCTAGTCTTCCTTAGTCTAATAGATGCCTCTTTTCAGTACCATAGCACATGTAATCCTTCAATAACAGATAAGTGATCTTGTCCTGAATGAGATGAAAGTATTATCTAAAGTACCTATCCTGGAACTGTTCTGTGTTTCTGATTCTGTGGTGGCATACTCCTTAGAGAGTTGCACTGCTAACCCAAAGTTGAATTCCTCTTCCGCAGCTCTAATTGACTAGAGACTCCAAGGGAGAGGATTGAGTAGTCTCTTCCCCTGTGTTTTGTTGTTGAATACCTACAGAAAACTATAACTCAGGGACTTCTTGAACAGCAATTCTATTGCCATACCCTGTGCCATCTTCATGATTTCTGATATGCTTAAGCCCATTTTAAAAATTCCATCTCATTGAGGGTTTCCTTCCTTTCCCTGACTCTCTAAGTTTCCCGGCATGATGTCTTTTTTCAGGACTGGTCCTTGCTGGTAACATGTTTAAAGCATGTGAGACAACTTTAACCATCCTTTCCTCTTCAGAGCACTCTGGATATTCTCCAACACAGTGAAATTTAATTTAAATTAAGTGTCTAGTCTGTTTCAAATCTCTGGTGGCTTAGTGGTCAGAGTTTTGCTGTTAATTCAGAGCCAGGTGGTGTGAATTCACCAATTGATTAAAGGGAGGAAGATTGCAATCTCTTCCTCTGTGACTTACAGCCTTTGAAAACCTATGGGGGGTCAGCTATGAATCAGCTCTGATTCAACAGCATACAACAAAAAGAACAACAACAGCCCATAATTTATACTCTCTCAAAACCCACTGGAAGGTCACCTCTGAGTTTTTTTCCTACTTGAAGATAATTAGTGTTGGGTTTTATTTCTAGAATGGGAACTACATCTCCCAAATACTGTAAACTTCCTCTAGAGGGCTAAGAACTATTTAGCATCTAATAGCAAAATGTATTTTATAGTGTTCTTAATAGCACCAGGTTTCCTAATAGAGTTAATATGTGAAGACTAGAGAGGGAGTTCACTAGAACTAATTCACTAACATAATGAATATCAATTATAGCAGCACTGCTGAACTATAACAGATGCAAACACTTTTATCAGTAGTAGATAAATCATAAGCCTGATTGGGGGTGTCTGTAAGTGGAGGCCACACAGGAACATATCAAGAACAACTCCAACAAATGTGAAGTGCCTAGGAGCTCTGGTGGCCTCATGATAAGAAATTGCACTGAAATCCCCAAAGACAAGTGGTTCGAATCCACCAGCTGCTCCATGGGAGAAGGATGGGCAATCTCCTCCCATGTGGTTATCTGCCTCTGAAAATCACCTGGAGGGTCAGCTATGGGTCATTTCTGACTGAAAGGTACACAGCAACAAAAGAAGCTCTAGGGGGTCTAGTGGTAAATCACCAGTGGCTCCTCTGGAGAAGGATGGACAATCTTCCCCTGTGAAATTTGCTTCCTCAGAAAATCCACTGGAGGGTCATCTATTAATTGATTCTGACTTGAAGGTACTCAACTTGCCAGCAGTCTGTAGATAGATGTTCTCATGACCTAGTGGTAAGGAGTCGTGCTGCCAACTCAGAGGCAGCTGGTTCGAATCCAATTTCTTCAGAGAAAAAATTGACAATACCCTCCTCTGGGATTTACAGCCTTTGAAAACTGCTGGCAGGTCAGCTATTTGTCAGTTCTAACTCAACAGAACTCAACAACAACAGTGTTTCAGAGCTCCCAAGACTTGACTATGAAATCTCAAAGAAGAAATCAAACAATTAAGGTAGGCATTTCAGAGTGTATATCACTTACTCTGTAGTGTGATAATTCTTACAATTTGTAATATCATGAAAAGAGAGCTCTATTGTTCTAGTGGTATGAAATTTTGTTTCTAACCCAGAGATATATGGTTCGACCTACCAGCTGCACTGTGAAGAAAGATGAGCAGTGTCCTCCCAGGAGATTTAGAGCCTCTGAAAACTCCTTGGAGGGTCAACTATGAGGTGGTTCTGACTCAAATGCAAATTACAACAACCCATTTAAAATGGTGATACTTTGGTCACTTGGAGGCAAAACTTAAAGAAAACAATATCTTTATGTCTTTTGTGTTTTGTTTAGAAGATGTTAAACATTCACGGGACAGCTAAGAAAATATTGAGCAACTTAATTGGAAATTTTATGTTTTCAAGAATCTTTGGTTAGTGCAAAAAGTTGGGTTTCTCATGTCTTCTCTGTGAAAACACACAATGGCAGATGATACTTGTGCAGCAGGGCCATAGGATGAGAGCCTGTAGTACTTTCCAGGGAGACTGTGGCAGTGGACTATGAGGTCATAGCAATGGTCAAGGAGGCAAAGTTGAGGAAAGGAGTGGCTCCCTGGGTCTTCTGGTAAAAGTTATGAAGATAAAATCCTTGGAGGAGATTTATCTTTTCTCACTTCCCATCAAGGAGTCAGATCATTGACTTCTTCCTGGGGATGTCGCTCAAGGATGTTGTTGGGTGTTGTCAATTCAAGCACAACTTATAGTGACACTATGAATAAAAGATCGGAACCCTGTTTATCCTGTGCCATCCTGACACAAAAGAGCCAGTTGCAGCAGTCATTATGTAGATCTACCTGGTTAAGGGTCTTCCTGTCCTTCGTGGTCCCTCCACCCTTTGTAGCATCATGGCCATCTCCAGGGAATAGCACCTAGCAACATGTCCAAATTATGTGAGGTAAAGTCTCATCATTCTTTCCTCCAAAGAGCACCCCGGCTATACCTTCTCCAAGACATATCTGTTTTCTTGAACGTCCATGGGATGTTCATAGCTCTTCTCCAACACCACAGCTCAAATGCATCTTTTTTTTTTCTGTCATCCTTATTCATTGTTCAGGTCTTGGATTCATAGCTAGTAATTGTAAAGACTATGACCTGAATCAGACACACCTTAGTCTTCAGACTGACATCACTACTCCTCAATAACTTGGAAAGATCACTAACTGCAGATTTTCCCAGTACAATGAATCTCCTTATTTCCTGACTATTGGTACTGAGGGTGTTAATTGTGGATCCAAGCAAGATGAAGCTGTTGACAGTTTCAATCTCCTCTCTATCCATCATGATGCTGCCTATTGGTCTAGTGGTAAGAGTCTTGTTTTCTTGACATTGAGATGCAATCCACACCAAAGGTGCATTCCTTGCTCTTCTCCAACAAGTGCTTCAAGTCCTCCTCATTTTCATCAAACAATGTTGTGTCATCTGCATAACATAAGTTATTGATGAGTCTCCCTTCAATCTTGGTGCCACGCTCCTCCTCATAGAGTTCAGTTTCTTGGCTCATTTGCTGAGTATATAGATTGAGTAGTTATGGACAATTGTGAAACTGGCAAATACTGTTAAATATTCTTTGGACTATTGGACTATGAACTACTAGAATAATGAGCACATCTGTATTGGTAGAAGGGCACCAGAAAGTTACTGAGAATTGAAAATGGTAGGACATCACCTCACAAGCTTTGGATATGTTATCAGGAAGAATCAGTCCCTGGAGAAAGATATACTGCTCAGTAAAGTAGAGTATCAAAGGGGAAAAAGCAAGACCCTCAGTGACGTGGACTGATACAGTGACTGTAACAATGGACTTAAGCAAAGCAAAGATTGTGAGAACAGCACAGTACAGGAGCTGACTTGACAGCACCCAATATAGTAAGTATTTTTGTTGGTTATATGGAAGAATATATTGCAGCATTTTCATCAGATGAGTTAAACTCTTAAAGATTTAGAAATAAACGTAAAAGCATAATTCAGATCTATGTCAATTATTAAGAGCATTTACATCATTTAAAGACTTTTTTTCAATTTTAGAATACAATAATAGAAATATATTATTGTATTCTAAAATTGAAAAAAAAATTTTGCTATTTTGACTGGGGTGAAATGATATCTCATAGTTGTTTTAATTTGCATCTCTCTTAGGGCTAGGGATTTTGAGCATTTCTTCATGTGTTTGTTAGCCATCTGAATGTCGTCTTCGGTGAAGTGCCTGTTCATGTCCTGTGCCCATTTTTCTATTGGATTATTTACCTTTATCTTGTTGTGGTGCTCAAGTATTTCATCAATTCTGGATATAAGTCCCTTATCTGATATGATATTACCGAATACTTTTTCCCAGTCAGTGGCTTCCCTTTTTACCCTACTGGAGAAGTTTTTGGATGTGCATAGGGATTTGAGTCTTAGAAGGTCCCATTCATCTATGTTATCTTCTCCTGGTTGTAGCTTTTCCAGGATACTGGGAAGACTGTTTATGTTGTGGATTAGGACTTCTAGTGTTGTTCCTAGCTTTTCTGTAATGCAACAAATGCTGGCGAGGTTGTGGAGAAACTGGAACCCTGATTCGCTGTTGGTGGGAGTGTAAAATGGTGCAACCCCTGTGGAAAGCAGTATGGCGCTTTCTCAAAAAGTTGCAAATAGAGATACCATTTGACCCAGCAATTCCACTACTGGGAATATACCCTGAAGAGACCATAGCTGACATCCAAGCAGATATATGCACACCCATGTTTATTGCAGCTTTGTTCACAATAGCAAGGAGTTGGAAACAACCTAAGTGCCCATCAACAAACGAATGGCTAGAGAAGCTGTGGTATATTCGCACAATGGAATACTATGCTGCATTAAAAAACAAGGAACTCATGCAATATTATTCAAAATGGTTGACTCTGGAGAACATTATGCTGAGTGAAATATCCCAGTAACAAAAGGACAAATATTACATGATGCCACTGTTGTAGAATGGGACTGTCCTTGAGACTGAGTAAGATGGGTTCAATAATGTATACTGGAAAAAAAAATAATGTATACTGCACTGAAACAGAGGAGGGAGAAAACTGTTTAAAAGAGATATATAACTAGGTATTTCTGTCATCACAGGAGACTAGAGCGAGGGCTACATGGTGGAGGGCACCTGGGGGAGGGTTTGTAAAACAATGAAAGAATCTTTTCTTTTACTTTTCCATAATTTCTGGACTCATGTACTTATAACTTGTTAGTCAAATTTGTGTCTTCTAGGTTGCAACACCCCCATGATACATCTTCAAGGATATGAACATGTACGGCCAAGCACAATCAATAAGAGTACATCTAAATTCCAAAATCAATCTCCATAATAGTCTATGTGTTTTCTACTGCCAAAAGGGCCCTTTAGAGTAGTGAGAGAAGATCTTCACCCTGAAACCCACAGCGTCCCTTTTCAGCAGGAAGTAGCTAAGAGAATACGCCATCCCCTTTCCCTTATGACTCAGAGTGAAGTCTCTCTCAGGGAGGAGTGATAGGGAATGGCAAAGGACACACTGACAAAGAAGATTAATCAGAACTGGCTTTGACAAGCACTGTGGCATTTGGACAAGAACAAACTGGGAGGAGGGTAGAGAGAATAGTGCAACAATGAATGAATGGAAACCCAAAATCTCTGTAAATGTTTATGAAAATTAATAAAATATAGAAAAAAAAGAAATAGAATTGATCATTAATCAACACAGTTTTGAGCTTATGCACAGATTTATTTTTTTCCCTGCTACTACTATTGCATTAAGTCCCAATGCTATATACACTTAAAATTTATGCTCTTGTGACATTAATCATCTTAATATAAGTAGTTCATCTCTCAAGCATACACACAGTTCAAATCTGCTATTCATGGATACCTGTGTACTATAAACAAATTCTTCAATTGCTTAAGAAAAAGTGGCTGTAATCCCCATGTAGTATAGCTGAACTGCTTAAAGCAGTGAATATTGTATATTTCATCAATCCAGAACTATTGAAAATCCAAAAGTAGAAACCACTCAATAATTGAAGTACTACAATAATATTGCTGAGTGCCAGAGATCAATTTTAAGAAATCATGCACTAGAAGAGTGAATATATATGAAGTTCTTCCAAGTAGAATTTCCTTCTAAAAAATGTAACAATACCTGATGAAAAATACATAAAGCCATTTTAAAGTCAAAACAGTTTTATCCTGAAGACTTAGACATAAAACCTTGTCAGAGAAATGTGATAATTTCATATTTTTTCAAGAGATATTATTTATTCTTTAAAAAAAAGAATACAACACTGGTACACTCCCTTTCCAATTCCAAACCGTGGAGTGCTCTCCTTCTCTGTTCACACAACAGCCTTCTGATCCGGGTATAGATTCCACATGAGCACAATCAAGTGAACCTAGTCCTCTGGCCAGTATGATGGACAACATCATGATAAATGGAGAAAAGCTTGAAATTGTCAAAGACTTTATCTTACTTGGATTCACAATTAACACCCTTGGTACCAGCAGTTACAAAATCAGGAGACACATTGTACTAAGGAAGTCTGCAGTTGTGGATCACTCCAAATAATTGAGGATTAGTGATGGCAGTTTGAGGACTAAGGTGAACCTGATTCAAGCTGTGATCTTTCCTATGACTTTATATGAATCTGAGAGCTGGATAATTAATAACAATGACAAAAAGAATTGATGTCTTTGAGCTATGGTGGTGGAGAAGAACACTGAACCGCCAAAAGAACATGTCTTAGAGAGGGTACAACTACAGTACTCTGTGGAGGCAAAAATGATGAGACTTCACCTACATACTTCAGGCCTTTTAGTAGGAGGGACATGATGCTCAAAAGGAGAGTTGACAAAGGAGAGGAAGATCCTCAACCAGGCAGGCCTATTGACGCAAAGACAGCTGCAACGGGTTCCAGTGTGTCAGAAAGTGTGAGGATGGCACAAGATAGGACAGGATGCAGTCCTGTTGTTCATATGATCACTATGTGTCCTACTGTACTCAACAGCATAGAACATCATCATCAACAACAGCAACAACCTCATGGTTAGTTGTCTGACATATTACATATGATGCAACTGAGACAAGATCAATTATTGTTGCCTCTTTTGGAGTAAGTGAAACCAGGGAGGCTCCTCGGACCAAAGATGGTGAAAGTTAATTTCATATTCATTGAACATGTTTTCAGAGGGACATCATGCTGGGAAATAAGAGAAAGAAAGGAAGACCTTCAAGAAGATGGGTTGATATAGTGACTATAACAATGAGTTTGAGCATTTCAAAGATCATAAAGATAGTATAAGATAGGTCAAAGTTCAGGTCTGTTTTCATAGAGCTATTATGAGTTGTAGTGGATTCAGAGTTCCTAACAGAAAGAGTGTTCTTGTTGTATTTCTAATGAATAAAGAATATATTTTTATAATAGATGACTTGAAATCCTGAAAAACCTTACCAGTTTTAGTAACTATTGAGTCAATCTCACATAATAGAGATCTCATTTCTGTGTCACAATAGAAAGTATTCTATGTGGTTTCCAGTTGGCTAGGTATGGCGTGTAAATCATCAGCCCTTTTCGTTCACAGCTGAGAAAGCTAACTTTTTTTATCTGGCTTAATTAACTTTTTACTGACTTTTAACTTTTTTTATCTGACTTAATTAATTGTATTTATATTATAAAAACAAAAAACGTGTGGTGACCACAGCTAGAGCCTGGATTCTGTGCACAGAGATTCTGGCGTGGGTCTTTACAAGATGGTCAGTGAATTTCTGATAGCAGACTATCTGAAGAGTCTCTTTTAGAAGTCTGAGGTCTAATATCTGTAAATCTTGGAGATAACATCAAAGGTGGCCTTGGCAAAGTTGTCCAGTTGTCTTCAGCTATTGACTGCGGTGCTGTTGTTGTTGTTGTTATGTGCCTTTGAGTTGCTTGTGACTCATAGTGACCATTATGTACAACAGCCCTAAACCCTGCTCTATCCTGTGCCAATCACACTGCCTCTGACACACCCATCCCGATTACCCCAGTCACTGAATCAATACACTTCATAGAGGGTCTTCCCCTCCTGCACTGTCCCTCCACCCTCCCAAGCATTATGTCCCTCTCTGAGGACCTGTCCCTTCTTACAACATGTCCAAAGTATGTCAGATGAAGCCCCAAAATCC
>NW_006399809.1:454823-465957 GCF_000299155.1 Elephantulus edwardii | reverse complement strand
GCCACACTTCTCCTCATAGAGCCCAGCCTCTCGGATAACCTGTTCTGCATACAGGTTCAAAAGTTATGGTGATAGGACACATCCCTAGCATATGCCTTTCCAAGTTTTGAACCATGAAGTAGCAGTCATCAATTCCAGCCATCAGCAGCAGTTTCTTGAGTACAGAGACACAGACAATTCCAGTGCCTCGGGGTGCAGGGATTAGGTGCACCAGCACAGTGCCAGAGTGCCTGGTCACCTTGCTCAGAAAAGTGTGAGAATTGTCGATCTTGTTCATCAGAAGCCACATCGCACAGGGACAATGGAGAGCTTGGCCACAATAATGGTCCCATAGATGACAGTAGCTACCTCGTTGGATTATTTACTGTCCAAGTCAACATGGTCATTATAGTCTCTAATAGTGATGAATGTCTTGAACCTGCTCCACTGGCCAGCGTGTGTCTGCTTCTGCAGAGACATGATTTTCAACTCTTGTTCCCTGAGTTTTAATTTCATGATCATCTTAAGAATAGGTCTCAGGCACTGAATATCAATGATAGAAGACAAGATGAGTTGTGGGATGATTTCAAGGATATCATACATGAAAAAAGCAAAAGTCATTACAAAAGCAGGAGAAAGAAAATATTAATAACAGATGGGAATCTAAAGATTGCACTGGAGTGCTGAGAATCCCAAACTAAAGAAAAAGATGTTGAAGTAAAAGAGCTAAACAGATGATTTCAAAGGGCAGCTCAAGAGGACAAAGCAAAGTATTATAGTGTAATGTGCAGAGAACTGGAATTGGATAATAAAAAGGGAAGAACATGTTCTGCATTTCCCAAGCTAACAGAACTAAGTATAAAGTTTAAGCCTCTTGTCACAATATTAAAGAATGTTATGGACAATATATTGAATGACCTAGAAAGCATCAAAAGAAGGTGGAGAGAATACACAGGGTCAATGTACCAGAAAGAATTAATTGACACTGGAAAAACTTTAGGTAGTACCATATGAACAGCAGCTAAGGGTAATGAAGGAGGAAGCAGAAGATGTATTCAAGGCATTTGCAAAAATAAGGTCCCAGGAGTCGATGGGCTGTTAATTGACTTGTTTCAATTAACAGATACAGACTTGAATACAATCACCAGACGATGCCAGGAAATTTGGAGTACAACTGGTCAACAGATTGGAAGAGGTCCATATTTGCTTCCTTTCCAAGAAATGTGACCCAACTGAATGTGGAAATTATCGAACAATATCATTAATATCACACTCAAGAAAGGCATCATAGAATGAGTGTGAGAGAATATCATCTTATTCTATTTTCTGAAATAGTTTATGTAGAATTGGTGACAGTTCTTTTCTGAATGTTTGCTAAAATTAATTTGTAAAACATTCTGGTCCAGGGCGTTTTTTGGCTGGAAGGTTTCAAGTTCTTCTTTTGTAATGTGTCTGTACAGGTGTTCAATTTTAGTTTGTGTCAGTGTAGGTTGCTTGTGAATTTCTAAGTATTTGTCTGTTTCCTCTAAGATTTCATATTTGAGTATAGTTTTTCATGCTATTCCATTGTTAGCCTTTTTATTTTAGTTGGTTCTGTTGTGACGTTGCCCATTTCATCTTTTATTCAGATTATTTGTGTCTTTTCCTTTTTTCCTTTGTTAGTTTTGCTAGTGGCTTGTTGATTTTATTGACATTTCCAAGAACAGACTCCTAGTTTTGCTGATGGTTTCAATTGTTTTTCTGTTTTCTACTTCATTTATTTCTGCTCTTATTTTTATAATTTTAGGTTTTTTAGAGGGTGTTGCATTTTCTTGCTATTATTTTTCAATTTTTTGGAGATGCTGGATTAGAGAGTCAATGGCCATTTTTTCCTGCCATTTGATGTGTTTGCTTATTGCTATAAATTAACCTCTGATTACTGCTTTGGTTGTTTCCAAGAGGCATCCACTTTGAGAACAGGAACTAAGCAAGGATGCACACTATCACCTCTCCTATTCAATACTGTACTGGAGGTCATAGTTATAGCAGTAAGACAAGAGAAGAATATAAGAGATATCCAAATTAGCAAAGAGAAGGTAAAATTATCACAATTTGAAGATGATATAATAGTATACTTAGAAAACCCTAAAGAATCAGCAAGAAAACTACTGGATATAGTTGACAAATTCAACAAAGTGCCAAGATACAAGATACATAA
Organism: Elephantulus edwardii; assembly: GCF_000299155.1. Taxonomy (NCBI): domain Eukaryota; kingdom Metazoa; phylum Chordata; class Mammalia; order Macroscelidea; family Macroscelididae; genus Elephantulus; species Elephantulus edwardii. The sequence goes on along the minus strand of NW_006399809.1, from coordinate 463,781 downwards.
AAAAATCAATGGGCTTTCTCTACAGTGATAAAGAGAATACAGAACTGGAGCTAAGAAAAACAGTAACAATGCCCTTCTAACTAGAGGCACAAGGGATCTATTCAAGGAAAATTACAAAATATTACTATAAGATACAAAAAGAGACCTAGAGAAATGGAAAAACAGACCTTGTTCATGGATAGGAAGATTAAATATTGTGAAAATGACAATATATCTAAAGGCAATTTACATGTTAAATACAATCCCAACACAAATACCAATTCCATTATTCAATGAGATGGAAAAAGGCAATCTCCAATTTCATTTGGAATGGAAATGGCCCTAAATAAGCAAAGCACTCCTTAAAAAAGAGAAACAAGGTAGGAGGCATCCCACTCCCTGATTTCAAATCCTACTACACTGCTGTGGTGGTCAAGAGAGCATGGCACTGGTATAATTACAGACACATAGATCAATGGGACAGAATTGAGAACCCAGAATTCAGCCCACCTACCTATGGACAACCGATTTTTTACAAGGAGATGAAATCTGTTAAGTGGGTGTATGACAGCATGTTTAACAAATAGTGTTAACAAAATTGGAAAACCATCTGTAGGAAATTCAAGCAAGCCCCACCACACCTCACACCTTACACAAAAACCAATTCAAAGTGGATCAAGGACCTAGAACTGAAACCAAGGACTACAAATTTCATTAGAGAAAAGCTTCGAAGAACTCTAGAAACCCTAATCCACAACTTGAACCATCCAGGAAAGGATAAAATGGATGCATGGGACCTTCTAAGAATAAAGTTCTATGCAAAATATAACAGAACAGCAAGCAGCAAATGCTGGCGAGGATGTGGAGAAACTGGAATGCTTATTCACTCTTGGTGGGAATGTAAGATGGTGCAACCATTGTGGAAGGCGGTGTGGCGCTTTCTCAAAAAATTGCAAATAGAGATACCATTTGATCCAGCAATCCCACTACTGGGAATATACCCCAGAGAGACCATGTCTGCCATCCAAGCAGATATATGCACACCCAAGTTTATTGCAGCTTTGTTTACAATAGCAAAGAGTTGGAAGCAGCCTAAGTGCCCAGCAACAAATGAATGGATAGAGAAGCTGTGGTATATCCATACAATGGAATACTACACAGCATTGAAAAACAAGGAACTCATGCAATATTATTCAAAGTGGGTGACCCTGGAGGACATTATGCTGAGTGAAATATCTCAGTCACAAAGGGACAAATACTGCATGGTGCCACTGTTGTAGAATGGGTCTGACATCAGGGTGGGAGTATGACAGAAAAAACTGGATAAATTATGTATATTGTATTGAAACAGATAAGGGAAAGAACAGATTAGAAGTGATATGTGATTGAGTATTATGGTTAGCACAGGAATCCAGAATTAAGGTTGCATAGAGAAGTGTACTCAGGGTGGGGGGTGGGGGAAAGGGACATGAAAATTGTATACTAATGAAGGGATTTTTTTCTTGTTTTTTTTTCTCTCTTCGGAGGGGGAAGCGATCTCGTGCGGAGGGGTGGGAAGGGAGAAAATTGCGGCAATGAATGAATGGAAATCCAAAACCTCTGTAAAAAAAAAAAATTTAAAAAAATTCTCAAGCAGGAAAAAAAGGAAAGCCAAGGGCTGCAGCCTTCAATATTGATTGAAGCTCAACGTCAAGGGAAAAAAAAAGATTCACACCACTGGGTCAATTGGCAGCATCAGTATGGATGATGAAGAGATTAAGATAGCTAACAGTTTTAGTTTGCTTGACTCTACAGTAAACACTCTTGATACCAGCAGCCAGGATATCAAGAGATGAATTGCATTAGGAAAATGAGCTGTCAGGGACCTTTCAAGAGCACTGATGAACAACGACGTCAGGCTGGATACTAAGATGTGTCTGATCTGGGCATTAGTCTTCACAATTGCATGCTATGCATCAAAGCTGGACAGCGATAGGGATGATAGAGAAAGGATTGATGCCTATGAGCTGTGGTTCTGGAGAACAGTGTTAACTATGCCATGGACTGCTAGAAAACAAGCAGGTTTGTCCTGGTGAGGGTGAAGCCAGGCTTCTCCTTGGAGACAAGGATTCTGAAGCTTCATCTGACATACTTTGGACGCATTGCAAGGAGGGACCAGTCCTTGGAGAGGGACATCAGGTTTGGGAGAGTGGAGGGACCGCACAGGAGATGAAGACCCTCAATGAGATGGATAAATTCAGTGATTGGAGTAGTGGGAGTATGTATGTTAGAGACAATGAAGTTGGAACAGGTTGCAAGTAACTTGACGGCACATAACGACAACAACAACAGTGACATGTCTGATAAGGGACTTACATCTAGAATTTATAGAATACTCCAGCACCACAACAAGATAAAGGTAAGCAATCTAATTGAAAAATGGGCACAGAATATGAACAGACATTTCAACCATAGTAGATATTCAGATGTCAAACACCACAACAAGATAAAGGTAAGCAATCTAATTGAAAAATGGGCACAGAATATGAACAGACATTTCAACCATAGTAGATATTCAGATGTCAAACAAACACATGAAGAAATGTTCAAAATCCCTAGCTCTAAGAGAGATGCAAATTAAAACAACTATGAGATATAATCTCACCCTAATAAGAATAGCAAAATTTAACAGAAAAGCAAAAAACAAATGTGGGTGAGGTTGTACAGAACCTGGAAACCATATTCACTGTTGATGGGAGTGTAAAATGTTGCAACCTCTACAGAAGGCTGTATGGCGCTTTCTCAAAAAGTTGGAAATAAAAATACCATTTGACCCAGCAATTCCACTTCTTGGAATATACTCTAAAGAAACCAGAACTGCCACCAAAGCAGATATATGCTCACACATGTTTATTGCAGCTTTGTTCACGAAAACAAAGACTTAGAAACAACCCAAGTGCCCATCAACAAGCAAATAGATAGAGAAGCTCTGGTATATTTACACAGTGGAATACGATGCAGAATTGAAAAACAAGGAACTCATGAAATATTATACAAAATGATTGACTCTGGAGGACATTAGGCTGAATGAAATATCTGTCACAAAAGGTCAAATACTGCATAGTGCCACTGTGGTGAAGTGGGACTGACATCGTGGCATGGTTGTGGGGAAACTAAGAGGGCTTAAACAATGAATACTACATTGAAACAGATGAGAAAGAGAACTGTTTAGGAGAAATATATGATTAGGTATTATTGTCATTACAAGAATCCAGAATGAAAGCTATATAGTGGAAGTGGACTGGGTGGGGGAGTTGTTTAACAAGGAAAGAATATAATTTTTTTAACTTTTTAAAGAGAAAAGTTAAATGGAGGAGGGTTGGGTAAGGAGGAAAGTGTGCAACAATTAATAAATGGAAATCCAAAGTGTCTGTAAACGTCCATTAAAATAAAATATATAAAAATAAATTAAGAAGAGAGTGGATCATGGTTGTAGTCTCTCTTCATACCTATTTAGTCTGTATGCTGAACAAATTATTGAAAAAGTTGGACTCTATTAAGAGGAATATGGCATTAGGATCAGAGGGAGACTCATTAATAGCCTGCAGATAACCTTGGGTTAGACAGTTTAAATCGACGAAATACTCCTCAGAAGAAAGATAAGCCATCTCCTGAATAGAGATTAGGTCTTCAAAACTCACAGAAGTATTTCTGTGGGTTGGAGCTACTGGGAAAACAGGGAAGGTTTTTTTCACTTTTCAAGTGAATTGAATTCTAAACAAAGACATCTGATTTTCCATAAAGAGTAATTACTTAGAGAGGATTTTGTAAAATTTGTATCAACCTGAAATCTTGACATAAAAGAATGTTTAGGACAGTGACTTTTATAAATAGAATTATGGTGAACAACATACGTGTGATTAGTTTTTTTAAATTTTTCTACTAGTTTATTTACAAAATTTGAATACAAATTTTAACAAATTCTTTCAATTTCCCTCACCTCCCCCATCAAATTGTATAACCCAGTGATTAATCCTCCTTCGCCCTGCATATCCACATCCCCCTACTTCCAGCCTATACCACCCCTCCTGGATCCTTATACTCATTCTACAGAAATGGTTTTATACAATATTTATCCTTATGGGACTGAGTTAGTTCACTCACCATAATGATCTCCAGTCCCTCCCAAATTAGGTAATAATTTAAAAGTCATTGCTCCTGTGTGCTGCATAGTATTCCATTGTGTGAATGTACCATAATTTCTCAATCCATTTGTTTGTGGTTGGACATTTGGGCTGTTTCCATGTTCCTGCGATGGTGAATAATGCTGTTATGAACATTGGTATACTATTATCTGTTTGTGCCTCAGTTCTCATATTCTCATGGTATATTCCAAGTAGTGGAATAGCTGATTCATATGGAATGTCTATTTTCAGTTTTTTGAGAAAGTGCCAAACTGCTTTCCAGAATGGTTGCTCCATTTTTACAATCATATGAGTGATTCCTGTCATAAAAAAAATTCCTTTCATTGTGTGAATCAATCTTGGGAAATAAACTGTCAACACATTTGTACAAAGACTAAACCAATGTTGGACATAATTTCTAAATTCAAAAGTTTTTATTAACACTGTACTGTAAAAAAGAGATAATGGCCTAATATATATTTATACATGTACATCAAATGATACTAGAAATCCATATCCTTAATTTTATCAAATATTATCAAGCTATTTCTTAGGTTTACCCTTCATCAGTTTGTATTATTGTGATGACTTGCATGCAGATATGATACTTAAAGTCATACAACAGCTTTTCACATACCAGCAGAATCACTCATAGTAGACAACTTTTAGTGGAGTGTTTCAGTCTAAACAAGATTAGAAGTAAACACTCAGTAATATATTTTTATAAAAGTAGTGTTAGTGGCATGAAAACAATTGCATCTGACTTAAGTTCACAACTGAATGAACACGGTCCCAATTTACAACATCCACAGCACAGACTCAGTTTCTATGAGGTCTAATCCTGAGGCTAATTTTGGAAGTCTTAATGCCATATGTCCCCCCTGGAATCTCACTGCTCTGCAACTGTTGTTGCTGTTATGTGCCGTCGAGTCACCTGTGACTCATACCAACCCTATGTACAACAGGCCCAAATTCTGACCTATCCTGTGCCAATCTCACTATCTCCGGCATATCTATCCTCATTGCCCAAGTCACTAGATCAATTCATCTCATCTAGGGTCTTCCTTTCCTGTGCTATCCCTTAACACTCCCAAGCATGACGTCCCTCTACAAGGACTCATTCCTCCTTGCAACATGTCCAAAGTATGTCAGATGACGCTTCAGAATCGTGGCCTCCAAGGATCAGCTGGCTTCACCCTCTCCAGGACGAACCTGTTTGTTTTCCTAGCAGTCCACGGTATGTATAGTCAATACTCGTTTCCAATACCACAGCTCAAGGGCATCAGTTCTCCTTGTATCATCCCTAGTCTTTGTCCAGCTCTCTGATGCATAGCAAGTGATTACAAAGACAATGGCATGTATCAGGTGCACCTTAGTCCCCAGACAGACATCCTTGTACTTTAGCACTTTAGAGAGGTGTCTAACCACAGACTTTGCCATCACAATACGTCTTTTCATTTCCTCGCTGCTGGTGCTAAGAGTGTTGACTGTGGAACCAAGCAAACCAAAACTGTGAACAATCTCAATCTCTTCACCATCCATTATTATGCTGTCAATCAGCCCAGTGGTGAGAATCTTTGTTTTCTTGATATTGAGTCTCAATCCATACTGAAGATTGCAGTCCCTGACCTTCCATAGCAAGTGCTTCGGGTCCTCCTCAGTTTTAGCAAGCAGGGTTGTATCATCAGCATAACACAGATTGTTGATGATTCTTTCTCCACTCCTGATGTCACATTTCTCCTCATAGAGCCCAGCCTCCCAGATAACCTGTTCTGCATAAAGATTTAAAAGGTATGGAGAAAGGTTACAGCCCTGGTATATACCCTTCCCAATTTTGAATCATACAGTGTTTCTGAGTGATCCTGCAAGTATTAATAGAAGATGGAAAGAGTATACAGAGTCATTATACCAAAAGGAATTGGCAGATACAGAAGAATTTAATGAGACAACATATAAGCAACAGCTTATGTTGATGAAGGAAGAAGTTCAGACTGCTTTGAAAGAATTGGCTAAGAATAAGGCCCCAGGAATTGATGGTTTACTAATTGACATATTTCAACCAACAGATGCTGCCCTAGATGTGCTCACCAAGTTGTGCCAAGAAATATGGAGAACAACCACTTGTCCAACTGACTGGAAGAGATCTGTATTTGTTCCCATTCCAAAAAAAGGTGATCCCATAGAGTGTGGAAATTATCAAACAATATCCTTAATATCACATGCAAGCAAGATTTTGCTGAAGATTATCCAAAAATGACTGGAACAGCCTATCAGCAAAGAATTACCAGAAGTGCAGGTTGGGTTTAGACAGGGCAGTGGTACTAGGTATATTGTAGCTAATGTTAGATGCATCTTGGCTAAAAGTAAGGAGGACCAGAAGAATGTGTATCTTTGTTTCATTGATTGTTGTTGTTGTTGTTGTTATGTGCCGTCGAGTCGCCTGCGACTCATAGCGACCCTATCAATGAACTCACTCATCGCTATGAGTTCATTGATTACACAAAGGAATTTGACGATTTTGACCATAACAAACTGTGGCTGACTCCAAGAAGAATGGGAATCCCAGAACACTTGACTGTGCTAATGAGAAACCTATACTTGGACCAGAAGGCATTAGTCAGAAAAGAGCAAGGAAACACTGCATGGTTCTGCTCTGCAACTAGGCCCACTAATAATTTGCAGTGACAACAGAGAATTCACAGACATTTCTCATTATTATGTGGTTTATCAGGGAAGTTAGCAGGTTAAAGATACAATTCTTCAGTAATGAGAATTTCTCAAACATGTTCATGGGACCTTTTATCTTGATTTTTAGCTTCCTGACTCTGGGTCCATATTACACAGCTCATTTAGTCCTATTAATTAAGGTGTCTCCCTTTTTACAAATTTTCTGCTAAGTTTGGACAAAGGCCACTACCTTTGGCTATAAAGTATGGCATGTTTCAGCTTTGTCTCATGTTATTCTCTGATTCACCACTGTTGTTCCTCTCATCTATTTTCCATCTGACTTGTTCTGGGATTTCTGGTCCAAAAGGATGTGCACTAGACTCTCCATTTCTTTTTTGCTCATAACTAGATTCAAGTTTTCTCCTTTAAAGCATGCTAATTCTAAGGCTAGATGAATGATGAGGCTAATTAATCCTCTCGTGCATTGTTCTCACATCATACTTGCATATTCCCACAAAAAAAGGTGTTATTTACCTCAATTTCATCATGGCATAGTCCCACTCAGTCATGTGATGAAAGCCAAAACTTAGCAAAGTCATTTGACTACACAAAACATTGCAAAAAATCAAATTAGGCATGAAAACAATGATAAAAAGAGAAGCAAAATCAAACCATATGGATCACAATAAAGCACTCTCTGACTTCCTTACTTTGAGCATTAGCATACCAACAGTGGGAAGGTAATATGCTTGATGAAGTAGTGAGCAAATAAGGGTGAGGAAGAATTTCAGTGAGATCGACTAGCACTCCAATTCATGGGTGATTGTGAGGATGGAGGAATAAGTAACATTCCATAATGTTGTACAGAGGTCACTATAAGTTAGAATTCACACAATGGCAGCTAAGAACAACAATAATAGTTTCTAAGGAATTCTAAATTAATTTACTTTTTAAAATTTATGATCCTTTTTTTAACAACCAAATGTATCCTAAAGATAAGCATACTAAAATGAGAACGTAAGGGATGAAATTGCAAATACCTTTTATAAGAAACATAAATGCAGGCAATACTCATGGATTTCACCTGATGGTATGCATAAGAATCAAATCTATTACATTTGTGGAAAGACTCACTGGAAAACCTCAATATCAGCTGTGAAAACCAGGCCAGGTGTTGATTGTGGGAAAGGCCACCAACTACCCATATTAAAGTTCAAACTGAAGTTGAGGAAAATTAAATCAAATCCACTGGAACCGAAATTTGACCTTAAGTCTGCCTCACTTGAATTTCAAAACCATCTAAGGAACAGATTTGAGGCCTTGAGCACCATTGAGCATAGATCAAATGAGTTCTGGGAGGAAATCAAGAAATTCATCCATGAAGAATACAAAAGATCATTACAAAGGCTGAAGAAGAAAAGACTACAATGGATGTCAGATGAGACTCTGGATATTGCATTAGAGCACTGAGAAGCCAAAGCCAAAGGAAAAAACCAAGAAATCAAAGACCTGAAGAGAAAAATTTTGAAAGGTAGTACAGAACAATAAAGCAACATACAATAATGAAATGTGCAGAGAGCTGGAATCAGAAAATCAAAAGGGCCAAACTCGCTCATCGTTTCCTAAGCTGAAAGAGTTGGAAAAAAATTCAAGCCACAGTGGCAATACTTAATAATACTTAGGGAAGAATATTAAATTATCCAGGAAGCATTAAAAGAAGATGGAAGACGTACACAGAGTCACTGTATTCAGAACGAACTGGCTGACTCAGAAGAATTTCATGAAATAACATATGAGCAAGTGATGAAGGAGGAAGTTCAAGTTGCTCTGAAGGAATTGGCAAAATACAAGGCTCCAGGAGTTGACGGCATACCAATTGACATATTTCAACAAACAGGGGCTGCCCTGGATGGGCTCACTAAGTTGTGTCAAGAAATCTGGAGGACAGACAACAGGCCAACTGACTGGAAAAGATCAATATTTGTTCCCATTCCAAAGAAAGGTGACCCAACAGAGTGCTGAAATTATCAAACAATATCATTAATATCACATGCAAGCAAGACTCTGCTGAAAATTATCCAAAAATTATTGGAGCACTATGTCAACAGAGAACTGCCAGATGTGCAGGCTGGATTTAAAAGAGGTCGTG
>NW_006399809.1:445063-450692 GCF_000299155.1 Elephantulus edwardii | reverse complement strand
AGGGTGAAGATCTTCTCTCACTACTCTAAAGGGCCCCTTTGGCAACAGGAAACACGTAGACTATTGTGGAGAATGATTTTGGTATCAATTGTGCTTAGCTGTACATGTTCATATCCTTGAAGATGTATCATGGAACTGCTGCAGCTGGCCTTTCTCCTGCCGGATTAGTTCCACAGTAGCTCGGCTGATAGCTCTGGGTGATGGCTGGATCAGAGGTGGTGCCCTGAGGTCACAGGGCTGTTGGGGGGCTGAGGTGCATGTTTGGGGAGCTGGAAGGGGGGTTGGGGGAAGGGGCAAGAAGCAAGGGACTAGGGAGGTGCACAGGAGCACAGGGCTTGGACACTGCCACTAGGAGGCAAGGGACAGCACTTCGGCGCTGCTGGGGTTTATGCAGGCACTCTGTGTGGTGGAGTCACACAGGCGCAGGCTGCAAGGAGGGGGTCACACAGTGGCGGGTAGTCGTCCTCCTCTGAGGTCACAAGGTTGGTGGTGTTTGCTCCTCTGGAGTTCCGTCTGGCAGACTGTTGGTCCTCCCAGGTCTCTTAGAAGCTGGGGGCAGTATGTTGCTCCTCTGGAGTCGCAGGGTGGCAGGCAGTTGCTCTCTACTTGCTCCTGGTGGGTGGGTTTCACAGAGGCTTGGCTGGTGTCTTTTGGCTGTCCTGTGTGTAACTATAGATATCTTTATGTTATATTTTAGTTTTTATTCATCTCAAGGAACTTTTATATTTTCTTTTTATTTCTTCTACACCTTAGTAGTGCTCAAGCAAGGTGTTACTTAGCTTCCATATTGATAGTTTTTTATCTTTTTTTCTTTTATTTTTATTTTCTAGTTTTGTGACATTGTGATACATTATTTTATATTTCTTAGTTTGTTGAGGCTTTTGTCTCAATATATAGTCAATTCCAAATAATTCACCATGTGCATTTTGAAGAAAGTAATTTGAGTTTTGTTGGGTGAAGAACCCTAAACACAACTATGAGATGAAATTATCTAATGATATAATTATTTTTTCTGTGTCTTTGTTGTTTTTCTTTTATGTTGACCTCTCTTTCAGTGAGAATGTAGTATGCAGTCTACAATTATGGTGTTGTCAATTTCTTTCTTCATATATCTTAACTTCTATTTTTATGTATTTTTCAGGTCTAGCACAAGGAAATGTGCAAAGAGTTGGAGTCAGAAAATCAAAAGGGCCGAATCCACTCAGCATTTCTTAAGCTGAAGGAACTGAAGAACAATTTCAAACTTCAAGTTGCAATACTTAAGGATGCTTTGGGCAGATTATTAAATGATCCAAGAAGCATTAAATGAAGATGGAAGGAATATATAGAGACAATGTACCAAAAGTAATTGACTGATCAAGAAGAATTTCATGAAATAACATATGAGCAAGAGCCTGTGGTGATTGAGGAAGAAGTTCAAGGTGCTCTGAAAGATATGTCAAAAAACAAGGCCCCAGGAATTGATGGTACTGATGACATATGTCAACAAAGAGATGTTGTCCTGGATGTGCTCACTAAGTTGCACCAAGAAATCTAGCAGGCAACTACCTGGTCACCTGATTGGAAGAGATCTATATTTGTTACCCTTCCAAAGAAAGGTGATCCGAGAGAGTGTGGAAATTATCGAACAGTATTATTGATTTCACATGCAAGCAAGATTCTGTTGAAGATTATCAAAGAATGACTGGAAAAGCACATCAAAAGAGAACTGACTGAAGTGCAGACTGAATTTAGAAGAGACCGTAACACTAGGGATATTATAGCTAAACTCAGATTTATCTTAACTGAAAACAGAGAGTACCAGAGAGATGTCTATCTTTGTGTCGTTAGCTACGCAAAGATACCTGACTGTGTGGATCACAACAAATTGTACCTGACTCTGAGAAGAATGGGAATTCCAGAAAGAATACTTGATTATGCTTATGCAAAGTCTATGCTTGGACCAGGAGGAAGTCCTCAGAACAGAACAAGGAAACACTGCATGGTTCAAAATTGGGAAGGGTGCATCAAGGATGTGTCCTATCTCCTTATCTTTTCAATCTATATGTAGAACAGAATATCCAGGAGGCTGGGCTCTATGAGATGTGTAACATAAGGATTGGAGGTAGCCTCATCAATAATCTGTGTTATGCAGATGACACAACCCTGCTTGCTGAAACTGAGGAGGTCCTGAAGCGCTTGCTGCAGAAGGTCAAAGACTGCAGCCTTCAGTATAAATTAAAGCTCAACATCAAGAAAACAAGATTGATTTTCACCATTGGGCTGAATGATTGGCAGCATCATGATAGATGATGCAGAGATTGAGATTGTTGATAGCTTCAGTTTACTTTGCTCTACCATCAACATTCTTGGTACCAGGAACCAGGAAATTAAAATAAAAATTGCATTGAGAAAGTCTGCTGTCAGAGACCTCTCCAGAGTACTGAAGAGCAAAGATGTCAGTCTGGAGACTAAAATGCACCTTGCATAGGCCATGGTCTTTGCAGTTACTTGCTATGCATCAGAGAGATGGACAATGACTAGGATTGATAGGAGAGTTGATGCCTTTGAGCTGTGGTGCTGGAGAATAGTATTAAATATACCATGGGCTGCTAGGAGAACAAACAAGTTCATCCTGGCAGGGGTGAAGCCAGGCTGCTCCTTGGAGGCTCCTTCTGAAGCTTCACCAGACATATTTTGGAGAGGTTGCAAGGTGGAATCAGTTTTTTGAGAGGGACATTATACTTGGGAGGGTGGAGGGACAGCAGAAGAGAGGGGTGGCATTGATTCCGTCACTGGGGAAAGTGGGGTAGGTGTGTCAGAGACAACAAGGGTAGCACAGGATAGAGCAGGGTTTAAGGTTTTTGTACATAGGGTCGCTATGAGTCTCAAGCGACTCACCGGCACATAAAAACAAACAACAACTTTTTTGCCCTTCTTACTCATCGAATTTAGTTTTTCACATTGAGTGTGATTATTGACTGGGCAGGTTTTATCATTGTCATTTTGTGTTCCTTTTGTTTCTGATTACTTTAGTCCATCCACTTTGCTTTCTCTGTGTGCAAGACTTCCTTTATTATTTCTTGTAGAGTTGACTGCTTTAACAAATTTCTTAAGTTCCAGCTTCTTTGCAAATGTTCTAATTTCTCCTTTATATTTCTTCAAGCTTTTACTCAAGTAAAAGTCCTGAGTTCACGTTTATTTTCTTTAAGCATTCTATATATGATACCAATGATACCACATGCATTGTCTTCTTTTTCAAATAATTTCTGTTGAGAAGGCTGAACTTAATCTCTTTTTTTTCCCTTTTTTTCTCATTTGTAGTTGACTCTTTGTTTTTCTTGCACTGCTTTTAGTGTTCTGTTTGGTTGTTTTTGGTTGTTTTGTTTTTTGGGGTTTTTTTTCTTCTTTTTTACTGTGATATGTCTTGATGTTTTTCTTTTAGTTTCTAGTTTCTTTGGAGTTCACTGATCTTCTTGAATGTCCATGTCTTCATTTTTCATGATCACTGGGATGTTTTATTTTGTATCTCTTCCAAAACTTTCTCAGTGCATTTGTTTTTCTCCTGTTCTGTAATTTCAATGATATGTACATGGTTTTATTTGATACCTGTCCACATGATTTTTATGTTTTCTTCATTTTCCTTTCATCTTCTTTCTGGTTGTTTTGTTTTGTTTTTTGTTGTTTTGTTTTTGTTTTTGTTTTTCTTCTTGGAAGTTTACACTGAGGTTCTAGTCTTCTATTTCATGACTCTGTGTTCCATTTCTTCTATGCTACTATTTTTGTCCTTCTCACATTTTGAAAATTTCTGTGATAACAATCTTATTATACATGATTGCACTTACATGCTTTTCTATGCTATGTAGTACTACCTTTGTTGTATTCTTTATATCTTGTGATTGGAGTGTTTTTTGTTTTTGTTTTTGTTTGGTAATTCTTATATTTTCACATTTTCTCCCATTTTTGGTAATGTCTTCAGGACCAATTCTTGGAATTCCATGGCAGTGTATTTATTTATTCTGCATTCCTGTTTTTGGAATATAGTGGGTCTGAGATCTGGCCTATTTCTTTATTAGGCAACTTGTTCTGTTTTGTCATTAAGTTTAACCTTGACTATTGTGTCCTTGGGCAGTATGGTTCTGTAAACAGTTCGAAAGTCATGTACAGGAGCTGGTTCTACAGATGCCTGTTGGCTGGGCGTGGTGAGCTGTACATTGGAATGTTGATTCCTAATGGGTAGTGAGAGGATGTGATAAGACCTCCTATTTAAAAACCCTTTTTGGTCAGCAGTATGGTGCTGGCACCAGTTTGAAAGTCATCCACAGTAGCTGGTTCTACAGAAGGCTTTTGGCTGGGATTGGTGAGCAGTAAGGTAAACTGTTGATTCGCTAAGGGGAGTGAGGCGATGTGATAAAGCCACTTATTAAAAAACCCATTAGGCCACAAGGGTGACGCAGCAGCACAGGAAGACTTATTTGCTGAGGACTGGAAGCTTAATATCTGGGAACAGACTGCAATCCCTAACTCCCAGCACTGTCTAAGCCCTGCACCCCCATCCCTGCCACAACACTGTGTCCAGGGAGACCACCCCACCACCATCTTGCCCCCCACACTTCTGGCACACCCTGGTGACTTCACCACAACGCTGCACCCCCTGGCGGTGCTCCAGGGCCATAGAGACTCCTTCACGCAGCACAACAACAGCCATGGACAGTATGATTCTGAGTCAGCAGACAAAGGTACACTGCGGAGCCAGCCATTTTCTGAAGCCACCAGTCAAGCTGCTGTGGGACTGATCTGCCAGAGAAAGGTTGGTAGGATCCTAATTGGGTTTTCTTGGGCAATGCCTATTGTCTGGAAGAGTTCCCAAGGGTGAGCCCACTGGTGGGAATTTGGCTGAGCTCTCTGGGGGCATGCCAACTGCCCAGAAATGGGCAGGCCAGTGATAATTAGGCTGAACTTTTGTGGACACTACAGACGAGCCAGAGGCAAGTGGGTTGGTGGGAATTTGACTTTGTCTTGTTGAGTCCTCTTGGGCCCAGGAGCCTTCCTGGTCAGGAGTCACTGTGCAAGGGCAACTGTGTGAGCACCATTGGACAGGGACCAGTGAATGAAAACCACTGGGTGGGAGACGGACAACTGGAATTTGAATAGGGAACCCAATTATAAGCACACCCAGACAACTGAGGCCTGAGTGAGGTCCCCCAAGTGGTTGACCTGTCCTTGTGATCGCTGCCACCCCATTTGGCTCCAATTCTGTGTCTACACATCTGGTTAATCAACCTGCCTCTAATCTGGAGCACCTTGACCTATCTTACCTACAAAAGGCTGCTCTCACAGGCTCTGAACTGACATTTCTCTGGAGTCAGTCATTCAGAGAAAATGCACAAGTGGGATTGCTACCCAACTGATCTCTAGAGTATTATCTTCAGATCAAGAACATATAAATGTCTCGAAGAAAGCACACTGTCCCACACAATACACAAGCACAAAGCAAGATATTACCCCCAAAAGGGTGACACAGTATTAAGGGATTTCCTGAGGCCAGAAAGTCTGATGGAACTTTCTGACACAGAATTTAAAAGAACAATGATTGAATATTTTCAATGGATGAAAGACAAACTTGAAGAATTACAGGATACTACAAGCA
>NW_006399809.1:443950-444963 GCF_000299155.1 Elephantulus edwardii | reverse complement strand
GCCTGATCCAGGCTATAATCTTTGCAATTACATGCTATGCGTTGGAGAGTTGGGCAGTGACTAGGGAGAAAGAAAATTGATGCCTTTGAGTTTTGTGCTGGAGAAGAGTGTTGAATATACCATGGACTGCTAGGAGAACCACCAGATGGTATGCAGAGGAATCAGATTGATTACATCTATGGAAAGAACTGCTGGAGAAGCTCAATATCAGCTGTGAAAACTAGGCCAGGAGCTGATTGTGGAACAGACCACCAACCAATCATATGCAAGTTCAAGCTGAGGTTGAGGAAAATTAAACCAAATCCAAGGCAACCAGAATATGACTTTGAGTCTACCCACCTGAATTTGAGGACCATCTCAGGAACAGGATTGAGGCCTTGAGCACTAATGAGTGAAGACCAGATGAGTTGTGGGAGGATATCAAGGGTATCATCCAGGAAGAGTGCAGTCATTGCAAAGACAGAGGAGGAAGCGAAGACCAAAATGGATGTCAGAAGAGACTCTGAAAATTGCACTAGAGTGCAGAGAAGCCAAAGCACAAAAAAGAATTCAAGATACTAAAGAGTTGAATAGAAGTTGAATAGAATATTTCAAAGGGCAGCACGGGATGAAAAAGCAAAATATTACAATGAAATGTGCAAGGTTTTGGAGTCAGAAAATGAAAAGGGCCGAACTCTCTCAACATTTCTTAAGCTCAGGAAACTGAAGAACAAACTCATACCTCGAGTTGCAATAATCAAGGATGCTTTAGGCAGAATGTTAAATGATCTAGGAAGTATTAAAAGAAGACGGAAAGAATATAGTGAGTGACTGTATCAAAAGGAATTGGCAGACACAGAAAAATTTCATGAAAGAAGATATGAGCAAGAGCCTATGGTGATGAAAGAAGAAGTTCAGGCTGCTTTGAAGGAAATGGCAAAAAATAAGGCTCCAGGAATAGATGGCATACCAATTGACATATTTCAGCTAACAGACGCTGCCCTGGATGTGCACACCAAGTTGTGCCAAGAAAT
>NW_006399809.1:443199-443850 GCF_000299155.1 Elephantulus edwardii | reverse complement strand
GGAAAAACAAGAAACCACTATCCAAAATATGAGGTCCAATGTTTCAGATGCTGTAAACATGATGGAGGGACACATGAGCAGAGTTGAAGAGATGGGACAAAGAACCAGTGAAATAGAAGACAAAATTGTCACCACTGATTTGCTAGAGCAAAAAGCAGACTCAAAAAAGAAGGAAACCCAAGAATAATGTGGGATACCATCAAGAGAAATAACATGCGCATCATTGGAATCCCAGAACAGGAAGAAGCAAGTAAAGGCACTGAAAAAGGTGTGGAAGAATTACTAGAGGAAAACTTCCCAGACATAATGAAGAATGAGACAATATATATACAAGAAGCTCAGCGAACGCCATATAGACTAGACCCAAAGAAAAAACATCAAGGCATATCATAGTTAAATTTGCCAGAACAAAAGATAAGGAGAGAATCCTGAAAGCAGCAAGGGAGAAACAAAGAGTAACCTATAAGGGGGAGCAGATAAGATTAAGTGCTGATTTCTCAAAAGAAACTATGCAAGCAAGAAGAGATTAGAAGGACATATATCAAACACTCAAATAACACAACTGTCAACCAAGAATACTGTACCCAGCAAAGTTATCCATCAAATATGAAGGAGCGATCAAGATATTCCCAGAAAAGCAGAACCTAAGAG
>NW_006399809.1:428585-429327 GCF_000299155.1 Elephantulus edwardii | reverse complement strand
TGTAGAATGAGGCTGGCATTGGGGTGGGGGTAAGACTGAGAAAAACTGGATGAAATATGTTTACGGCATTGAAGTCTATGAGGGAGAGAATAGTCCAAAAGTATTACATTTCAGGGCATTGTTTTTATCGTAGGAGTATGCAATGAGGGTTGCAGAGTGGATTATATTTGGGGGTAGGGGGTGGGGTTTGGGGAGGAGCGGGGGGATTGTGTACCAATGAGGGAGTTTTTCTTTTGCTTTTCAAGGAGATGAGCAAAGGGAGGGGAGGGGTTTGTGCGGGGAGAAGCGTGCAACAATGAATTAATGGAATTCCAAAATCTCTGTAGATGTTCATTGAAATGAAAAATAAACAAACTAAATTTTTAAAAAAAGAAAAGCTTGGAAGAACTCTAGTAGTCCTAATCACAATATAAACAGTCTTCCAAATATCCTGAAAAATCTATAACCAGGAGAAGATAAAATAGATGAATGGGACCTTCTAAGATTCAAATCCCTATGCACATCCGGAAACTTCTCTAACAGGGTAAAAAGGGAAGCCACAGACTGGAAAAAATATTTGGTAATGACATGTCAGATAAGGGATTTACATCTAGAATTTATAAAATGCTTAGCATCACAACAAGATAAAGGTTAATAATCCAACTAACAAATGGGCACAGGATATGAACAGACACTTCACCAAAGAAGACATTCAGATGGCCAACAAGCACATAAAGAAATGTTCAAAATCCCTAGCTCTAAG
>NW_006399809.1:426476-427480 GCF_000299155.1 Elephantulus edwardii | reverse complement strand
TAAAAAATAAAAATGAAAATAGTTTTAATCATATAGCTTCAAATAAAATTAAATGAAAACAATACTAACAACATAACATAGTAGCAAGTATTTGAGTTTGAAAAAATTGTGTATAATTAAAATTTAGAAAAGCAGTAACATTTATGTTTTTGTAAGTGAATTACTACAGTTAATGTGTTTTAAAATTTGTGCATAGTTTGGGAGAGAAGGAAGATAAATAAACTACTTTGCCACTTTTGTCTGACGAAATTTCTAGAGTAAAATTATAAAAAAAACATTGTGTTTAAGTTCCTAAGCAGGAAAAGAAAAACAAAATAGAAAGAGTTAGGCTTTCATTCAATCTAAAAAGGGGGGAAAGTAATTAAAAGGGGAAAAATGTGAATGGAAGGGGAAAGTATTAAATAAGATGAAAACATGCATTTATATATACTTATTATTGCTGCTAGGTACAATCATGGTTTATAGTGACCTTTTAAACAGCAGGTATGAACCGGTCCCATCCATTCATAGAATTGATATACAAGCCATATTTATGAAAACTAGGGTCTATGATGTTCTGCAACAAGTATTTCAAGTCCTGTTCACTTTCTGCAAACAAACTTGCATCTGCTTAAAGCAGGTTGTTTATGAGTCTTCCTCCAATCATGAAGTCACATTTCTTTACCTAGTCCAGCTTCTTGAATGATTTGTTTAGAAGAGGTATGAAGAAGAGATGCAACTTTGATGTACAATTTTTCTGATTTTTTTATTGTATTAATTTTAATGAAAATTCACAGAGACTTTGGATTTCCATTCATTCATTGTTGCACTTTTCTCCCTGCCCACACTTGCCCTCCCCAGCTCACTGTTCTCTTTGAACAGTAAAAGAAAAATTCTTTCATTGTTATACGATCCCTCCCCCAAAGTTCAGTCCACTATGCAACAATTGTTCTGGACTCCTGTTATGACAATAATACCTGATCATATATCATTTTTAAACAGTTGTCTTGCTCATCTTTTTCAAT
>NW_006399809.1:417546-426347 GCF_000299155.1 Elephantulus edwardii | reverse complement strand
TCAATGCAGCATAGTATTCCATTGAATATACCAGAGCTTCTCTATCCATTCATTTGTTGATGGGCATTTAGGTTGTTTCCAATCTTGGCTATTGTTGAACAAAGCTGCAATAAACATAGGTGTGCATATATCTGCTTACATGGTGGTTATGGTTTCTTTGGGGTATATTCCCAGTAGGGGAATTTCTGGGTCAAATGGTATTTCTATTTGCAACTTTTTGAGAAAGTGCCATACAGCCTTCAGTAGTGGTTGAACCATTTCACACTCCCACCAGCAGTGAATAAGGGTTCCATTTCCCCCACAACCTTGGCAGCATTTTGTTTGTTGTTCTGTTAAATATTGCTATTCTTACTGGGAAGAGATGATATCTCATAGTTGTTTTGAGATTTCTTGTTCTGTTCAAACAATTGCTTATATTCATATTCAAATCAATGAGTGAATAAGTAAACATTTAAAATCAGACATTCTACATTCAAGTATTTTCTCTAGCACTCTCCAACTATGTGACTTTGGGCTATTTATTTAAGTTTAAAGGCATCAGTTTCTACAGCTATAAACTGGAACATTTAGTAGTGCACTTCTGAGAATTCAGACATGGCTAGTTGTCCAACCTTTCTTTGGAGCAATGAACTCTCCAACCAAGGTGAATATTCTCACATGCCCTGGAAATCAAAGAGGACTTCAGGATGAATGAATTTCCCTCTCCTTCCTTAAACCAGTGATCTCCACAGCCAAGATAAGTCTTAGCACCCACTCTGGGACCAGAGAAGTCTTCAGATAGTGTGAGTTGCCCTACCTGACAAGGGAGCAGTGAGCTCTCCAGGAAAATGAAGTCTTCCCAGCTTCCCTGGAACTAGAGAGGTCTCCAAACAGGATGAGCTGCACTACTTGACCGTAGGACACTGAGCTACCCAGGCAAGACAAGTTGCCTGGGGGATGGAGAGGACATTAGGCAGGGTAATTTGTTCTACTTTTCCCTAAAACAATAAGCTCCCCAGTCAAGGCTGACAGACTAATGATGGGCACTGACACCAAACAAAAAGAAAACTCTATCACAGCAATGTCACTGAATAGTAGATTATCTCAATCACAACACAAAAACAAAGTATCATCCAAAAATAAGGTGATCAAATCACAGAATCAGTGGATCTCCTGGAAGTTGAAAGTCAGATGGAACTCCTGACACAGGATTCAAAAGAAAAATAAACCAAATTTTATTTTATAAAATTAAAAAGCAATACAAGACAAAGGAAATGAAACAAATGAAGCATTAGAAATGCTAGAAATACAAGAAACAGTGGTCCAGAATATAAAAATAAACATCTCAGAAGCTGTCAACTTATTGGAGAGATAGATGAGCAAAACTGAAGAGATGAAACACAATGAAACAAGATTATTCTCAGCACTGATCTACTAGAGAGCAATAAGCATATTCAAAAAGGAAGGAACATGAAGAAAGACTAAGGACATTATTAAGAACACTACTAAGAGGAATAACATATGCACCATTTGAATTTCAGAATAGAAAGAAGCAAAAAAGTCACTGAAAAAATCGTTGAAGAATTAACAGAAGAAAGCGTTCCAAGTATCATGACAATTGAAAAAATACATATTTAAGAAGAATAGATCCTTGTGAATTTTGGTGGCCTAGTGGCAAGTAACTGCACTGCAATCCCAGGTGTATGCGGTTCAAATCTACCAAATGCTCTGCTGGAGAAGGGGGAGCCATCTGCTCCTGTACCACTCAGATCTGATTTGACAGTACACACACAAAAAAATAATAAAATAAAATTAAAAAAAAAGAAGAATAGATCCCAAAAGAGAAATAACAAGGTATATCATATTCAAATTTTCCTGAATGAAAGAAAAGGAAAAAAATTCTGAAAACAACTAGGGGGAAACCAAGTAAGAATAACATCTGAAGGAGAGTAAATAGGTTTAAGCTTTGATCTCTCAGGAGAAAGCATACAAGCAAGATGACAGTATAAATTTCGACTGCCAAGAAAGAATAATGTACCCAGAAAGATTCTCCGTCAAATATGATGGAGAGGTAAATACATTCTCCCAGAAAATCAGAAACTAAAGGAGCTTTTGAAAACTAAATTAACGCTAAAGAAATGCATAAAGGAAGTTCTTCCCACAGAAATACCAGTGGAAAGTGGATGGATCAAAGTAACCAGGATCAACATAAAAAAGAACCAAACCAACTGATAGCAATAAAACCTTGCCTTTCAATAATCACACTGGACTTGAATGATTTAAATGAACTAGTAAAGAGAAAAAGAATAGCAGATGGGATTAAAAGCAAACAAACCATATGTATATTATAAAATTGTACAACCACTCTGAAGACAGTTTGGCATTTCCTCAAAAAGCTGAACATAGAAAGTCCATGTTGTTGTGTTGTTAGGTTCTGTCTGGTCAAGTACAACCCATGAAAAACAGAATTTAATTTCAGAATAGTCAACCCATATATACTTTATTGACTATTAAAAACCATTTGATTTGTGGATCATAACAAGTTATGGGCAACATTGAGAAAAGTGGGAATCCCAGAGCACTTGATTGAGCTCAGAATGGTACAAGCCATGAACAATAGCACTGAATTTTCAGAATAGTCCTATCCTGTGCTATCCTCACTTCCTGACACATTGTGGCCTTCACTGTGCCAGTCCACCTGTTTAAGCACCTTCTCTTCTTCACTGACCTTCTGCCCTTCCACGCATTATGTCCATCTCCAAAGAATAGCTCCTTCTAGAAACATCCTAGAAATATGAGGTGAAGCTTTATCATCTCCCTCCAAAGAGCATTCTTGGTTCATTTTCTCCAAACATATTTGTTCTTTTGGTATTCCATAGAATGTTCAGTACTCTTCTCCAGTACCACAGTTCAAAAATGTAAATTCTTCTTCTGTCATCCTTATTCATTGCCCAACTCTCAGATGTATAGCAAGTGATCAGAAAGACCAGGGCTTGAATCAGACGTATCTCAGTCCTCAAAGACAAACATCATTCTCTCCAATAATTTGAAGAAGTCTCTAACTTCAGATTTTCCCACTATAATAGGCCTCTTATTTTCTGACTACTGGTACCAAGAGAGTTGATTTTAGATTCAAGTAAGATGAAATTGTTGATAGTTTCAATCTTTTCTACATCTATTGTGTTGTCTATCAGTCCAGTGGTAAGAATCTGTTTTCTTGATGCTGAGATGCAATCAGTATTGAAGCTTGTATTCTTTGATCTTCTGCAACAAGTGCTTCAAGTGCTCCTCACTTTCAGCAAGCAAGGTTGTGTCATCTGAATAACACAGGTTAATGATGAGTCTCCGTCTGATCCTGATGCCACATCTCCATTCATAGAGTACAGTTTTTGAATAATTTGCATACAAACTGAATAGGTATGAAGAGAGTACAACTCTGATGCACTCCCTTCTTAATTTTAAACTATGTAGTGTTCCCTTGTTTTGTTTGCACCACAGTCCCCTGATCTAGGTATAGGTTTCACAAGAGCTCAATCAAGTGCTCTGGGATTCCCACTCTTCTCAGTGTTACCCATAACTTGTTATGATCCACACATCAAATAGTTTTTCATAGTCAATAAAGCAAACATAGACATTCTTGTAATGTTCTTTACTTTCATCCAGGATCCATTTGACATTAGCAATGATATCCCTGGTGCCATAGCCTAGTCTAAATTCTGCTTGAACTTCTGATAATAGCTGTTTTTAAATGATCTTCAGTAGTATTTTGCTTGCGTGTGATATTGATGATATTTTTCCATAGTTTTCACATTCTCTTGGATCAGCTTTTTATGTTTTTTTTTTATTTCATTAACAGTCAAGTGTGGGCTTTTTGGTATATTTTATTTAATTAACAATCAGTTGTTTGCTGGTAGCCTCTAGATTAAACCAATTAAGACTTGATGGGCAGGCCTTTGTGAATGAAAATGGTTGGGGCCTCCTGAGAGCCTCTTGTTTGAGCAGCTGGGTTCTTGAAGGTAGGTTGTTTTTATTTGATTAACAGTTGAAGTTTGTTTGATTTGTTTTATTTAATAATCAATTAAGTGCTGATGTGAAGACTGATTTGTTATTACAGTTACAAACGAAATTGTTATTTTGTCATGTATGCAGAGAATATTGTTCTAATTAACACATCAATTGTCTGTCAATTTGCTGTACTGAGTGAGACACCTTATGGATTGCTATACCACGTGAAAGCTATGCCACTGGTGAGTCAAATACCACAAGGGTTACTCATGGAAGACAGGTTTTAGTAGAGCTCTCAGACTAAGACAGACTAAGAAACATGATTAGCCATCCACTTCTTAAATAACATGTCTCTGAAAACTGTATGAACAGCAGTGGAGCATGACTAGTAATGATAGTAGTGGTAGAGCCTAGAATGGAAGTCAGTCAAAATGGGGAAAAATAATAGCAAACATCCTTCAATAATTGCAACATAGTACGTATATAGCTTGAAGGCTGGAAAACTAGGAATTGTGAAATATGAAATGGAATGCATGAACATTGACATACTTGGCATAAGTGAGATGAGACAGACTAGTTTCTAATCAGATATTCACATTGTATGCTATGCTAGGAATGAAAACAGAAGAAAAATGGTGTTGCGTTCATAGTCAAAAAGATAATTTCAAGTTCTATCCTGAAACACAATGTTGTGAGTGATAGGATATTATTATCTATACACATAGAAACAAGATCTGGAGCCAAAAAGGAAGAAGTAGAAAATTTTTACCAAATTTTCTAGTCTAAAATTGACCAAACATGCAATCAAGATATGTTTTTTTTGTTTGTTTGTGTTTTTTTAAGCTATGTTAATGATAAATAGGCAATTGGAATGCAAAAGTTGTAAATAGTAAAGAAAGAATAGTAGTCAGAAAATATAGGTTGGTGATAGAAATGAGGCTGGAAATAGAATGATTGAAATTCATTGCAAATACCTTTTGTAAAAGTCACAATCAATCACTTTACAAGTGGAACTCACCTGATTGGCTGCATAAAAATCAAGTTGACTCCCTTTGTCGAATAAATTGATGCAGAAGTTTTGTATCAACAGTCAAATTTAGGCCAGGGTTAGCCTGTGGTTTAGAACCCACACGAATTTCTCAACTGCAAGTTCAAATTGAGGCTGAAGTAATGAAAACAAGCCTACACTAAAAAAATATGATTTTTAAACTATTCTATAGGATAACAAAATATCTTAAGAATAGGTTTGAAGAACTGAATGCCAATGATAGAAGACCAGATGAGTTGTGGGATGACATCAAGGATATCACCCATGAAGAGAGTAAAAGTTCATTACAAATGCAGAAGAGAAAGTGAAAATCAAAATGGATGTCAAGAAGAGACTGAAAATTGTCCAAGAGCATTGAAGAGGCAAAATAAAGGGAAAATATGTTGAAATAAAAGAGTTAGCAGCTCAAGAAAACAGAACAAAGTATTATGATGGAATGTGTAGAGAGCTGGAATTAGAGAGTAGAAAGGAAAGAACTTGCTCTGTGTTTCTCAAGCTGAAAGAATTGAAAAACAAATTTAAGCATACAGTCATAATATTGTTTATAACATGAAAGATGTTATGTGCAATGCATTGTGTGATCCAGAAAATATCAAAAAGATAATTGTCAAAGTTTTGTGGAGAATCAAACCCAAAATAAGCAAAGCAAATCTGAAAAACAAAAACAAAGTGGGAAGCATAGCACTTCCTGACATCAAAACCTACTACTACATAGCGGTAATAACCAAAACAACATGGTACTGGTACAGTAACAGGCAAATAGTCCAATGGAACAGGACTGAGGACCCAGAAATTCACCTCTTTATCTATTATCAACTGATATTCAACAAGGAAATAAGAACTATCAAATATGGAAACAGCAATCTCTTCAACAAACGGTGCTGGCAAAACTGGACTGCTATCTGCAGAAAGCTGAAACAGAATCCACATTTCACACCATACACAAAAATCTACTCAGAGTGGTTCAGAGACCTGGGAGTAAAGCCCTGAACCATAAAGTTCTTAAGAGACAACTAGGAACAAGCTTGGACAGCCAAGTCTATATAGGCTGACAAACACAGACAGAAATGTACAATCTGGAGAGGATAAAATTGATGAATGGGACTTTATAAAGAATAAGCTTCTATGCTCATAAAAAACTTTTCTGGACATGGTAGAGTGGATACTGGGGCAGGGTTTGTAAAACAATGAAATAATTTGTCTTTTACTTTTCCGAAAGAGTAGTGTACCGGGGAGAGGGTTGGGAGGGGAGAAAAGTGCAACAATGAATGAATGGAAATCCAAAGTCTCTGTAAATTTTTACTGAAATTAATAACAAATTTAATTTAAAAAGTGAATGGAGGAAGGACAAGAAAAACAAAAAAAAAACCACTTTTGGATAGGATAAAAAGAAAGCCTACTAACTGGGGAAAAACATTTCCCAGTGCCATCTCAAACAAGAGTCTCAAAACACAGTTTCAGAATACTACAGGCCCTCCAGAAGAATAAACTGATAATCCAATTACAAAATGGGTGAAAGACTTTTCACAGAGGAAGACATTTAGGTGGCAAGCAGACACATGAAGACATCCTCAAAATCAATCGCAATAAGAGAAATGCAAATCAAAACCACAATGAGATACCACCTCATCCCAGTAACAGTGACAAAGTTTAGCAGGACAGCAAGTAATAAATGTTGGAGAGGATGTGGAGAGATAGGAGCTCTCATATACTGTTGATGGGATTGTAAAGTGGCATAACTACTGTGGAAGGCAATTTGACATTTTCTCAAAAATTTCAACACAGAAATTCTGTATGACCCAGATATTCCACTGCTAGGAATATTTCCCAAGGAAATTAGAACTGAGACACAAACAAATTTGTACATAACAGTATTATTCACCATCACAAGACCATGGAAACAGTTCAAAGGTTCAACCACAACTGAATGGATTGAGAAAATTGTGGAACAGTCACACAATTGAATACTTTGCAGCACTCTGGAGCAATGACTTAAAAAATTACTCTATCATTTGGAGGAGAATGGAGAGTTTTATGCTGAGTAAACCTACTCTGTCTCATAAGGACAAATATTGTGAAAAAGTCATTACTGTAAAAATTGAATGATAACTAGTAGAACATGTATGGGAATCCAAGAGGGATAAGAGCACAGGGATGAGGATGGGTAGGGGCAAAATCACAGTTACACAATTTGGAGGGTGGAAGGAAGGGATAAAAGAAATGGGAAAGATCCAACGGGGATCTGAAAAGACAGGGTAATGATGGGCATGGTCCAATGGTAATTAATTTTATAAAACATAATGCATGGGAATGATTATATGAAACACGATGTGAATGAAGAATAGTGAGAAACAATGTACATTATCTTAGTAAGCAAATCAATATAAAATAAAATTTGTTGAAAATCAACAGAAAAACAATATTTAAAGGTCGATTAATAGCAATAAGCAAACACATCAAAAGGGAAGAAAATGAAAATTGAGTATTTAATCTAACATCTACAAAAAAATAGAAAAATAAAAACAAACAAAACCCATAACCTATGAAAGAAAGGAAATAATAAAAACAAGAGCAGAAATAAATGGAATAGAAAAAAGAAAAATAACTGAAACTATAAAAAAACCCTAGAAGTTTGTTCTTCAAAAGGGTCAATAAAATTGGCATGCACTGGTAAATCTAACAAAGGAAAGAATAAAAAATGTATATAATAAGAATAAGAAATGAAAGGGGCAATGTCACAATAGATCTGACTGAAATAAAAAGAGTAATAATGAAATATTAGGAAAAACTGTAACACTTTTTTATTCATAAGGTTTTCTAAGGCCTTTTTCTTCAGAATTTTGTGGCTATTCCTTCCTCTTAGTCTCTCTTAATTTGGGAACTCCACTTTAGTACAGCTTCTGACAGACAAGGACTGTATCCCAAAAAGTGAATGATAGAAAAACAAACAAATATATATGTACCTAGAACAGCAGAATGCAAACGCACTTCCCCAACACTAAATCTGACGTATACAGTTGAGTAATTTGACATTGCAGGATTTCAACAAACAGAATGCAGCCCTGGATCTGTTCAGCAGTTCTGTAAAGAAATCTGGAGGACTACTACCTGGCCAACTAAAAAAAGTGATCCTACAAACTGTTGAATTATCAAACAATATCACTAGTATCACATACAAGCAAAATATTGCTGAAGATTATTCAAAAATTACTCAAAGGATATATCAATAGAGACCTGCCAGAAAAGTAAGCTGGATTTAGGAAGACTATGGCACTAGGGATATGATTGCTAATGTCAGGTGAATCATGGCTGAAAGTAGAAAGTATTAGAAGAATGTCTTTTTGTTGGATTAACTAAGCAAAGGCATTTTTTTTGTGTGTGGATCACAAGAAATTGTAGCTGATATTGTTAAGAATGGGAATCCCAGGACACTTGATTTTGCTCATGTGAAACCTAGACCTAGACCAAGAAGCTATTGTGTGAACAGAGCAAGGGAATAATGCTGTGTGATTCAAAATCAAGAAAGGAGTGTGTCAAGATTTGTCCTTTCCCATACCTTTTTAGATAATTAAGGAGGCTAGACTTTAGGAAGAGGTCGTGGTACTAGGGATATTATAGCTAATGTTAGATGGATCTTGGCAGAAAGCAAAGAATACCAGAAGAATGTCTATCTGTGCTTCATTGACTATACAAAGGCTTTTGACTGTGTGGATCACACAGTATGGCTGACTCTGAGAGGAATGTGAATCCCAGAACATCTGACTGTGCT
>NW_006399809.1:414889-416711 GCF_000299155.1 Elephantulus edwardii | reverse complement strand
CAGTGAGGTTGGCACAGGATAGAACGGCATTTAGGACTATTGTACTTAAAGTCGCTATGAGTTGCAAGTGACTCGATCGCACATAACAACAACAACAACAGACTTTATGAAGAAGAATTTGGCTTCAGGATAGGTGGAAGACTCATCAACAACAGTCTTGTATGTCAAAACAGTGATGTACTTGAAGTGTTTACTCCAGAAAGTCAAAGACTGCAGCCTCCAGTACACATAAGAAAACAGAGATCCTAACCACTGGACCAATAGACAATGTCATGTTAGATGGAGAAAAGATGGGAGTTGTTAATAATTTCATCTTACTTGGATTCACAATCAACACTTTTGGCACCAGCACTCAGTAAATCAAAAGATGACTTGCATTAGGAAAATCTGCTGTTCAAAGACCTCTCTGGAATATTAAAGAACAACAATGTCACTTTAGAGATTAACATGAACCTGATGCAGGCCATGATCTTCTCAGTTGCTTGATATACACATGAGATCTGGATAATAAATAAAGATGACAGAGTAAGAATTTATGTCTTTGAGCTGTGGTTCTGGAGAAGAGTATCAAACATACTATGGACTGCTGAGAGAACAAATATTTCATAGAGAGGGTAAAACCAGTTTGCTCCTTGTAGGCAATGATTTTGAAACTGTGACTCACATACTGTGGACATGTAAACAAGAGGGGTCAGTTCTTGGACACTTCCGTGCTTGGAAGGATATAGGGTCAGCACAGAAGAGTAAGATCTAAATAAGATGGATTTGCTCAGATACTGTAGCAATGAAGTCAGGCATGCCAGAGACAGTGAAGCTGGCTCAGGTTAGAGCAAGTTTCATTATTAATAGGGTCCACTACAGGTAGCAACAACCTACTCTAAAAAATAAGGAATTCTAGACGAAATAGACAGATAATTAGGGACTCACAACCTCCTTAGACTGACACAGGTTGGAGTGACAAAACCAAATGTAGACAAAGAAATTGAGTAGGTCCTTAAAAACCTCTCAACATAAACATACGTGTTCAACTGTGCACAAGCACGTGCACATGTGTGCACACATACACACACACACACACACACACACAGCCTCCAGACTACGTGAATTTACTAGTAAATTTTACCAAACCAGTAAAATTTAGAAAAGAGTAGTAATCAATATTACATTTTTTTCAATAAATATAAAAATAAGAAATACTCCTAGATTCATTCTATGAAGGAAACATAACTGATACCAATGCCTGGTAGAGACAATACCAAAAAAAAAAAAAAAAGAAACTACAGATCAGTGTATTTCATCAGTATATTAAGATAGATACAAAAGTCTTTAACAAAATATTAACCAATAGAATTCAACAATGTGTTAAAAGAAGAATACATAATCACCAAGTGGGATTCATAAGTTATGCAAGACTGATTCAACATAAGAAAAACTACAAATATCACATCAATAAATGACAAGAATTACATGATCATTTCAATTGATGAGGAAAAGGCTTTTGACAAAACCATTTTTCACAAAACACCATTTCCTCATAAAAACACTCAACAAATATGAGTAGTGGAGATTTCTCTCAACATAATGTTCCAAAAACACTCATTACCATTCTCAATGGATAGATACTAATAACACTCCCCCTGAAAACAGGGACTAAGCAAGGATGCCTACTGTAACCACTTTTATTCGGTATTGTATAGGAATTCATAGTGAGAACAATAAGGAAACTGAAGGAAATGCAAGCTATTCAACTAGCAAAAAAGAGATAAAAGTACCCCTATAAATAGATATGATGTTGTTTGTTGCTGTTATGTGCCATCGAGTT
>NW_006399809.1:411113-412107 GCF_000299155.1 Elephantulus edwardii | reverse complement strand
AGAATATACTGACCTAATGAATAAATTAATTCCACATCAGGAAAACAAAAATGCAATCTTGATAAGGATACCAATGATGCCATTCTTCAAGAAGATGGAAAGGACAATTTCCAATTTTATTTGAAAAAGAAGACCCTGAATAAGCAAAACTCCACTAAAAAAGAATAATAAGTATGAAAATTCACACTCTCTGATCTCAATACTCACTACACAACCATAGTAGTCAAGGCAGCATGGTACTGGTACAGTGACATACACATACATCAGTAGAATATAAGAGCTGGAGTTAGGAAATTAAAAGGTTTGTACTCATTCAGAGTTTCTTAAGCTAAAGGAACTGAAGAACCAATTCAAGCCTCAAGTTGGAATATTTAAGGATGCTATGGGCAGAATATTTAATGATCCAAGAGGCATCAATCAAAAGAAGATGGAAGGAATACAGAGACACTGTACTAAAGAACTAGGCGACACAGAAATATTTCATGAAACAACTTATCATCAAGAAGTAATGGTGATGAAGAAGGATGCTCAAGTCACTATGAAGGAATTGGCAAAAAACAAAGCCACAGGAATCGACTGAATATCAATTGACATATTTCAACAAACAAATAAAGCTCTGTAAGTATTTACCAGGCTGTGCCAAGAAATTGGGAGGGAGGGACTGGAAAGCATTATGCTGAGTGAACTAACTGAATCTTACAAGGACAAATACTGTATAAAATCATTGTAAAATGAGTATGAGAATTCAACACCTGGGGAAGGGTGGAAATAGAAGGGTGAGGAAGAGGGTAGGATGTTAATTATAGGGTTGCACAATTCGATGAGTGGTTAGGGTGAAGGAAATGGGAATGATCTTTTCTGAAAAACAAATGTACTGAAACTTTATAAATAAATCAGAATTTAAAACAAAACAAAACAAAATTTAAAAGACCCTTTGGGGTTTTACAAGTATGAAAACAACAATATAAAAAATAAATTTTGAATAATTGCTGGA
>NW_006399809.1:408407-409384 GCF_000299155.1 Elephantulus edwardii | reverse complement strand
CAGAAAGGGTGGGAGAGGCTGGAAGCAGAGGGATGTGGATGTGCAAGGGGAAGAGGGAATTAATCATTGGGTTGTACAATTTAATGGTGGGGGGAGGTTGAGGGAAATTGAAAGAATATGTAGTTGAGTTTTGTAAATAAACTAGTTGTTGTTGTTAAGTGCCGTCAAGTCACAGGCGACTCATAGCGACCCTATGAAGGAGAGTCCTCCATGCTTGGGTGACTTTCATCCTCTCTTCAGGTTCATAGGGTTTCCAGGAGGCAAGCTATCATGGAAGTGGATGCGACTCCTCCTTGGGTTGCTCCACCCCACTCTCTGTCCACATTGGGTAGCCAACCATTAATGCATTTGACACATCAGTGTCACAGTGTTGAGCCTCACAGCAACCAAAAGTGACCGTGGTATGGCAGTTGTACACCAGGGCTATATGACCTAGAGGAATGTCTGAAAGACTATGAAAGACAGGCCCGAGGGCCACAGATTAAAAGTCACCCACCTTTGGCTTGGTAGCATCGCTTTCTGTCCACTGGGCCAGCTGATCTCTCTCTCTACGTTGATATTATTGTTGTTAAGTACTGTCGAGTTGCAGGCAACTCATAGCGACCCTATGAAGGAGAGTTCTTGACGCTTGGGTGCTTTTCATCCTCTCTCCAGGTTCATAGGTTTTCCAGGAGGCAAGCTATTAAGGAACTGGACGCCACTCCTTCCAAAATAAACTAGTAGAGAGAAAAAAAAAGAAAAATGTGTATACGTGTATACAGTGTACATGAACTTTACGAATTTTGTATGTAAACAGGTATAAAATATTTAAAAAGTATAAATCTAAAAAATAAACTATGAGTATGACAATTAATAGCCTGGAACAGTAAAGGCATTACTAAAGAAATTGGGGGAGGGAAAGGAAGGGAAATGTGCATGAATGAATGAATGAATGAATGAAACCATAAATTTTTATAAATGTTCACTAAAATTAAAAA
>NW_006399809.1:400931-406857 GCF_000299155.1 Elephantulus edwardii | reverse complement strand
GTACAGGTTGAAAAGGTATGGAGACAGGACACATCCCTGGCATATGCCCTTCCCAATTTTGAACCATGCAGTGTTACGTTACTCTGTTCTGATGACTGCCTCCTGGTCCAAGTATAGGTTTCTCATTAGCATGATCAAGTGTTCTGGTATTCCCATTCTTCTCAGAGTCAGCCAGTTTGTTATGATCCACACAGTCAAAAGCCTTCGCATAATAAATGAAACACAGATAGACGTTCCTCTGGTATTCCCTGCTTTCAGCTAAGATCCGTCTATCATTAGCTACAATATCCCTAGTACCATGACCCCTTCTAAACCCAGCCTGGACTTCCGGCAGTTCTCTGCTAATGTGTTGTTCCAGTTGTTTTGGGATATTCTTCAGTAGAATCTTGCTTGCATGTGAAATTAATGATATTGTTCTATAATTTCCACACTCTGTTGGGTCACCCTTCTTTGGGATGGGAACAAATACAGATTCTCTTCCAGTCAGTTGGCTAAGGGGCTGTTCTCCAGATTTCTTCGCATAACTTGGCGAGCATATCCAGGGCAGCATCTGTTAGCTGAAATATGTCAATTGGTATATCGTCTATTCCTGGGGCCTTATGTAAACCTATGTACAATAATAATAGTTATTCATAATATCCTTTTTTGGATATACATTTACTGGATTCTTTTTATTTAAAATGCAACACACATCCTATAGCTGGCATGTCATAAATTTGGTTACAAGTCACAGTTGTCCCATGTACTACAAAGCAAATTATTGATGTTCACCAGCAAATGCTTCAAATCTTCTTTCAGAGGAAATCCTTTAAAACTCTATATGATTTTCCAATCACTACTAAATGATTTCACACTTCAATTCAAATACACATTAATTATTTATTTATCTCTTAAAACATAGTTTGAGAGATCTGGTGGCTGAGTAGTTAGGAGCTTCAATTCCAACTCAAAGTCACATGGTTCAAAATAACCAGATGCTCCATGAAAGAAATATGGGAAATATCCTTCTGTACAATTTATGGTCTCTGAACAGCTCTGAGTCTGTTCTGACTCAACAGAACATAACAACAACAATGCATTTTTCTTCAGGCCTGATTCCTCAGTGCTGTATTTGCACATATGCTTCTGCCAACAGTCTGAGAGCTTGTAGAGCAGAAAATTTTCCACATTGAAGCCCAAAATTTTTCAACATGAGATTTTCAGTAATATATCCTTGACCTCACTGAAGGTAATTTCCCCCTCTTTAATTCCAGAATAGTTTTTTTAGTGTGACAAGTGTTATATGTTTGAGAATAAGGGAAATAAGGACCAATAACAACTAAAGAATAGATCAAATTCTTATTTGTAAAACTGTTACATATATTATTTCATATGATCCTCACCATTAATCATAACTGAAATTTTCATGGAGGATGTCAGATAAGAATATGTATACATATCCATGAGTTAAGGAATATTTAAAAATGTACTTGAGTGCACATTTTTTATATCATGCATGTAGACACTATTATGCAGACTTAAACACATTGCAATGTTGTTGTTGTTAGGTGTTATTGAAAATATCATGACTCATAGGAGTCCTATGAACAACAAATAGAACTCTATCCTTTCCCACATCATCTCCACACGACCTCCACCATGCTCAAGCCCTTTGCTGTAGCAAATATTTTGATTTATCTTATTGAGGATCTTCCTCTATTTCACTGACCATATCTGCCTTTCCTCACATAATGTCTTTCTCCAAGGCCTGCTTGCTCCTGGAAACATGCCCAAAATAATTTATAGATGTCACTATTCTTTCCTCTTGCTACTCTTCCTCCAAGGCAGATCTGTTTGTTCTTTTACACATTTTATTAAATACTCTTCATCAATACAACATTTCAAAGGCCTTGATTCCTTTTCAGTCTCCATTATTCATTGTGGGAAGCCAAACTTGATACCAAATATTATATGAAAGCCCTTGTTCAGGAATTGAAGAAATTACAAATATATAAATTAGGATTTCTCTTGTGGCAGACCCTGGAATGTGAGCTGTTCTTTCCCTGCAAAACAGGAAACAGCAAGCCCCCCCCCCTACAGATGGAGTGTTACTTCTGTGAAAACAGGAAATGGCAAGGGGCCCCCTACAGAGGGAGTGTTACTTCCTGGGCTGGAATTCACCCTGAGGCATTAAGGTTTTAAATAGATTGGCTTCATTTACATTCCATTTTTTGTAACTTACTTCCTGTCGGTTTTGAATAAAAAGACAGAGAAGCTTGGCTTGAGGTCTTCAGTCGAGAACTGCTGACCCCCTGTTTTACGTTCTCTGCTCTATCTCATTCCTGGCTGTTTGTCTTTTTATTAATAATTATAAAATTATTTTATTCTTTGGGACCCTCGGTCTGCAACAATTCATTATCAGACTTCAGGTGCATAAGACGCAAGTGAATTTACTATATTGGGAGAATGCCAGTATAACCAGACAAAAATCCCATTAAATATCTACATAAAAAAACATGCCAGATGAAGCTACACAGAAAGAAAAGCTGATCCAAAGCAATCAATAACATGGCAATTATGTTGGGTGGTTCCATGGTAGCATTCTCAGATTCCCTACAAAAGATTCCAGAGCTAGCTAATATATCTCAAATGTTGCCACTACCCATCTTTCAGTGGAGTCTTGCATGTTTCTGTGATGCAGAAAAGATTTCAGCAGAGCTTTCAGTCACAGACAAAACAGACTAGTAATAAAGCCCTGGTACTTCATCTCTTTTCCAAACATATGTTGTTACATACCAGCAAATTGGACTCAACAGGAAGCTGGCCCTCCACTGGGTTTTCAGAGGCAGCAAATAACCCAAGAGGAGACTTCCCATCTTTCTCCAGAAGATCAGCTGGTGGTTTTGAACTCCATGTATACCTTTGCATTGGCAACACAATTCCTTGCCAGTAACCCACCAGAGCTTCCTACCATAGGTTCTTGATTATGTGCTACCTGAAATGTTTTCTGGTTCAAGGTCAACCAGTTCTTTCTAGTACAGTAATTCTTTATTCTTTCCATCTCATTTTGATGTTTCCTGCATCATTTAAGACTTTTCCATAGCATTCTTCGGTATTACAACCCAAGGCTGGAATTTGTTCTTCAATTCTTCCAGCTTCAGAAATGCTGAGCATGGTCATCTTTTTTGGTGGTTTGTTGTTTGTTGTTCATTTTTTAAAAAATCTAGCTCTTTGCACATTTCCTTATAATAATGTTTTTTTTTCTCAAGTTGCCCTTTGAAATATTCTGTCCAACTCTGATTACAACATTTCTTATCTTTGTTTTGATGCCTTTA
Organism: Elephantulus edwardii; assembly: GCF_000299155.1. Classification (NCBI taxonomy): domain Eukaryota; kingdom Metazoa; phylum Chordata; class Mammalia; order Macroscelidea; family Macroscelididae; genus Elephantulus; species Elephantulus edwardii. The sequence continues at coordinate 403,543 of NW_006399809.1, read as the reverse complement.
CATGCCAGTGTAAGTTTCAGTGTCCCTTCTTGCATCCAAATGAAGGTAGAAGTATTCTGATAAAAGAAATCTTGAATGAATGCACTAGAACTATGACAGAAAAGGTAATTTCAGAAGTGTAAATAGGAAAGAGAGAATGCAGTGTATAGGAGGAGAAGAGATTGAAGATGTTTATGGCTGAAAGAAATCATTACCTCACAAATTCAATCGCTTACACTGTTTCTTTCTTTTGTAGCCTAATTATATTCTTTCTCAAATCTTGTGCTTTCTAAATATGGCTGAGTTTTAAAGTCTGTACTCTCAAACATAATGGAGATTTGCCTCGTCAAAAAGACCTGGGATCAAACTCTTAACATGATTTTCCCCTTTCTCAATATAGTCTTTTCTTTTTTTCTTGTAGTTTTGGAAGAAAATATAATTATTTTGGAAGAAAATATAATTATTGTATGTTAATAGATTTTGAGAGATTATTGCTAAGAATGAAAAAAATAGAATACGAAGAGAAGAGATAAAAGTGGTAACTCAGGGAGCTCTGGTGGCCTAGTGGCAAGAAACTGCACTACAATTCCAGAACAGAGTGGTTCGAGGCCACCAGATACTCTGCTGGAGAAGGAGGGACAATCTCCTCCTGTACCAGTCAGATCCAATTTGATGGTACACACACACACCCAAACAAACAAACAAACAAACAAACAAAAAACCATTAAACATCAGTAATAAAAATATCATTCTTTATTTTTTTAAAAAAGTGGTAACTCAAAGGAGAATCAACAGGACATTTAAAACTGGACAATGTTTTATAGATATAAGGAGGTTCACTTTGGTAGTACTCCAAAGACTCAATGGTGTCAGTGGGGACTAGTGACTGAGAAGTTCATGTGTGGGAACTTCAATAATATTTTTATGAAAGAAGCAATGTTAATGATCCTAAAATTAGAATTTGGCATGGCTTAGAGAATTATTTATGATTACAATAGTGAAGAGTCCTTGCCGTTTAACAAGCTTCTTTCCCTCTATAATTAGGTAGTGAGGTTTTAATCAGGTCTTATAAAGACCTGGCTCTCTATGAATAGAACATCTGTATTTTCAAAGTGAGTAACAATACAAAGAGGCACACAAGACTAAGGAAATGTAAAAATTCCCTAAACCTTAATGTTTTCAATTACTTTGTAGGAAAGTTTTCAATGTTGTACTAGAAGCTTGTTAAAACATAGCTTATTACCACAATATAAACATTTCAATTTTGCTCTTATAGAATATTAAAGTATATTTAACATAATTACTTCATACTATAGGATTCCTATGAGCTGTACTCAATTTTATGGTCCCTAACAACAACACTATAGTTTCAGATATTACATTGTTGTTGTTATGTGCCATTGAGTTGCCTGCAACTCATAGAGACCCTATGTACAACAGCTCTGATGCCTGCACTATCCTCATCCACTCTCATTGACTCCTACACACCTTTCTTCCTTACCCCAGTTATTGTGTTGACCTATTTCATCAGAAGTCTTCCTCTCCTAAGCTGTCCCCCCACCCTTCTGAATATCATGTCCTTCTCTAAGGACCAGTCCCTCTTGAGTACTTATCCAAAGAATGTGAGATAGAGCTTCAAAATCCTAGCCTCCATGGAGAAAATTGGTTTGCCTCATGGTATGTCCAAGACTCTTCTCCATCTACACAACTCAAAGGCATCAGTTCTTCTTCTGTTAGTCATATCCAGCTCTCTTATGCATCACAAGTAATTGCAAAAACCATGGACTGAATCAAGTATGTTTTAGTCTCTAAATCTTTGCTTCTCAATACTCTGAAGAGGTTTCTGACCGCAGATTTTTCCCGGTGCAATTCATCTTTTGATTTCCTGACTGCAGATGCCAAGAGTGTTGGTTGTGGAGCTAAGGAAACTGAAATTAACAACCTCAATCTCTTCTCCATCTAGCATGGTGCTGCCAGTTGGCCCAGTGGGAAGAATCTTTATTTTCTTGATGTTAAGCCTCAATCCATATTGAAGATTAAGTCCTGGAATTTCTGCAGCAGTTGCTTCAGGCCCTCCTCAGTTTCAACAAGCAAGGTTGTGTCATCTACATAATGTAGGTTGTTGATGAGTGTTTCCAAAATCCTAATACCACATTCCTCTTCATAAAGCCCAGTCTCCCAAATGATTTGTTCTATTTATAGATTGAAAAGGTATTGAGACAGGATGCATCCCTGATGCACTCCTTTACTGATTTTGAACCATGTAATGTTTCCTTCAAACTTCTTCATGGCCCAGGTATAGTTTTTGCATTAGCACAACCAAATATTCTGGGATTCTCATTCTTAAGGTTAGCTACAATTTATTATGATCTGCAAATTCAAATGCTTTTGCATAATTGATAAAGCACAGATAGACATTCCACTACTACTCTGTGCTTTCAGCCAAGATGCATTTGACATTGGTGGCAAAGTGTCTAGTGCCAGAACTTCTTCTTAACACACCTGCTCAAAGCATCCTTAAGTGTTGCAACTCAAGCCTTGAATTTATTCACTAGTTCTATATTTTAGGGCATTATTTTTATCGTAGGAGTATGCAATGAGGGTTGCAGAGTGGATTATATTTGGGGGTAGGG
>NW_006399809.1:399188-400556 GCF_000299155.1 Elephantulus edwardii | reverse complement strand
TTTCTTTACCTTCCTGTGCTGCCCTTTGAAATCTCTATTCAACTTTTAACTTCCTGCTGTCTTCATTTTCCTTTGCCTTCTCGGTGCTCTAGTACAATATATAGTCTCTTCTGACATCCATTTCAGTCTTTTCCTCCTCTTCTTTCTTTGTAATGCCCTTTTGCATTCTTTGTGGATGGTTTTTTATTTATCATCCCACAGTTTACCTGATATTCAAGGCCTCAAATCTGTTCCTGAGATGGTTTTTAAATTCAGATAGGATAGACTCAAAGTCAAATTTTAGTTCTTGTGGATTTGATTTAACCCTCTTTAACTTTAGTTTGTAATTGCTTGTGAGTAGTTAATGTAGTTCCACAATTAGCACCTGAACTAATTTTCACTGCAGATATTGACCTTATCCAATGATTTTTTTTCCACAGATGAAATAGTTCTGATTCTAGTGCGGACCATCAGATATCACACGGTTGTTGTTGTTATGTGCCGTCGAGTCGTTTGCGACTAATAGCGACCCTATGTACAACAGCCCTAAACCCTGCTCTGTCCTGTGCCAATCTCATTGCCTCTGCTACACCCATCCCGATTACCCCAGTCACTGAATCAATCCACCTCATAGAGGGTCTTCCCCTTCTGCGCTGTCCCTCCACTCTGCCCAGAATGATGTCCCTCTCCAAAGACCTGTCTCTCCTTACAACATGTCCAAAGTATGTCAGGCAAACCGCCAGAATCCTTGCCTCCAAGGAGCAGCCTGGTTTAACCCTCTCTGGGATGAATCTGTTTTCTTGGCAGTCCATGGTACATTCAGTACTCTTCTCCAGCACCACAGCTCAAAGGCGTCAATTCTCCTTCAATCGTCCCTAGTCATTGTCCAACTCTCTGATGAATAACAAGTGATTGTAAAAACCATGGCCTGTATCAGGCGCACCTTAGTCTCCAGAGAGACACCGTTGCTCTTGAGTACTTTAGAGAGGTCCGTAACAGCAGACTTTCTCATCACAATATGTTTTTTTATTTGCTGGCTACTGGTGACAAGAGTGTTGACTGTGGAGCCGAGCAAACTGAAGCTGTGAACAATCTCAATCTCTTCACCATCCATCCTGGTGCTACCGATTGGTCCAGTGGTGAGAATTTGTGTCTTCTTGACATTGAGCCGCAGTCCATACTGAAGGCTGTAGTCCTTGACCCTCTGCAGTAAGTGCACGAGGTCCTCCTCAGTTTCAGTGAGCAAGGTTGTGTCATCTGCATAACGCAGATTGTTGATAGATTGTCCACCAATCCTAACGCCACGCTTCTCCTCATAGAGCCCAGCCTCTCGGATAATCTGCTCTGCATACAGGTTGAAAAGGTATGGAGATAGGACACATCCCTGAC